>NW_020455437.1:17080-53756 GCF_003342845.1 Nothoprocta perdicaria
AACCTTAAATATTCTGTGAATATTCTGTAAGGAAACTCAACATCCATCCACGGGCCCTGATGGGATGCACCCCAGAGCATTGCGGGAACTGGCAGATGTCATAGCCAAACCACTTGCCATCGTCTTTGSAAGGTCCTGGAGAATGGGAGAGGGGCCAGAGGACTGGAAGAAAGCCAACATCACTCCGGTCTTCAAAAAGGGCAAGAAGGAGGACCCAGGCAACTACAGGACGGTGAGCCCAGAAAAAAGTCCCCAGAAAAGTGATGGAACAGCTCATCCTGGCTGCTGTCTCCAGACATGTGGAGGAGAAGAAGGTGCTCAGGAGTAGCCAGCATGGATTCACCAAGGGGAAATCMTGCTTGACTAACCTGATCGCCTTCTATGAAGGAGCAACTAGCTGGATAGATGAGGGTAGAGTGGTGGATGTCATCTGTCTGGACTTCAGCAAGGCTTTTGACACTGTCCCTCACAGCATCCTCCTGGGTAAGCTCCAAAGGTGTGGGATAGATGAGTGGACGAGGAGGTGGATTAGGAACTGGCTCAGTGGCAGGGTGCAGAGAGTGGTAGTCAGTGACGCAGAGTCTAATTGGAGACCTGTAGTTAGCAGTGTCCCAGGGGTCGGTCCTCGGTCCGGTCCTGTTCAACTTATTCAGTAACGACCTGGATGAAGGGCTGGAGTGCTCCCTCAGCAAGTTTGCTGATGATACCAAACTGGGAAGAGTAGCTGATAGCCCTGAGGGCTATGCTGCCATGCAGAAGAACCTGCACAGACTGGGCGGTGAGAAATCTTATGAGGTTCAACAGGGGCAAGTGCAGGGTCCTGCACTTGGGGAGGAATAACCCCGGACACCAGTACAGATTAGGGGGGGACCTGCTGGAGAGCAGCCCCGCAGAGAGGTACCTCAGCKTCATGGTGGATGACAAGATGACCATGAGRCAGCAGTGTGTCCTAGTGGCCAAGAAGGCCAACGGGATCCTGGGATGCATTAAGAAGAGCGTCTCCAGCAGGTCGAGGGAGGTGATCATCCCCCTCTACACAGCCCTGGTAAGGCCACATCTGGAGTACTGCRTCCAGTTCTGGGCTCCCCAGTACAAGAGGGATTTGGAGCTACTGCAGAGAGTCCAGCGCAGGGCTACGAGGATGATCAGGGACCTGGAACATCTGCCCTATGAGCAAAGGCTGAGGGAGCTAGGCCTGTTCAGCCTGAAGAAGAGAAGGCTGAGGGGGTACCTGATTAGTGTGTATAAATACCTCAAGGGAGGCAGTGAGGAGGAGGGGGCCGCCCTCTTTTCAGTGGTGGATAGCAATAGGACTAGAGGAAACAGCCACAAACTGAGGCACCAAAAGTTCCACAGGAACTTAAGGAAACACTTTTTGACAGTGAGGGTGCCAGAGCCCTGGAACAGGCTGCCCAGGGAGGTTGTGGAGTCTCCTTCTTTGGAGATCTTTAAAACCCGCTTGGATGCAGCCCTGTGCCACGTGCTCTAGGTGACCCTGCGTGAGCAGGGGGGTTAGACTAGACGACCTCTGAGGTTCCTTCCAACCTTAAGCATTCTGTGATTCTATAATTCTATGATCTACATATCTATCTGTCTTCATTTATCTACAGAGYTCCTGTCTGTCCTTCCCTACTCACGTTAGGTAGAAATTGGCAATACTTGATCATTCAAACTCTTTGATGCTAAGTGGGAGGTGGGAATTAATCTGAAGTAGGAAAGTCAAAACTGGGAAGTGATTCCCGTTTGAAAAAAAAAAAATATTAAGAAAATGTAGTGAACAGTAACTTCCAGAGAAGAGCAGGCTAGTTACTGTTCCTGCAAGGAAGGTTTCCTACTTAAGCACCACAGGTGCTTTATGAAAAATCAGGGAATCCAAACCATAAAGCTCCCATAGGTCATCCTGTGGAAGAAACCACTAACCTTCACAAGCACAAAGACTGAACCCTTGCAGAAGGAGATAAAAAGAAAAAAAGCAGTTGTTCTCATTAAACAGATCCAAAGCGCTTTTTGAGTAGCTTGGTAATTGGAAGGTATTTTGAGTGTAGTATAACTTCTGTTGTTCTAGTAAAGCCTTGTTTTGGAAAATGTCTTGGAAAATGAGGATTAGTGCTAGTAAAACCATTAAGAGGTACATTTTAATTTTTCAAAGCAGCCGTAATGTTCACTGTTTGACATGACAAGCAGTGACGTGCTGTTCCATGCTTTTCAGAGAAAATGAAAAATTAGTTTTATGATTATTTCTTAAATTTTGTTTTCACTTTTGCAAATCTGCTAAGGTGCAGTTTGGTGATTTTATATCCTTAACAAAAAGATTGTCATCTAAAAAATAATTAAAAGTGGTTTGAAGGTTATTATCCCTAACCCAATCAGTTTTATTAAGTGGTACCTTACAGTTGTGTCCTGGGTATTAAGTAGGGTTAAATTACTGCTAAATTGTCAGAATAGATGCATAACTGATTTTATGCATAGCACTTTAAATGTTTTGAGAGATGAATTTGGTTAAAATTTTTTTCTTCATTTGTTTCCTTTGAAAATCTCACTAAAAAAACAAATCAGTGCATAGTTTCTGGTATTTTTATTCTTAACTTACTGAATGTGTGAATGTACCCTTTTGTGTGGACCTGAGCAGAGCTTCTTCACCGTGTCAGAGTGCTGAAGGCATCGAGACCTGTGAAGGTACCAGTCACGTGACCTCTTCTTTCTCCTCAAAATCCACCTTTCAGGAAGCATCAGGAATTGATGAACAGTCTACACAAAGCCCAGTGTTGCCAGACACTGAGTCAGTATTTTGTGAATCAAGCCAGACCTTCTGTTCAAGCTGTTCAGGTCTAAACATGTAGCTTCTGTTGGCCAACTTAGTGTAGATTTACAGAGCCAGATTGCTCACATTCCAAAACATTGTTCTTCTCTTGCCTCTTTTATAGCAGATAAGAAACGCTTGGTTATTGGACAAATTTAACACAAAAAGACTTCAAACAGGTAGTTTTTCAAGCAGAGATCAGTCTTAGCTGGGTAACACTGGAGTAGCTGGCAGAGATGTGGCCACACAGGCCCAGAGGATGCTCAACCACCAGTACCATCTTTGGTGGCAATTTGCTCGGATGATAAATGGCATCCATCTAAAATATGAAGAATATGGAGAACTATTTCTGTCCGTGCAAAGTGCTTGTGAAGAGTAAATTGGAAGCTTTTGCTGTGTGTATACATATATATGAATTATATAATTAATTACAACAAATTAAGTAAAATTATTTGTAATTATTGAATTTAATATGATTATATATTTTAATATAATATGTAGTATGTATTTTTCACATGTTTATATTTATAGCATGGATAATTTTAAAAAGGAAGATAATGTCCATCTAGTTTTAACATACATTTTAGTAAATTAACTACAGACTTGGATCTGTATAGCATTAGTTATAGATGTTTTGATGAGGCAGTGCTCAGCCATTTCCTTTCCCACAAGCTACTGTATCATCTGAGGTCCTCCTAGGCATTTCCAATTAGAAATATACTTGGTTTTACTTCCTTTCTCCTTAAATATAGAAATAATAAATTGATTAGTTTTATTAAGACTTTCTTTTCTCTTCATTGCTCATTTATTTTATGGATATGCTCCATCCTTCTCTTTGGAAGGCACTTTGTTGGCCAAGAATTTGTATTTCTCAATTAGCTTAGAGAGTTAAAATCTCCTTAGATGGTAATATTCCTTCTTGGAGAATGAGTTTTGTAGTGGAAGGCCAGACCTTGGTTACATACAAGAAGAAATTATTTCTGCAGTGTTTATAGACAGCCTCATGGAGTGTTAATTGACTATTAGAACAAAGAACATGATCAGATTTTCACAATAGTAGAGGGGAGAAAAGCACAGCAAAATATTCACAGGAACCTTCTGCTGAGCAAATAGGTGGTTATCAAATATATCTTGGGGATTTCTTCCAGATCAGTACGCCTAAATATTATTACAGGGAGAACTGTGGGTAGTAGCAAGGAGAGAATATGAGGTCTCTCTTTAAAACATTCAGTATATATGTAGGAGTGAAAAGGTATTTATTGCCTTTTAATAAAACTCTGCTTAAAATATGGTACCCAAATTAGTTCATCAGTGACTTCTGCGCTTCGAACTCAGCAGTATTTTCAAAATACATGGCCTTTCCAACTCGTAAAAAGGGAGAAAGAGGTAAAAGAAAGTCATTCTCTTTATATATCTTTTTCTATTTTTGATTATTATCCATGGAATCTGCTTTTCACTGAAGCTTATTTGTTAATATATTCACATAAGAAAAGTAATGTGACAAGTGAAATGCCTTATGCTCTCCAACATTTTATTTATTTCCTTAGTTACATTTATTATGGGAGGGGAAAAGGTCCCCTCCTTTCTCCTGTTATGCATATCATAGCAGATCCTTTCTCCTCTAATGCATATAATTCAGCAGCAAATACTGAGTCAGAGTTTGGGCTGCTGAGACTTCAAGCTGTGCTATTGCTAATGCATCCTTCTGTAGCATTTCTTCTCTTGGCCACCAGCGTTAGTTGTCCTGCAGTCTCCTATGTAAGTGTGAAGTGCTTGATGCTTTTCTGTTTGACTTCTGGTAACCTCTGTCATCTCTCTGATTTGTGCTTTGGAATAAGTGTTAAAATATTTTAGACTGCTTGTTTTATGTCTGTTTACCTCGCTTCTGAAGAAGTCCAGGATGTAAACTTTTAAGTTATGAAACCCAAGAATCCTCCTGACCCACACCTGCCCTCTGCTTAGATTTATCACTAGATTACACAGAGAAGAAACTTTCCTGTTGGAGAAAGTCTCTAGCACTGAAGAGGTGAGGGGAAACACCCCACTGAATAAATAAACTTCTGTTTCCCTTTTCACAAAGGAAAAAAATCTGCTTGTCTTTTATAGGACAGTTGGGAATCCAAAGGTAAAAAGACTTTGGAAATTACACTGCACTCATTCCAGAATAGCTACTGAAAAGTAGTCCTATTCGCAGAATTATTCATTAAAACGGGACCTGATTCCATTATAAAATTAGAGATAAATATTTGTTCCTCGCAGACGCTTGTTTTATGGTGCAATTTTCTGTGACTGATTTGAAGGGCCAACCAACTTAGGAACAGTTGCTGTTGGAAATGTCCTCTATGCCAATATATCCGTATCTTCGATCTTTATTTATCTATACATAGGTATATACTTATTTTAGAACATATTTTGTGTTTTCTGGGTGTTAATTCTGCATATTATCTTCCTGGAAGTTGGCTTTTATTTGTTTTTTTGTTTATAGGTTACTTTGTAGGAGGGATTTATAGTATTTGTGKTTTTGTTCCACTTCTGTAGATCAGATCGGTCCATGAAATATTTGCTCTTGAGAAGGGATAAACACTGGATAAACTGTGTTTTATTAAGGGTTAGTTTATCTGCTTCTGCAAAAGATCAGAATTAAAATAAAACTGAGGAATATACACAGAAAATATTTGCCCTTGATTCTTAACTGTATGACTTGGGGCAGTTTGCTTTTATTTTATATTTTTTAATGTTTTGGAAATAGAGGAAATAAGAAGATGGTCTCCAGAGAGAGGTCCTTTTCGAGCTCAACTAGTCTATAACCCCCTTCTCTATGCCAAATTTCTAGGAACCCTGTTTACCTGAAGACCAGCAGCTCTTTTAACTCTTGCTACATATCTTTTCTAGCTCATTTTGAGACCTTAACATGTAGTATCAATCAGAGGCACTGCTCTTTCTAACACTCGTAGAGCTCCTTTCTCAAAGTTATTTGGCACATGCCATCATCTCTCCTTCATCAGATAAGATGTAGGGTGAAGATGAACCAAATTTAAATTGTCATATTCTTTCCTCTCCCCACTTTATTTCTTTTTGTTAGCATATAATGTGTGGATTTCCTTGTTGGATGGGAATTAAGGCAACAATGGATTGTTTTGTTTTGCCTTTAAAAAAAAAAAAAAAACTTCTGCTTTCTACTTTAACAAAAAGAGATAAATAAGCCATCGTGTGATGTGATGCTTAATATAATGCCGACCAAATGAGGTTAGAAAAGTAGTGTATAAAGTTAAACAGAAATTTCTTAGACTGTCAAGACTTGCTGAATACTGAGCCTTTTCTTAAGACTTGTGATTTGCAAATCTATTATAACATGAATGTCATAATACAAAAAGAGATGACATTTATTTGAGCTTTAATTGAGCTGTCAAAATACCTTTTTCCAACATCTTCATACAAAGAATGTTGCTTGAAAGGCAAAATAAACCCAAAGATTAGAAACTGAGTAAGAAATGTAAAAATATAAAATTGCCAAGGGTCAATACTAGTGTGCAGTGAGTCTATTCCAAGCTTGATAATAGTGAATACACTTTGTTAAGGAAATTAATTGAAATATTTCATGTGAATATGAGCAAACCAGTTGAATGTGCAATAGCTGTATGGACAACTTCAATATAATCTGTGTTTTAATAAGTAGTCTTTGAGCTTGGAGGTAGATCAAGTATTCCATTTCATTCTTAGTTATGATGGAGAAAACAGGAGGCTTTTTGTTAATAGTCTACTACAAAGCAGAAACACTCTAGTTTCTAGCTTTAATTTATGAAGCCATTTTAGATAATTCCTTTTTGATCCATCAAAAAAATTCCTTTTTTGCATCCCATTTGGATATTGTTGGATAGTGCTTGATTTTTCATAGATAAAGCCAGGACCTGTAGAAATCATACAAAAACATACAAAATCATACAAATCTCTTGTTCTGCATCATTGAGCCAATTAAGATAGATGATTGAGAACATCATCTAGTTTCTCTCATCTGATGGTGACCCTAAACATACTTATGGTGTAGTTTGGGGAAGAGAGAAATTTTTAAGCCTGTTTTCTTTGGGCGATGAGCTTTTCGCTCAAAAACTAGTGGTCAGACAAACTGCTTTCAGTCAGATTTGGCAAAAGGTCAAGGTTTCCAAGAGTTTAAATTCCTACAAGTTCAATGAGAAGTACCCATTGCATCCTGTAAGAGAGTAGGGAAATGACACAGGAGGATGATACAGGATAGTTCTTCTGTGCAGAGGACAATTTGATGATACATCTTCAGCTGCAGGACAATACATCCCTACTAGTCTGATCCTGGAGTAGATATGTTGAATATATTGGGTGAGAGAGAAGCGTTGTCTTTTTTTCTGCTTGTTTGTTTTCTTAATTCATACACAAATATAGAGCTCTATGTAAGGCAGTAGTGAATGTCTGGTTTTGTATTCTGTGTTTCTTGCATCTTTTAAACAGGGAGTGCTGATGAGCTGTGAAGGGCCTCTCTTAGGAGAGGGCAAAGGAGCTGATGATGTAAGAGATAAAATAATAAAATATTCCATTATTGTTTGAACTTACCCTTTGTATACACTTTTGCATGCAAATGTCATCTACCAAAACTCATAAAGAACCTGTGTTCAAAAAACTAAATGAAAAAATCACCTGTTGCTGAAGCCAATGCTAAGAGAGCAGCAATTTTCTCTGTTCTCTCATTGAAGTTTTTTGTTGCACATTYATATCCTGTTTCAGGGAAAGACTGCGCTGATGGAAGGGTCTGTTCAGAAGGAATTTGCAGCTGATGATAGGAGAAATGAGACAGAGTTGGCAGAAGAGGAGATTTTAGAGGGTGCGTGGGGAGGTGCCATGGTTTCTATTCAAAAAATAAAAAAAAAAAAATTAAAGCATTATGGATAACTATGGAATTTAAATTGGAAATGTTCTCTGCATTTTTAATATTTCTGCTAAGGGAAGGACTATAGCAATTTTAATGTTTAATGCATGTACAGTAATAGAAGGCTGAACTGATCTCCATGGGCCCATTAGTTCCATTACTGTTCAGAAGGAAATAAATTAAATTCCTTTTTTAGACCATATTTTAGAACTGGACACTGCAGTGGAAAAGATCAGAAGAATGAAACATTGGAACAGATTTTTGCTGCTAAACCTGTCTTCAGCTGCCCTGTAAAGCATGATGTATGTGCTCACTATGAAAAAGGAATAAATAATAATATAATGCCCATTGGTACTATCAGTGAGTACTGTTTGGAATGAGAGAGGATCTTCTTAAGACTGAGATTTCACTGATTTATATTTTAAATGGCCRGAGGATCTCCATTATCACAAATTCATTAAATGAATTCCAGATGAATATTCATTTAAGCTTTAAAAAAGTTCTCATAACTTTGCAGGCAGGATCAATTTTTCTGCTGAAGGTGAAGAAAATCCACATCTAGGTTTCTTTTTAACTCTTCTATCACTTCTCAGTTAAAATCTTGAATGAAATCTTGCTGGAGGCATTTAGATTCCCCAAAGATGGCATTGCTTCGGTTTGCAATTTTGTTTTAGGGAGAAATGCAGGATTGTCTTGCAATAGTATGATCCATTGCACAGTGCCGGTGCAGCTGGTTTAAAATATTTTACAATACAGAACTAACTTAAAATGTAATTATCTTGATTACTTGCCTTCTGGTTTCTGGTATTTCATATGCATGGTATCTTGGAAGCAAGAAGCACATTTCTCATACTTGAAGCTTTATTAATAAAGGATGAGAATGGGGGAAGAGTTCTATCTAACTACAAATGTGAGAAGATATCTATTACAGCACGCTACTGGTGATGTACTGGAAACTTTCTGGAAACTTTTTAGGCTAGTTTCATAGGGTCTCATGTCTTTGGTGTTTTTTTGTTTGTTTGTTTGTTTTTTGTTTTCTTTTTTTTTTTGGCTTCCCTATAAAATTTTGAGGAAAGAATTTTTTGAGGAAGGAATTTGTTAAATCCATTCTCTTCCTCTATTTCCCCCCTTATTCTTGTCCACTGTTGCCTCTTCACATTGAACCACAGGTGGTCCTCACCTGCATTCATTAAATGTACCCTACATGGTTATTAAAGTTGGTTGCAGGCTGAAGAGGATTCCTGTACATCTTTCCTGGCCTTTTCCAAGAGAAACTGAGCCCAGAACCCCAAAGCTGTCATTCCTTATTGGAAGCATAACACACCATTTCTGGTTTTCCTGGTAGATGAGCTGGGGAGGGTGAACATAATGGGTGGCATTTCGCTTACACTGAAAAAGCTCAATGGTGAGCTGGAAAAGGTTCATTTCTTAGCCCAGGTATCCATGGCTGAGTGTTCCCAGATCTCACAGGCTCTCTTCCAGCTTTGCAACCTGCATCCTTTCACAAACTTGTGGCTGTTGGCAGCTCCCAACAGCTGCTCTGCATGACAAGGGATTGCAGGCGGAGATGTAGTTGACGCAGTTTGGGATATTAAGGTTACAGTTTTGTGCCATTAATATATATATTTTTTCCCTGCTCCTTCTGTGTACTGCTTTGTGAAAAAATGAGGTTTTGGTGCTGTCTCTCCAGTAAAAAAAAAGAGCCTGTTTTTCGCATGTTCTTTAGGTAATGGTATTTTTCCTTCTGTGTCGTATTTTAATGCTTATGATGATTTTATTTGACATGATACCAACAGAGAGGACCAGAGAAGAGAATAGCCTCTCAGAATGAGGGGAAAACAATGTCTGAACAGCAAAAAATGAAACATGAGAGACAATAGGATGACTAAACATAGTTAGTACCAGAGTATGACCTGACATGAAGAAGTGCAGCCTAAAATCATTTGCTAACTTGCATTTTCAGCCACTTTCTAGCTGAAATGAAGGTTGGACAGCTGCTATGTCAGTGTGCTGCACATTGCTCTGTCCTTACCACCCATGAGCTGCCCATGTCCGTACTTTCTTGACAGCCCACCAGCCTGAAGGAAGAAGCCTTGCTCTTGGCCATTTTCCTCCTTGTCTCATGTCTACTAGGTTCATGTCTCTCTGTGTCTGGTTTATTGCTCCCCACTTCACTTCTTGTCCCTATTGCACTGAAAAGGCCCTTGAATTGTGACTTGAAATAACACAAATGTCCCCACATCCTGCCTCTCCTTACACCAAGATGCAGGAATCATCCTCATGGTTGTTGCTGTGGGGAATAAACTTGTTACTTGCTGGCCCATCAGCTGCTCTGTTAAACAGAGCCTTGCTGAGCAGAAGTTGTTAGACATAGGAAAAGAGGTATTTGGGAAAATTTTGTATTGGGGAATTTTTGTATTGGGGAAATTCCTCTTTTGCATCCCGACCAGTCTCCAGCAGACACCCCATCTCATTGCTGCTTTTTGGGTACATGTTTGAAGACCAGGAGTACTGAAGGTTGTTCTTTTTTGGCAAAGTTTTCTTGTGGTGAGGAGCAGGAGGATCTGGTCAAACATTCTCATGCTATGTCTGAGATGATGGCAAAGATAAAAAGATTTTGGTCTTTCTAGGAGATCCATGAATTGCACTGTTTTAGAAGCTGTTTGTTCACCTACCCCAGTAATAGTCTGTAAAAGATTTTGGTTTAAAACATTTAATTTAAAATCATATGAAACTTTGGCCCATTTTTTTTTAATAATTAGAGAAGCAAAACAATTTTGCATATTTGTCCTATTTGGGGACTTTTTTGGGCACAGGGAGAWAACATTGCACTTCCCTTTGTGGACTTCCCTGCTGACAATTAAAAGCTACAGCTTTAAAATGCAAAAARCAGATGATCCAGGGACTCTCATGAAAGAGACTGCATGAAGTGGAATTTCTGGAAGTTCATTTCCCCTCACTTTGTCATTCTTTAAAATTACTCTATGGTTTCTTTGTAGGGTACTGGCAGATGGCTCACGGTCTTCTGGATGCTCTGCTTGCCTTTCCAAGGACTTCTCCATGTTAGCATGAAGAGGATATGGGGTTAGCTCTGGAGCCCGTGTCCTTGCCTTTAAATAATTTTAAAGGTTTTGGGGGTTTTTTTGTTTTTTTTTTGTTTTTTTTTTTTTTTGGCCCCCTCATGGTCCCAGAGGTCTGATTTTCTTTCAGATTCCAGAAAAGAAGTAGTGGTGACTGACTTAACTGGCTTGACAGGATGATGCACTCTGCCTAGGGTTACAGCACCCTATTAACTGCGTTGGGTCACAGATGGACATCTCTCTTGGCCCATGATAGATGGCTGATGGCAAGAGGCTCCATCTGCAGCAGATTACTTCTCCTTGTTGTCTTTAAGTTTGTTTTGCCACCTATTATTTTCTCCCTCCCCATGCTTCCTATTTTCCCTAAAGATGAATGGACCATATCATTTTTTTCTCCCTGTTTTACCCCCTGCAGCTTTCTGGAAACCTCTCCCTGTTTCATCGCATCCTTCCTCCACTTTCTTTCCTCTTCTGTGGGTTGACCCAGAGGCCGTTCCCTGCTTGATGCCCCTTTCCAGCTATGCACGATCTCTTCACACTGCTGAGCATTGCTCGCTTTCTCAGAGGGATAGTTTTGCATGTCTAAGAGAAACGGTGCATGCTGTTACCTAAGCGATAGTGTGTTTGCTATTGCTGTCGTGCTCTGGGGACTTATTATGGGAAGCACTAAACAAATACATGGAAAGAGAAAGTCTCTTCAGAGTGATTCACACCATTTCATAACCTTCCCTCATATCCATCTTCTCTGCAGCTTTCCCAAGGCTGATTATTGGGACCATGAATCTTCCCTTAAACTGCTTCTCCAAGGCAGAAGCCTTATGGGATTGGGCTAATGCCATAAAATCTTGCTGTCCTAAGACCAGACCACCCTTGCTGGGCATTTTTGGCAATGTGCATGTGAAACAAAGGCACAGGTGGCTTGCAGTTGCCTTCCCTCCTTTGGTAACCTCAAGAGGTCCATCAAGCAGGCTTTTCTGCTCTTCCTCCTCCTCCTTCCCTTCCTCCTCCTTTGGTTTTCATGGCTGGAACCACAGTGTCAACTTGGTTTGGTGTAGGGTCCCCCAATCCTCACTTTTCTGCATGATCAAATATAAGGTGTTTATTCCCAAAAGGGATGAAACAGCCTCTAAGTGAAGAAGGAATTAGGTGGTAGTAGTAGTAGTAACATCAACTGGCAGCAGTATTGAATTGGGTGGTTCTGAGTTAGTTAAAGAAAATCCAAGCACTCAGTGAGATGATGAYGTGTTTTTCATGATTGCTGATCTTTTTTCCAGTGGAGCCTTCCAGCTTTATGCCCTTTTATCAATTCACCTGCCTTCAGATGGCAGATCTAAACAACAGATTTCAATTCCTATAAMTTTATGCCCAATACCTGCCCCAGCCCACTACACCCTTCTGCCTTTCTGTTGCCCAGGACATCATTAGATTGTGAAGTTTTCATGCTTTTTACAATACCAATGCAAAAAGCTTTACATTATTTGGAAGACTGAATGTTTTGCCCCACAGAGCTGCTTTAGGAAGTGTATGTACATTACACTTTGTGCAATGAATTTAGGTTTGCCTGTTCTGTGTCAAAAGCACTAAATAATTATTCTTAAAATTAAAAAAAAAAGAATTATCTGTAATTTTGCTGAAAAAAATGAAGAAAAATTATCTGTAGAAGTCTGCTCTAAGAAGATAGTTGCTTTACACAAATAAAAGTATTTACAAAAGATTTTAGATAGCTTGGAAATTTTAAAGCACCAGCTTCTAGGCCACTCTTTCTGGCCTGAAAGTACATCTTAAATAAGTAAATCACCTTTTTTCCATTTACCTTCCTCATTTTTCCCTCTTTCTTTCCCAGTTATGTAAGTAGCGTAAGAATAATATTAACCATGTACCATTAGTGAGCTGATTCCCTTGCTTATCAGACAGAAGAAGTTATCAGACAGAAAAGCACTAAAGGATTCATTGCAAATTGAGTTGGGGTTTTGGTGGTTTTTTTTTTTGCATCTATGTTATTCTGAGCTCTTATGTAAACACTTGGAATGCAATTTCTATATATACTCRGCTTGTTATGCAACTACACTGTGCAGTGATGCCAAAGGGATTTAATTTTCTTATTGGTGGTTTTTAGAAGAAATGATCAAGCGTTCTTTCTGTGGAAAGTACAGAAAATAATCGAGTGAAAAAAAGCAATAACAAAAACGTCAGAAAACAAGGACAACGCCATATTTAAGCAGAGAAAAAAAAATGAATTCCCAAGTTATAAAACTATTTCTGGTGGCTTTCACTGAATGCATGATTAAGGGGTGAGTTTCTGCCTCACTGCTACTTGACTACATTTGTTCTTTATGGAAATTTTGTGGTTATTGAATACTTCAGTATATACATCTGTTTTACAACCCCTGCTGAATACATTCTTTATGTATTATTGATGAAACAAGCTTATTTACAGCAGATGTTGTTTAGTAGGATAGCAATGGAAAATACTGCTGGAAATACCTTCCCTCAGATTCTCTCAGATTTCTAGCCTCAGTTTCTTTAAAATGATGATGAGCACATCATGAAAGCAGGTATGTACATGTGCTGAAATGGCTTCATTGATGGATAAATCACAGCGTTTTCTGGGTAGTTTCTGCAGGAACAGTTTTCTAACAGGGAGAGCCAAAGGTATCCCTTTTTTTCCTGAAATCATGTTGGAAAAAAGAAGCTGATTTATATAAAAAATGATTTTTACATGTTTTTTAATAAATTTATTGCATACTAAAAAAAWCCACTGGAAAGAAAACCTCAAAGGTCAGGAAGTCAAATACTCTGGCTATTGAAGCTGCCATGGTAAAGTTTATATAATCCTAACTGTTTTTTGGATGTTGAATTCATTTTTTTTTCTTTTGCATGTGTTGCAATAGCTTCTGTGAAGCCAGAGCTGAAATCCAGCTCTGCTTCTAAAGAGGCTCCTTCAACACAAGGCAACATGCTTGCTCCTGGCTTTCACCTCAGTCACTTGCTGTTTGTATATAGTTCCTATGCAATAACCTGGAGCAAACCTGTGCCCTCTCCATGACCTTGATATATCCAGGCATGGGATCTGAATTAGAAACACACTAGCAGTTGAACTCAGCAACTCCAATCTGCCAGAGAATTGACTTTGCAAGGTTATCTGGCTTGTAGCTTGTATTCTTCAGTCTTAGGGTTTTGCATGTTGCTGCTTCCAGAATTCCAGATCTAGGTGGAAAAGCTAAAGCTTGCAAACGCTGGTTGAAGTATTGCATTTTTTTTAATAGACCAATGGATTTTTTTCTATATTCAACATTACCCTCTAAGATCACAGAAGGCTGTTTAATTTGTTATTTGGAAACATAGGTGACTCAGTGATCTACAGAAACAAGTCTGGAAATTTCCACATAAAAGATGCGTTGACAAACAGAAAGTAGCTAATACCACAACACATAATGAAACATGTTGGCTCATCTTATAAAAACATCCCTGTTTGCTTTTCAGATGGATTATGTCATCTAGGGAGGGCATGCTTATCTCTTTTTGTTTACATATCTATGAGTTGTATCCATCCTGTTTATCATTCAGTATGACGTTCTGGACTTGAAAAAAACACATATCTGCATTAAACTGCTTGTATCGAAGGTGACTGTTCTGCACAGTGTGGACTCTCCGTGGAAAACTCTTAGGATAGTTAAAAAAACATAGCTTAGACAGCAAGATGCTCATTCTCATTGCCTTGTTTGCCTTTCTGTTTATAGGAAAAAAAAATCTCTTTTCCCACAGTCCATAAACACTCTGAACTGTTTCTTAAAATTATAGTTTACATTAGAATTTCATGACAGCCATAGTTTCTTCTTGACTTACTGATAAAACACATACGCCTTCCTTTTCTTCATTTAGTAATAAATATACCTAAGTGAATATCACTCTGTCTGAGCTTCTTTAAGGAGAATTTTTCCATTGCTGAATGGAAAACAAGTGAATCATTAGCAAAGCTGCTACAGAAGGGTGTTTGGTTCTTTTAGAAGGATGAAGAAGCTGCTACAGAAGGGTGTTTGGTTCTTTTAGAAGGATGAAGCCACGACTGGAAAGATCTGGCACCTACTGTTACCATCAAGGTGAAGTGAAAGAAGAACCATGGACAACCTGGAGCCTATTCCCTTCTCGTGCAGCATTGCTGGAGAGGCTTTGGCTGGTCTGGCTTTATTCAGTCTGGTTTCTGAAACTTTGCTCATGAGAGACTATTTCCCAGGACAGGAGTGTATAGATGCATATGAGCATATGATATATGCATATGAAAAATGCATATAATGCATAAAGAGCATAGATACTGCTCATCAGAAATAGAGGAGAAACCAAGTGCAGGTTGTGAGTGGCCCACTGGCAGTTTACTAAGAAGAAGATCCAGACTCTGCACTAAAAGCAACACTTATTTCTTGCTGTAAGTTCAAGAATTTCTTATGTGACTAATTTCTCTCTGCTCTATCAGCTCTGGCCACCAGGAGGCTGGCAGCAAGGATGGGATTGTCCCATTTTGGTTCCTAATTTTGACAAGAAGGTACTTTCTTTCCTGGTGCACAGTATTTTTAATCTCACCTTTCTGAGTGAAAGGAAAACTTAGCAAGTGAAACAGTCACAGATGGTTTGCACAGAAAGCCTCTCATGTGAGCAGTGTGGTAAAGATGGGATTGTTTTTGAGAGGCCAAACCAGTGCTGGAAGAATTCTTGTGGCATTTCTTTCCCTACGGCCCCAAAGCGGAGCTGACATTGAGTCAATGCTTAAAACAACAAGGTGTAAAGCAGCATTGCCCCAGTGAGCAATCCTGTGGCTGTGTGCTTGTCAGAGCTGAGCGCTGGTGCATCTTGCAGGGCAGCCTRCGGTGCCAGCTCCATCCCTTCACATCACTGGTGTCTTGGAAGGTGTGCCCAGCACCTCAACTCTTGCAGATCATCAGACCACCACCACTGAGCCTCCCATGGCAAATGTGAGCCAAAGCCCTGCACCAGGAGCTGGCCTGGCTGGGACATGGGGATACATTCCCATCTGCTGGTTCTGCCCTGGGTAAGCAAGCAGAAGGGGTAAGCAAACAACAGGCAGAGGGACAAAAGGAATGTTTGAGACCACCAGAGCTGAGATGCCAGCTCAGAGCCCTGGGTCGTGTGGGATGGAATTCAGCACAAAATGTTGGGGAGAGTTGTACTGCCCACAGACCAAGAAGACCATGTGCTTCCACAGCTCCATTGCTTCAGGTCATCTCTGGTGGTATTCAGATTGTTAGAATTTTCCTGTTCTGCTTCTCCAGTAACACCTCCAAAACAAAGATGGATGTCCAATGTTATAACACTTTCATATGGGCTGCTGTGCAGAGGTGTCTTCTGTAGCTGTTTGCATGGCTGAGCATCTCAGTCCACCAGCAGTCTGATCCTCGTTCTCAATTGCAACCCACCCAGGTTGGTGCTGGATTACTGGATTAAGTGTTATCTTGTGGCTGATCCTCTCCATCAACAGGGTGTTTTGGAAGCAGTTTTAGAAGATGATTGAGCTGCTGAGAGTTACAGGTTATTTTCCTTTCAAGAAGCATTAGGCATCTTTGCCGGGTTAGAGGGAAGTCTGCTGAGCTGCACCTCATGATGGCAAGATGCAGAAAGCTTTTCTGGAGAGTTTTGTGGCTGGCCTTAATTTTGAAGCAGTAGTTTTTGCAGTAGTGGATGTAAAGGATTGGATTTCACTAGGAATTCAACCTCAGATGATCAACTCATTTAATTTTGTCTCAAAATTTGTATTTGTATAGCTTTTGGAGCTGATGGTTTGGCACATTGTCTGCTTCATTCTTCTTGATTCAAAGTGAACAGTGTGTGGGTTTACTTTTTCAAATTTCTGCTTTCAAAAAAAAAAGAAGAAAATCTCCTGGAGTCAAAGGTTAAGATGCAGTGAATATTTTTTTCTTATTTCTCTTTGAAAGGATTGTAAGAAGAGTAAAGAACAAATTGCTTGTCTTCTGGAAGTTTTGTGGATTTTCAGTTTGTGGCCTCGTTTGTTATTTTGTCTCTTGTAAAAGCAATAGAATTTAATGCAAAGCTTTTTTTTTTTTTTATATTGATCATGAAGTTAATCTGACAGCTGTTTTATTTTTGAGCGGCTCTACATAGCTGTTAAGAATTAGATCATAATACCACAGCATTCAATTATACTTTCTCCCTTTCCATTAGGGATGTGTCTTATCTAAATGCTTTCGTATATAAGCTGTTTTATTTTATTTTATTTAGTTTGCAGCAGTTTAGTTTGTGCGGGTTTTATTATTTATTCATTTATTTTTAGTGCAGAGGGAAGCTGGCCTATTTTCTTGTTTTCATGTATTTGGAGTCTCAAATATTGTATTTTCAACCTTCAGCCTCTAGGTTACTGTGGGCAAGAAATAGATTTGATTTTTTTTCTTCTTATGACTGCTTTGAATGTAGAAAACTGTAAATGCACAAGGAAGTGTCCATAGTTATTCAAGTACTTTTGATCTGCAGTGTCCCTAAAGCTAACTGCAGCCTGCTGCTCTGAAAAATTGGCAAGAGATGTCAACCTGTGTGCAACTTGGCCTCGTTTTTTCAGTTAACATGGGAAGAACTGTACCTTAAGGCAGTCAGGTAGGCTCAGAGGAGTGTTTTGTCCTATCTGATTTGAAATGGATGCTATGTGGCTATTTCCATATACTTTCAAAATGCATTGGGCATATAGAACAGCCATTGGAAGCCAAATGTGTGCTTAAATTCCATATGAGAGCTGACTTTTTCTTGTCCTTTAGGCACTTAACCTGCAGGATTTAGATAAAGTATACCCACCACTTAGCCAGTGGGAATATAGGGCTGCATCCTCTTTAATACTGTTCACTAACTGGAACTGTACCTGTTCACTAATTGGATTGCGGTCAAAATTGAATTGTCCCATAAATCAACCAGAGCAGTCAAGTAGGGTCCTGCTCTCTTACACTTTTATGACCCAGCACAAGTAAGTCATGCTAGTGCACCTTCCTGCTCTAAAAAAAAAAAAAAAAAAAAAAAAAAAAAAAAAAAAAAAAAAACACTTTACTAAACAAATGAGTGATTGCCTGCTTGTGTTTGCAAGCCATGCATGGTTTTATCTTAGGCAATGCGTAACAGTGTAAATGATATGGAGTGAAAACTAACCAAGAAACACCTCCTAATGCAAAGCATCCACCTCTGGGGAGTTGGATCTGAAGTTAGCTTGCTGTCCTGAGGTTTTGCTCATTCAAACACAGTGAGCCTTTTGGATGTTTTGCATTGGCCAGCAAAATAGAGCAGCAGCTGCCTTGTGCACTGTGTCTTGCATCTGGTGACATATCTGTCAGGGTCACCAGAGGTGGAATAGCCTCAGGAAACGACTAGCAAAGAATAAGAGCTGAGAAGCATCAGACTGCAAGACTGCTCTCTGTAGAGTGTTGAAAGTGAGGACATTTCAGGCAAGGGGAGATGAAAGATCACAGCAGAAGTTCAGCCTTTGCGTTTTGGTTGTTGTGCTCTTTATAAACCAGGTTCATCCCGGCTACTGCCCTCTTGGCAGGTTACCCTCCCCACCCCAGCAAAGATATATCCACTGCAGTATGTCTAAATATCCCTGAGTGTTCAGTCTATGGTCTTTTAAGTTTTTGTTTTGGTTTGTTTTGGTTTTATAGTGTTTTGGCTTCTGAGAACCTGAAAGGCACATACAGTTCTTTATGTTCCACTTGCTTTCYTAGGGTTTGGAGGTACCTGAATCTTTCTCCTTCTCTTTATGATAGTCTAGACCCAACACTCCAGGGAGATTTGGACTGATTGTTTAGTAAATCATTCAAAGTGAGACAGAAGTGGGGTCAGAATTACACCCTTACTTCAGTGAAATTCAAGTTAAGACTTGGCAGGCCCCCCACCTGCAGTTAGGAGAGTTGTGACAGCGTGGTTAGAAAGGTTTCATTAGACATGTGTTTAACAATTGGTATTGCTTTTAAATCTGACCAGTACATGCAGTTTTAACTTGCTTGAAGTCACATATGTTGTGGAGATGTTTTTTCATCTCTGAGCTCAAGTGGGGTCTACTCTTGTTCCTGGACTCTTCTTGCAGTAAACCATAAGGAAAAACCATCTCTGTCAGCTAGGCTCTGCTTCTCTGCCTGCTGTACTTTAGGATTGGATGGTTTCTAGTGCCGTGGTTCACTTTTGCAGTCTTCAAAATAGATTAGGTTTTAAGTCAGAAGGAATGTTTCTTATTCTTTCATAGATGCTGTAAATTACCTTATTTAGCAAAAAAGAGCTTTCTTTTTTTTAAGTGCTTATAAATGTTGAGGAGCAACATTCATGAGTGATGAGGAAGTTGCTGCTCATTTAGTCTCCTTTCTACAGCTTCAGACTTTCTTGTGATCTCTTATTCCTTTTCCTGTCCTGATTCATTGAGCAGGGACTCTTGTGCCTGCTTGCTTATGATTTATGAGTTCATCAGCAAATGATTGTAAAAGAGGGTTTTTGGGGGACTATTTTTACTAGCTATATATGAAAACCTTATTCAAAGCCTCTGCAACRTCTCTCAGGGTGCACAAGTAGAAGTTATGGAGTGGATTTTGGGAGATTGTCCCAAAATTGATTTTTCAGGGGCTACTTGGCTTTTTGATAATGTTTCAAGGATGCTGCTTGAAACCTCCAATACCCCAAACCTGATAAAGTTTTGGGACGTAAAATTACAGCAAATGCTGCTTTGCCAAGCTCCTGTGCAACACCCTGTAGTGCCTGCACATCATGGACAGGCCTGCAAGAAATAAAGTCATGTTGAGTTTTCTCACTAGACTCTCCCAGCAGGTATCAAGACAACATAAATTTGAGTGCAAATATTTTCCATTACTGCTTAAAGTACTAGCAACAGCCTCTGCAAATCATTCGGTGTGGAAACCCCTTGCGTTCAGGCGGTTTACTGTAGGCCTTATTTCTCTTTTAAAGCTATTTTTATTCCTCATCAACAGAAAATTCCCCAAGGGAAACTCCTCGGTAACCAGAAATTATGTTAAGAATACTTTTGAAAGACACAGCTAATTTTCATTGTCTCATACAATATCCAGAAAAGATAGTAATTCTAACATTATAAAACTAGTCCATAAATATCATGCAAACATCTCCAATCCAATACTCATCTACAGGCTACAATACTTATAAAACTAGTATTTTAAGGGTGGAATAATATGAAGAACATACTGCAGTAGTCCGTAGTTATTTGGAAACATGCTTCGATTATTTTCAGTTCATATGTAAATAGAAATGAATTAAAGGTGAATTAGCTTAAGGCTGTATATGTACATGTTCAGAAATCTCTGTGTGTGGAAATTAGGACAGAATTGGCAAGCTCCTAATTTCAAATTTTAGAAGACACTTTAAGCAATGAATTAAAAATGGTCTGATTTATAGATGTAATAGTTCCTATAGATGTATAGATATAATAGTATAGATATAATAGTTCCATACAGCRATATAATAGTTAAAGATGTTGGCTGCAGCTATCTCTTTGTCCCATTTTAGTGGTTGTGGGATGCCAGATCTCAGTTTCAAAATCATTGCCTGCACTCCACTAAAATACATCTCCATATAGTTTTCTCATGGAAGAAGTGTTTTTTTGGAAAAAGTGGAGGTTTTTTTTTGTTTTGTTTTGTTTTTTGGAAGAAGTGTTGGTTGAATTATTTTAATCCATTTTTAAAAACATTTCAATAGCGTACCAAAAAGTTGTCCAAGTTTGCTGAGCCTGCATGAGGAGCAGGTAGTGAACCAGATCATCCTCACTACAGAGGTCTCTACAGAGGGCTGGAGGAAGATGGGACGGGCCAGATGGAATTCCTAAAATTGGCTTCCTGTTCTTTTATTCTTCCAGGGAGTTGGGGTCATTTCATCTCCTCCACCGGAAACAGAGATTTTTAAACAAAATGCTGTCAGGACTTCTTCAATCAAAGACGGTGCCTTGTCTTGTGAGAGCTTTTCCTGGCTCTGATAAATGTTGAGTTCTCACTTCAACTGGAAGTTGAACAAAGCTACATTTTGATCATGCAAACATCTCATGGCAACTATTTACTCCAAAATATCTTCATAGCAGGGAGAAATTGCCCAATTCTGGACAGCAGGGGTGCAGTCTGGGTTGGTGCTGCTTGACTTCAGAAGGACAAGCAGCAGGTAAATAGCAATGTCAGTCCTTCCTTTGCACCCAGAGCTGTTTTTGTCAGCATGTAAATTTGATTTAGAGCAGTAGACTTATGCTATTGATGAGACTAGGAATGAATCTTCTAAGTCAGTAGCTTTCTCTCCAGCTACCTCATAAATTACACTTTCACAAATGAATATAAAAATTGCAAGCTTTAAAAATACCTGTTATTTTGCCTCAAGTGCTTGTGGTTCAGAACAGCAGCAAATAGTGCAACTTGACTTCCTGCAAGTATTCTTCACTATTTTTTTTCTAAGCAAGTAAGTGTTGCACTGTGCAGACTGGAGTTTTGTTTCTAATTATACCTATCAGCCTTTCAAAAAAAGAAGGCTGACTGTGAAAGTCTTTTCCATTGCCATGTTAATGTGAAAAAAAAAAAAAAAATCAGGAGGCAGCTTACGTTCTGTTTCCAGTTCCTAGAAAGCCCTTCTGCTTTGACAGTGCCTTAGAAAGGGAGTTTGGTGTAAATAACTCAAAGCTGGACACTTTTAAATGGATTAGGAGTCAGCCTGAAGCTTTAGAGGCTGACGAAAGCTCCAGATCATTTTGGCTCAGGATGAACCACAGAAACCCTGAGTTGCAGCTGCTCTTCGGAAAGAGATCATCGAATGAGTTTAAGGCCAGTGCAAGGGAGCATTTCCTGCATAACTAGTGACTGTATCATTCAACCCACTGATGCAGGATGTGAAGGAAAACATAGACATAAGTGGGATTAAGAGGGGATTAGATGGGGAAACCCACCATTGGTGGACTTGAAATCTGGACAGCTCGTGGCTTAGTGAGTGCTCTGCCATTGGGCTGGGAGATCCCACAAGGACTGCCCAGGGAGGCTGTGAATTCTCCTTCTTTGGAGATCTTTAAAACCTGCTTGGACGCAGCCCTGTGCCACGTGCTCTAGGTGACCCTGCCTGAGCAGGGGGGTTGGACTAGATGACCTCTGAGGTCCCTTCCAACCTTAAGCATTCTATGATTCTATGATTCTATGATTGGAAGATCCATGTGCATTGAGGACCTGTACCACATTTAACAGGGATGTGGTGTCTTTTCACCTCTGCAGAGACCAGGCAAGTATTTAAAGTCATCATAACATCAATGAGATAGTAGGATTTGGAGAGAAAACACAGCAGATCCTCAAGTGAAGCACCATTCCTTTCCTATTTCCTTGGGGTGCCATGAGTAAATTAGCAGTCTGGTCCTTCTTTCCTTTCCCTATCTTCATTTTTAGGGGAGAAAAATGGAAAAGCAAGTTCACATCCTTCTGGACAGAGAGAGGGTAAAATTAATGCTACACATAAGGAAATTAATTTCTTCAGTTACGTTTGGTTAAAAAAAAAGTTTGAAGCCTCTATCCACCACAGAGTTATAGGCTGTGATATGAACCTTGAGCTACCTTGCTGGTCCATTTTTATGCACTCAACAGACAATTGCTCCCCATAGGAATCTGTTCACTTTGAATATTCAGTTGGTGTACCAAATTATAATCATCCATCTGTGCTCAGTGGATGTCTAACGCTGCAAATCTTTGGATGGTTCCTAAAGATTTGGCTGTGAATGACAGGTAGAGAAGTGATTTTATTTATATAAATAGCAGGCAAATATTTATACATACGCAGAGCAGTATTTTTTCCCTTGGAGAGCTGGACTTGTGGCAAAAGGCTAAATGCACCTGAGACTGGCTCTTCTGCCAGGATTCACATCCCCAAAAGGCACAGGTGTGTCCTCTTGCACATGAAAGACAGAGTTTTCGGTACTTTTGTAAGTGCCTCAGTGGTGCTCTGCCATCTCTAGAAGAGATGCTGGAGCCACTACTTTAGACATCCACATTTGGAGGCATAAGGGATGTTTATGGGTGCTCCAGATTTTAAAAATATGAAATAAACCTTGACAAGAAGTAAATGCTCAGAGTAGGCTTTCTTTTTGTGTTGTTATTTTTTTACTGCATTCGTAGTAGCAGTTGGGAATCTGCTGCACCTGGTACTGTAGAATCTTGGGCAATTCAGGCTATAAAATAAGAGCTAATATAAATCTTCCATGTGGATTTTTTTTTTGGTCACCATTGAGCATGAAGAATTCAAATCTTGGAGATCCTCCTGTCCTCATCCTGGTAATAAACACTGCTCTGTCCAACTGCGTTTTTTCCCAAATTTTGTCAACTATAGGCAGCTTGTCAAAGACATGGGTGATAGAAAAAGGCAAGGAAATGCCTCTGAGGTGAAGCTCTGTGCAGACACACAGATGCGGCAGTGTTGTTGCAGAGGATGCCTGTGCAGCATCCACAGCCCACGGGGAGCATCTCCTGCTCTGCTGCAACATGCCCTGGCTTCAGCATCCTCCTCAGGGCAGGCCACTGCAGCTAGCCAAGGCTCGAGGGGCTAAGCTGGGGGTCCAGGGTGAATTTGGGGATAGTCCTCTTGCATCTTTGCTCAGAATGCTCTTTGTACCTGGATCATATAGATTTGTACCAGAATTGTACAGAAATAGGCAATGGAAGAGGCTAGCAAAGGAGCCCTTCCTCATTTACAGGCAAGCTTTTGGTTGGCGTTTCTGAAATAACTAGGTATACCAGGATCATGGGCTCATGGTCTACATAGAAAGCTTTGGGGTGCTTTTGTAGATGCATGAAATTCCTGCTTTTTACCATTGGAAATCTTAGCTTGCAATGCACATTGTTGTGGTGTTGCCTCTTTTTTTGCCTTGGTGTTACTGAGATTTAACATATTGCGTGGTACAAAAAAAAAGGAGAATGAGAAACTATTTCACATTAAAAACAGAATTCCACCTTTCTCTTATCTCTGAGGCAATCACTTGTTTTCCAGGTCAAGTTGAATGGTTATCAACTCCTGTCCTGTTAAATTTCACTTCTCCAGGTTCCTGTGTTTGGCTGTCACGGTTAGGGTGAGAAATATGAGATCTCTGAACTTTCCAGTGTTTTCTGTTGTGCAGGACTGCTTCAAGGAAGGATAGTGGGAAAGGGTTTCTGTAAAGTCCAAGAATACACTTTCCAAGATTTCTGTGAGGCTCAGAGATTTGGGAGACTGTCTATAGGGATTGCCACAATCTCCCAAGCTGATTAGGCTTCCAACTCCTTTTTATTACCATATACCCTATGAGAGCTGACCCTGCCAAACATTTGCTTCGATATACAATCAAGAGAAGGTATCTCTTAGGTGGCATTAGATGATTTAATGTTGCCAACAAGCAGCTATTAGAGTTGCTCACCCTGACAAAACTTTGCTATCCTGCATCATCATTGCTGCTGGCAGCTTTTATTTACTCAAGTATTGTTTACTTGAAGTTTTGGGAGGTGAAGAGCTTCAGAAAAATGTGTTAGGATAATGTTGAATACCCCAGTGTCTCCTCAAAGAGCTGTTGAAGTGTCTCCTAGTCTGTGAATGGCAGACCCATGGGATGTTCCGTGAAGCTGGCAAGGAGGAATAAAAATACATCAATACTCCAGAGAGGAAGAATGGCATGTAAAGGAGCGGACCCATTTGCCATGTTTTTGAGCATCTCTAGGTGGCTGGGCTGGAGTGTGAAACGTTGCTCAGGTCTCCTCATTTCCTCTCATTCATTACTTTGCATTGCTCATGACTGCAGCATTCACAAGGCACTGCTTTCACTTCCATGCATTAGTAATCTTTATTTCAGGATGATTTCTCACATTGAGTTTTCCTGATTTCTTAGAGCAGTACAGAACTGTGCTTTCTGTCCTTCCTAAGGGACACAGCAGCTGACACTTCAGACCCAGGAGATCTCAGCTTTTGCAACTGTACAATTTTGTTCTGTTTGGGTTTGTTCAATGTTTTTCTTTGAATGTAGCTTTTTTTTTTTCCAGAAAAAAAATTAGCTTTGAAACAAGCACCATAAGAAGGTGAGGACGCTAACCTGTGTCTATGAAAACAGAATGGAGGATTCACAGGAGCATTTTCCAAAAGCACTAATTTTAACCCTAGCCCAAACCTAAATGTTGTTAGTGGATAAAGGATTGTGCTGCTTAGATGAAGAAATGACACTTTGCCTGGGCATTTTACTCTGAATTTTTAAGGTATTATTTTATCCAAATGGCTTCACATTCTTCCAACATTATCTCCCAAATACCGAGAAATGAGGAGATCTCATCATGCATCCCTCCTTTCTCTGCTTTTTGCTGGTACAGCAAAGTCCCCACTGAATCATCATTTTTTTTCTCATGTAGATATATGTCCTTTGGACAGTTTGCTGTCAGTTTAATCCTGCTGGGGGGCCACTTTGCCCTGATTGACCACCTGTCATTCTTGCAGATGTCTTCCCTGACCCCCATGCCTCTAATCTGCAGAGCCTCAAGGTGCAAAGAAGGGCAATTGAGGACCACTTGCTAATAGGTTTCATTTTAGCAGAAACATCTCTCCATCAGGCCTATTTATCATCTTGTCCTGCAACACAGGGGAGACAACATACAATCTTCCTACAGCTCCTGCTCATCATCTTACAGAGCTAGTAGTTTGGCAAGGTTGTGGTAGAAGAGACGTTCAGGATGCCTGAAGAAGCTGGTTGCTTGGAAGTCAGTAGGATATTGGTGGCCACCTGATTTCCCCAAGTGACTTTGGCATTTGGTTCTCATCCCTTCTTTCTCTGATGAAAGAGTGTACAAGGCAAAAGATGTTTGTGCAGGAGCTCACAGCTGCCTCTACACTACCTTGTGGCTTTGCTCTTCCAAGATGATTTGGCTCTTTTGAAGTCTGCTAGACTTTTAAAGACTCCCACATCCTCCTTGGGAAGCCCCAGGAAGGGAACTTGTTGAAGCAGAGGATCCTGGGGTTCAGCAACCCAACAGGAAGGATGCTCACCAAGTTGGCAAAAACCTCTCCAGGTCCGGCTCGACACAGGAATTAACACTCACCATACAAAGCTGTCAGGGTTGATACTTTGCCCAAGTAAGGGTTTTATAATGAAACAACTCTTTCTGAATCTGAGGAAATCACCCCTGACCTGCAAGCTTCTAATCTACAGACTTACACATTAAATTACAAGCTCGGTTCAACTTTTACTATCCTCCAGCCATGACCCCTTCACAGCAAATGGAGGTGACTGACAGCACCAAAGTCACCCTGGAATGCTCAGGGTGCTTCCTTTGTGTGTGTGAAATGCAAGGACAAGTCCAGGGAGGACAGATCGTGTTTTCTCTTTGCTATCCCCATTGGACACCGGTGAAAAGATATCCAAATTTAGACCCTTATTGTAGGGCTTCTGGGTTTGTGTTAGACATGGCAAGGAGAGAAAGGGCAGATAAGCTGCAGGGCTTCTCTCTTGTCCTTCACTTCTTCATTTTTTTTTTTCCAAGTGAGCTATAATCCCACACAGCTGATGCCAACACTTAGAAGCACTTTCTCAATAATGCCTGTGTTAAGCAAAGGAAAGAAAAAATGCATGTGGCTTTGGGAGTGATGGGGGAAGCTGTCTTCGTGTTTAGTTTTCCTTTGTTCTTTTCTTCTCACAAGCCTCATCAACTTTTTCTTTCTCCAGAAAGAGTATCTTATATGAGCAAACAAAAAATAAATCATAGATGTAGCCCTGTTTTCTTTTTTCAGTACTCTCTTCATGGACAGACTTGCTTGACTCCCTCTTGATTGGACCAAATTAAAGGTTTGATGCAGAGAAGAATGAATGATCATAGTGGAATAAGACTTTTAGCTTCCAGTTAACTCGGCGATCCTGTGCAATTTGGTATTGGTTGCTGTTTTCTTGACTGCATTAGCAAATCAAATTGCATGACTAGGGCCTCAGACTGGGGCAAACATCCAGATCTGCTCTGGGGAGCTGAGCTCCTTCCCAGTACAGAGATCATTCAAAGTATTTGTTCTGGGGTACCATGTCTGACCTGTTTTTTTTTCACATCCATAGCATTGCCTTTGGTGGTCCCAGATGGGAAACAACATACACATAACCCTTGAACTGCAGAGACGGAGCAAATTGCTGGATTTGTAGAGCTGGGCAGGACAATTCTTGAGTACAAGACCCAAATCCTGTCCACCATTTGAGACACATCCTCAGGTAGAAAGGTGGCAGTTTTTTCTTTCTTTCACACAAGGGCTGGTTTGTATGCAAGCAATTGACAGTGACGCTGAACTGTGGTATGAAATGGGCCTGGGCTTTTGACAAGGCTCCTGTACTCTCTGAGGGAACGAAAGCTTGGTGAAGCCCATAAGGCTCCTGACAGGCTATAGGTCAGGCACTACAGAAAAAATGCAACTCTGCTGAGCTAGACATTTTACTGTGGTCTGACCTGGGAATAAGAGAAGGGAGATAAAACAGTTTACCTCTGTTCAAAGCATTTACTGTAACTGTGTACTGTAACTGTGGGTATCATGCCACGGACACCAAGTCAGTTTTCCTGCTTGCCTATTTTCCCCACAGTTGCCTCTGGCCTCAGATCATCCCTCAGGCAGTTCTGCAAGTAGGTGCCTTGAGGGCACCATGTCTATTTGAAGCTGGTGGGATGGCACAGAGGAAAATTAGAGGGATATATCAAAATCTGTCTGAATATGAGAGCTTGAAAAATACCAGATAGAGGAAAAGGCAGTCCTTGCATGTGATGGTGGACATACAAATAGAGGTGCCCCCGAGGAACCCATGAAGGAAGTAACTCTGATGAATGTTTCTCACTAGAAACAACACAAATCTATGGATCAGTCCTATTCTGTTCTTTCACACTTTGTAAAGCTTTAGTCTCTGCAGTTCTTGGCGTTAGTTTTCTCTTGCATTTCTCAGAATAATCACAGCCAAATCAAGTATGGATTACAGTAATTCTGAAGTGAAAGACTTTTGGATATGTGTTTAGTTCTTTTGTATAGGAAGAGTAGGGTGGGAAGTATTTAAATAGTGCAATAGAAACAAATCTGGCCTTGAGAGCTTGCGCTGTTGTGAGCGCAGTGCTCTCTGGAAAAAGAGCTCTGCAAAGAAATCCATTAAATTGGATCCCATTGCTTTTGCATTCAACTTAATGGATAGCGCTGGAGTAGTGACTCATTGGACCACCAGTATTATTGCCTAAAAATACCACAAGAAAACATTTGATTTTGATTGATATTTCAGTGACTCACTCTTCCCAACAAAAGGGATTAAGGAAAACTTCTCGTATTTGTCAAAATGATTCTCATCTTCTCAAGTATAGCCATTATTTGAAAAATAAAGTAAGAGTTCTCTGGATGTGTGCAGCTCAGATACTTTTAGGGAGTTGCATGGAGCAGGCAGAACTTGCCCATCTTATCTTATTTGCCCTACAGCTGTTGTTCAGGAACAGTAATTATGAATGTTTTTTTCTATCTCCTGGACAGACTTATCCTGGGTGTCTTTCCCACTCCATCTCTGCCCTATCGGCAGGGTATGCCAAGAGAAAATTTTCTCAGGTTCCTCTTGGGCTCTCTTTTTTTTAATCCTCTTCTTGCTCTGAAGACCTCTGCCTCAGTGAGAATATCAGTTCTGCCTTGTAGCTAGGCTTTCTGTGTGTTTTCCAGATGGGAATATGTGCACAGCCATTGCTATCTCCAATGAGAGACATGATATTTGCACAGAAGGACCTACAAGGATGTCCAAGTAGAGCTCAATACCTTCCAGTTGCTCTCCCACAAAAAGACCAACTCCTGCATCCCATCCGTATTTCCTAAAAAGCATATAGTCTTTCCAAAAAGAGCACTCAGAATCCTTATGCATAGGTTTGGGAGACAGAAAGGAACATGCTCCTAGTGATTTTTGCCCCTTAAATTCATTGCCTGCTACAAAGAACCAGGCTCATTTAGCCTCATCTTTGGAGGCTTTAGGAACACCAGATATTGGGAGCACACTTGTAAAGAGGAGTATATAGAGCTAGCAGCATTTGTTCTAAGAGGGAAGAGAAAACAAAAACCAAACCCAATCCAGCAGAAACAATGCTTACCTCAGTCACAGCCTCTTCCGTGCTTTTATTTTTATTATTATTTTTGGTAGAGGACTTTCAGTCCAGATGATGCCTCCCTGCAAGAGAGCAGGCAAGAAAGCACACTGTCCTCCAGGCACAAGAAATTCCTGATAAAGCGTGTCCCAACTGAAGAGCAGAGGATTGTCTTAATGCTTGGTGGATGGGCCTCCTCAATAGGAAATTGGGTTTTCAAGCAAAGACCGAAACCTTGTTTATGCTGACAAAAACAGTCGCTTTGCTTTCTCTGCCAAATAATGAGTCCAGTGAGTTCAGAGAGAGTTTTTGACTAATGCAGAAGAAATTAGGAATGAGCTGCACATTTTCCTAATGTTCTTCTGCAGCAGTTTTGGGGAAGGGCAGGTTAATGTGGGTTTAATTCAGGTAATCCCCTTTCCTTGCCTCATCTCCAGGAGCCCATGGCCTGAAAAATCCGATGTTTGGAAATTAGTAATAGCTTTGAGAACAATAATATTTCCATATCACTTCCAGCTTCTTGAAAATCTATTTTTAAGGTCAGTACCTTGACAACACGACCAAGCTCTGCCTAGCAGGAGCAATACCGGGCCAGAAAGATGTCTATTCTTGAGGCTCAGCTTCAGTTTGATGTGAGCCAAAGGGAAATACGATCCAAGTGATGCAGATGCCAAAAGGGGTATTGAGTTTTTTTATGTTTCTGGAGACTTGTGCTTACTTCGAGCCTTACAGAAAAGTGGAAGACGTCCTTTGAGGGGACAGCGAGCAGCACTCAGCAGTCATCTGCTGTCACCTTTCTTTGGCTTGAGCAAGATGGGTTGATCTTGGCAGCATATTCCCAAATGGGAGATGTAGAGCTAGAGAACACAAGTAAACAGAACTGTAATTCTTCAAGTTTATGTGTATATTGTTTCAGTGTCTGTGGTGAGAAACCCTCCAGACAGCTTGAAATTAAGACTCTAATTTGTTGGGCTCTTCAGGTCGCTTTCTGACGTTCCCTCAGTTCATCACAGTTTAATAGACGTTACATTCCATTTTTTTTTCCTGAAATACTTCCAAAAAAAACACTGCTGTCTTCTATGAGTAGGAAACGAATGGGATAAGTGGTGATTGTACTTGAACCAGTTTGTTAGCCACAAGCAGAAGGTTTATAATTGAAAGGACAGTGAGGTGCTGCTAGAAAACTTATGGCCAATTTTAAGAACAAATTAAATAATTCTTTGCAAACATTGAGATGCAGTTGCTCTTACCTTCAGGCAAGAGGATGGATGTGTCCCATTTCATCCTGTCTTCTGTGGTCTCAGCTACATGTAGAAAACCTGCAGTTTCAGCTGTAACCAGACTAGTAAGAAGCTGCAGTGGCAAATCTTTTAATTTAAGTGCAGAACTCTGAAAAAAAAAATGCAGTGATGACACAATACAGGGCAAACATAGATTTATGCCCTTAAATGAAAATGCAAGTTTGCAAGAAATAAACTGTTTTCCTGGCTCTGTGTAAGCCAAATGGACAAGGACTATTCTGGCAGTGGTTTCCTCAAAACAGTTGTGTAGATGTATGACCTTAGCAACCCCCTGCTTGATCTGAAAAAGAAGGGGTTGTGGAGGGGAGAAGGGTTCCCAGACTTACCATTTTTTGATGCAGAGTGGTTGGTGGCAATATGAGAGCCACTGCTCTTCCTAAGAAAATGGCCTTTAAAGTGTAAATAGTTCACACCAAATTTGGCTTTACTTTGCTGGAAGCTGAGCATTAGTATTGATCTCTGAGTCTCTCAGGTTCATGTTGCATTGAGTATCATTTGTCATCATAAGAAATATATTATTGATGTGTACTTTTTTCCTTATCTTCAACAAGTTTGTGAGTGGAAGAGACCTGCATTTTGATGGGTTGAAAATAGTTTTCTTGGTGCATTTGATGTGCTCCATCCTCCCCACTAGACCATCCAGGCCAGCAGACAGGGGATGGATGGAACTCCCTGCTCCTTTGGTCAGAGCACAATGGCTGGAGGATGAAGGTCGAGCTGCAATGACATTTGTGCAGACTTGCTCAAGAGTTGCAATGTGGACGAAATGCTCCTAGCAGGTAAAGGGCAGTGAAAGGAGTAGTGTTTGACAGGCCAAAGCTTTCCCTGACCTTTCCTGAGCACCATCTTTCAGGTAAGTGCATGTTTGGGCAGGTACCAAAACTGTATTTTTTTTTGCTCTGAGATCTAAATACTCAACTGTGTTTTTCTTTCAGATGGTGGCTGGGATCTTGGTGGTCTTTTTTATGCTCCCTAATTTTGTTAGGTGCAACTTGTTTGTCATTAAGCAAGCAGACCCCTTGGGCTCTTCTTCAAGACAGACTGGAATAAAATATGTGGCAGCTCAACAGCTCTGCTATCAATGCAATATTTTATTACCTGCACACAATTGCTTTTGGCTGTTGCTACATGTGTCAGGAGAGGAATTATTTTGACACCTGGTATCCCGCCAAGCCATCAGATGCTCAGCTGAATATCTGCAATTGGATTGCCATGGCTCACAAGAGCTGATAAATCCTTCCCGGGCTTATTTGCCAAGAGAGCAGAGAAACAGTAGGCTCTGTCCCTGCAAGCAGATTAATTCCCAGTGTTGTTTTTAGTCAGCTGTCCTCAACAGAAGGCCAGCATCCAAGCATGGATATCAGCATCCTGAGTGTGCACCCTGTTCCTAAAGTGCATCTCCACTGCCTTCTTCCCACAAGCAGATCAGAAGGAGAACCATTTTGCATTGGTTGGAGCGTGGAGCCCATATGGGCTGGGTGGCAAGCAGGGGAGGAGGCTCTGACCTCCTAGCATTAGTGGGAAGCTAGCAAGAAACACAATAAAATATCTGAAAGAAGTGGATTTAGGCTGAAATTATAAGGAGGCTTTTTTTCTTTCTTTTTTTTTTTTTTTTTAAGCATTTTGGGGAAGGTGATGTTTTCTACCAGAAAGCAGTTTACATCTAAATGATCATTCCTACTGGACTTCTAAACAGATGCCTTCACAGGCATCTCTAGCAGCATCTGAAGGTGCTGGAGGCGGGTTTTGTTCTATCATCTCATGGCAAGTTCACATTTCTTTCAGCAGGGATTGAACCAAACTTTGGTCCTTCGGTCCTTTGGATTAGGTAATAATGAAGAAGTTCATACAGCTGCAGAGGTTCCAGGATGCTGCTGCTCTCGTGTGGACTGAGAAGAAAAGAACAGCAAGGATTGTGTAGTTACAGCACTTAATAAGAGGAAACTGAGGTGCAACAACTTTCCTTAGGATTTTGGTTTGATTTAAAACCTCACATTCTTTGCATGGCTTGAGTATTTAAGTAGCATGGTCACTTTCTGCATTTGCACATATACGAGGCATGTCTAAACACCATGCAAATACTATGTACATATATCTGCATATACCAGATAGGATCCATATTACAGATGGATCATAGGATAAATTGGGCTGCATGTGACCTCAAGAGATCTCAAGAGGCCATCTAGTCCAACCCTCTTGCTCAAAGTGGGGTCACCTCTGCACTTCAGGGAGCAGGGAAGGTGTCAGAGGCAGCAAGGGTATAGAGGCAGCAAGCTCAGTATAGACAAACTTCTTCATCCACATTTTTTGGAACACTCAGAGAGCAAATCTGTGCATGTAGGTGGTGAAAATGCAGTCAGCTGAGGAGGACTAGAGTCATGGTGTGCCTTAATTCCTTCAAGGCTCTGTGCTCATTGTGACACCTTCAAAAATCCTACTTTAAATGTCCTGAAAAGGCAGGATATTATAATGCCTGTAGAAGTGTCATGACTGTACAGAGAGAAAAACATATCTTTTCAATCTGCTTTTGTTCCCGCAAAATGCCAGTAAACAAACAAGACATGGCAGAAGAAGACCCATTTGTTGCTTTAAAACCTTCTGATGCAATTTCTTTTATGGGAACATTGGAAGAGTTGTGGAGAAAGGGCAAAACTTTTGTAATGAAAGACAAAAGGGTTCAGCTCTTGGAAACAGCCATAGCAGATAACTGCAGAAGATTTGGTGTCATCCTTGAGGAACTTCTGTGCAGGGCTTTGACCATAATCAAAACCGATGCCCAACCCTGACTGTGTTATCCTCTGTACAGACCCAAACAAAGCAAACAAGAAAGTATTTTTTAAGTGTAAAATGAATCAAAATAAATTGTGCCACAGCAGGTCATATTTTCACACTTTCTAATATTCTGAAAATACTGAATATGTCATGAGATTTATAGACACCTGAAAACTGCTTTTCTTTGGACCTGAAAGTGAACCATGCTCACCAAAGCTCTATGCTGTACTTTCCCCGGTTATATTTTCAGTTTTAAGTTTAAAAACCTGTTCTTCCCAAAAAGAACAGAAAAAAAAAGAGAAAAACAGAAAAAAAAAAAAAAAAAAAAAAAAAAAAAGGAGGCAAATGGAGACAGCCTACTGAGACCAGTCCTATGCCTACAGACAGAGGTAAGTCCATGGCCATATTGGCCACCCCCCTTCCTTGAGAGCTGACTTTTAAAGATCCACCTTGCAGTCTTTGCAAATGTGCCAGTGTTCCTGCCATGACATTAAAAAAGCTGTGCAGCTACCAGACTAGGACAGATGTAGCTGGATGGGAAAGAGAAGCCTCCGAAGATGGTAAATAACATTTTATGTAAAAAAAGAAAGGTCATTTTATGTGGTACAGTCACAAGAACTCTTCTCTGGCATCCACATAAATGACTGCAGCAAGATATTACGTGTTTTGAGGTCAAGGCATAGCTATTCTTTGTCATTTTCCTTTGTTTTGCCTGGCCACCAAGTCTGGCCAAGTTTTGTTGACATGGACAGGAGGTGAACTGCAACTTGGGCTGGTTATATAGGACTTACATACTTCTCAAACACACAAATCACAGTGGTGGGCACCACATTCAGCTGAGAGCCCACCTAGACAGAAGCTTTAAATGCAACATGGTCCTTGCATGGCTAGCCTGCTGCAGTTCCTTAGTGCTGTCTGTGGTTGGGATACCTTCCAAAATCAGAGCAGAGCTCCTAAAAAGGGAATTTGTTTAAAATTGTTTAAAAATGAAGCAGCTAGCTGTCTCTCAAGATGCCTATGAGATAAACAGAGCTGCGCTAGGGAAAGGGGCCGATGAAAGCAGCTTTGTGAAATTAAGCTGGCTGAAGAAATAAAGCATGGAGTAGACAGGGAGACTCCAGTTCCCAAACGGCCTGTCACACTGGGAATGAAGGATAAGCTTGGCTTGACTTCCACAAACGGCGCATATGACTTCTGGCCTCAGACATTTTTCTGGTGTTCCCTGCTTAATCCTTGAGATAAAAGAGAGCAAATTCTTCTTCCCTTCTCAGGACTAATGGCCAGGCATGACAACCAGGTCCTTCTGCTTGCATTGCTTTCTTGTCTTGCCTTCTGGAGAAGTCCAATGCTCAGTCTCAGCAGACAGCCTGTTTAAGGGGTGCATCAGGAAAAGAGTGGATCTTCATGATGTAGACCACAGTATGCTACATACAGAAGGATGGCCCACCGTTCCTTTTGGCTCTGCAGCTGTGAGGCTGCAGAGGCAAAATAACTGTATTTAAGTACCTTTGAGAGCATATTTACAGAGGGAAGAGCAGTGCAGTGGCTTAGAAAGGCACATTGAGCCACCATCCCCTGTACTCTGTAGCCCCAGATAGTGCTGGCCAAAGAAGCAAGCTGACACATAAATTGTGGAGAGGAATACTACATAAATATACTAAGTTACAATTATACACAGAGCATTCTTGCAAATTTTGATAAGACTTAAACCTATCCAAATTAAATCAATGTCTATAGTGACACATCCACACACAAGGCATTTTTCTTTTTTCATGAACATTTCTTGTTTGCTTTACAATTTCTGAAGGCTTTCTAGTAAGAAAATAACTCACTTTTAGAGACCAAAGCTGAGATAAAAGCTGAGACTGTGGTTGAGGAATTTGGATAGATTTGGAAGCATTTAGTTGAGAGCAGATGCAAAATTTGTTCAAGTGAGTCAAGTTTAAAAGTGGAATAACCGATCTAACTGCTGAAGTGCTTTAACATATTCAATGGATCCAGAAGGAAGATGGAAATATTTTGGCAAGATTTATGTCAAATATTCCCCTGTCCACATCACTGGGTTTAATGTAACAAGCAATGAATGGAGAAGAAGTCCTCCTTTCTCCTGGAGATTCCTACTGCAGCAACTCGGAAGCCACCAAAATTAGTGCAACTAGGATGTCCCAAGGGTGCACGTGTTCCTTGAGCAGCCCTTGCACTGTGCAGGTCTTAGCATGGAGGTGCTGCTATGAGCAAGAACCTAATGGGTGCAAGGAATGGGAAAAGAGAATTTTCTGGGGCTCCCTAGGACACCATCTCAGGGTCACCTTCCTCATCCAGTCCATGCCTATCCTAGAACTGGTCAGCAAGTTCTCTAATATCATTTTCTGCCAGTGAAATAGTCTGGGAGCTCCTCTTGGGCTCTCTAAGGCACCAAGGCATGAGTGAGCACCTTTCAGACCCATGGAGACATTGACATGTGGCTTGTAAACACATGGGAATGGATCATCCTTGACTTTTGGAGAAAGCCTACATTGCAAACCAGTGATGGCAAGTGCAGCTGTAACAGGACACGTTTGCCTACCAAGATTTGCCTGCCTCGGAGAAGCTTAAGCGAGATGCCTGATGCCAAGTATTTTTCCAACCTTCATTTATCAGGAGAGCTCTGGAATTTTCTTCCTGACATGTTGAGCAAGTCTTATACATTTCAGACTATCCTGGTCGAATAAACACCAGTTTTGTGCACTTTCGTGTGCTTGGGATCTGAACCAAAGCAGCAAACTGACCCTACCACACACATATAACAACCTAAGGATAATCCCTCAAAGCAGGGCCTGATGAAGCAGCTGAATACTGTCATGTTCAGCTGCTTCAATGGCAGAGTCAGTGGGAAGGGGAGATGCCTGCACATTAGCACCTTGACCTCCCCCATAACGGTGACTTAAGCCAAAAGGCACCCTCTGGACACCTTGTGCATCCGCTGAGTGCCCTTTCCTCTGACCCACTCACCTCTGCCTCGGCCCAGATGGGATGAAAGCAGAACAGAATTGTGTATCAGACGCTTGGGATAACACTGCAGCTGAGACATGGCCTGGGAGAGATCACCAGGCATTAAAAAAAAAGAAGATAGCACATACAACTAGGGCAACGGTGCAAAAATCCACTGGAAATAACCTTATGAGGCTGGCTTGCTTTGCAGCAGAATTAGCATATAAATCTGGTTACTTATTTGGCATTCTCTGTGTGCTTCTAAGCAGCAGGAATGCAGCTTTTTCTTTTTAGCCAAGTATAAACATTTATGCTCTCCTTTCTGACCCTATCACTTTGATCTCCTCCATATACTTTTCCAGCAATGCCTACTGGCAATGGAAAAAGGCATTAGCCTTAGCTAATTTGTTTTTCCTTTATATACAACTGCATTAAGTCTTGGGAAATGGGACAGTGAAGTGGTATGTGGAGCTACAGGGCAAATCAGGGCATCAGCAATGCTGCAGCAAGGTTCCCTCATATATGTCATGGGAGGTAGTGGAGGTTTTGAGGTTGTGATATTTTTGATATTTTTCTTTTTCTTTTTAGAAGTCCCTGCTTTCTGTTCTTCAGTGCTAAATGGTTTGTTGCCAACAGAAAAAAAAAAAAAAAAAAAAAAAAAAAAAAAAGGTAAAAAAGGTAAAAAACACTGTCCTTTATGGGAGCTGTTTTTACATGAGTAGAAGAAATTAAAACAGCAACAAACTTATGTAAAT
>NW_020455437.1:54101-84595 GCF_003342845.1 Nothoprocta perdicaria
AGGAGAGGAGAGGAGAGGAGAGGAGAGGAGAGGAGAGGAGAGGAGAGAAACTTTGGAGCTGAATAAGACCTTAAGACCTTCATGGCTTCCCTGAGTGAAAGGGAGGAAAAGCAAGCAGAAAAATGACCAAGTGTTTTGAGGGTGCCACTGGGTTTTAAGAACAGCTTCAAGCAGCACAAGCTTCAGCAAAGCCTCAATGCCACCCTTAGGTATGGGTGTCACTTTAGGGCTCCAACCAGGAGAACCATTTACCCCATCTACTGGCACCCCGTGTTGGCCTTGGCCAGGACAAACTGGTTTTTCCCCAAGCTGCTAAGTGTGTATTCCTGGTTTATTTCAGTTTTAGTTGTGGACATCACAGTGCATTAAGGCACCGAATTGCTCTTTCCTTAGTTACGAATGTATTTTGAATGGAAAGAAAAAAAAAATAGATACAGGGAGAATTTGATGTTTTAAAGGGCAAAGCACTAGGCCAGCATGGTTAACCACTGCTAACTGGCTGCAGCACGCAGGAGCTTTCCCTTAGCCTAGAAAGCACGGTCTAAACTCATGTGATTAGGACAAAAGCTGATCTGACGACAAACGAGTTTGAATACGCCAGTTGGACAGGTAAGATAAAATCGGCCCTTGTGCTTGCAAGTAAGTAATTTCTGTAATCAATAAAAGTCATTCGTTTCCCCCAGATAAATATTCTTCCATCTTTGGATGGAAGCAAATAAAAAAAAAGAATAAAAAAAGGAAAAAAGGAGAAAAAGTATTTGATGGCTGGAGCTGTGTTCAAGGCAAGATGTTTCTGAGACTAACATGATTAGCAAAGCCCTTGGCTGTCCTTCAGCTTGGACAGGCTGCCTGCACACTATATTTTGCTTCTGAAATACCTGCATAGGCATATAAATTAAACAACAATCACTTCTCCATCCTCCCACCCCTCAGATATGTGAAGATCAAGCCACCATTACTTCTTTCCTGTACCATAAAAGGGAAGGAAAGTCTTTGTTTCTTACATTATTTTTTATTTCAAGGTATCTGAAGTTGGAAGACCATGATCGCAGTGCAGTTAAAATACTAAAGGGAGATTCGAATAATATAATCCGATTTTTGGTTTTGACAACCATATGGAAGGGGAGAGTTTCTTAAAATCTCTTTGTCTCAATATCCCTTATGTAGAAGCGGAATTATCTGTTTATGTTTTTCAGGCCAAACTATGAAATATATGGCGCTGAATATGAAGCATTTAATACGGTAAATTCCTGGTGTAAGCTACCTCTTTGAACCTTTCAGAGCTACTAAGAAAAAGAATATGGTAGAATTGCAGTGGTGCACTAAAGGTTAAAGCCAACCCCCATGATGTACATGCAGGAGGATTTTGGATTACGCATGCACCTGAACACTTCGTGACCCATTCCATGCAATGAGAAGAAAACTGTAAATATTTGTTCCAGCTTGATAGCTTGATAGAGATGTGCTCCACTCAGCCACACCAAGCTGGAGCTGAACCTTCTTTACTAACAAAGCATTATGGATAACCTGCATGTATATTTGCTCTCCATGGTTCAGATCACAAATCTCTTCGAAGAGCTGTTAGGTCCTGGCAATACTCACGTGGTAAGGCAGCAATAATCTGCACCTGGAACAGACATGAATAAGAAACCCAGTCCTGCTAAAGCGTCAGTGTAAGTTTTCAGGAACTGGCCTTCTGGTGGAGATCCAAAAGCCTACTGTGTGGTTTTGACTGGCTGTTTTCTTAGGGCTTTTCGGAGATGGTCATTATTATGGCGTGCACAATTTCTCACGGTGTCAGTAAAGCAGAAACTCCATCATGACACTACTTAAGCTGAGTGGCTACTCTGGCATCTGCCAACTTTTGGCCACACACTAGTGCAGGTTTAACCCATTAGTGCAGCCTCTGTTCATGAGCCAAGTGCTTTGTGGTTTGAGATGGTACAGATTTGTCGGGAAGGTTTCCACAGCAAAACCCATGCAGGTATCCGAATGTCCTACAAGTAGCAGTGAATGCAATGAGGAATTTTCTGGGCCAGGGCACAGGCGAACGTGCATTAACCTGTAGACAGACGGCTGCTCTGGCTCCATTCTGGGAAGCATCTTCCTACTTCTGTTTGTCCAACTTCATTTGTGATGGCTACAAGTTAAAGCACTATTTAAGGATATTAACTACATGTTATTGTTTATAAATGATTATAAATATTAACCTTCATCTCTAAGTCTTCTTGTTTCTGACATCAGACCTTTCTTCTGCTGAAGCAGCTGTACTGAGGATGAAAAAGTTCTACAGTGAAAGGCTTAAAATATGTTGTACTAGGGTATTTTTATCCCTGAGGTCAAGAAATAGACTGAATTCATCCCTTTTGTAGCTAAGTGAGTTAAGGATTGAATCTCATCATAAAATCCTACTTTTGGCTTTGCAAACGGGATTCGTTTGTCTTGTTAATGAAGAAAGCTGAGCCAAAGATCAGAGCCCTATAAAAATCAGACCTATGAAACTTCATTCTCTGTCGTTGTACACTGTAATGTCTTAATTTTCTGACCATCCCAGCCACTGTATGGATAGTTTTCCTTCTTCCAAGATCAGATTCCGTCTAAATGAAAGATTCATTCTTAGATCCTTGCTGTGCTTGACAGGAGAATATGATATTTAATAATAAACTTGGATACTATTTCCTTCCTTAGGCCTTTCCTAAGCCTGCAGAGAGCAGTATCTTGGAAAACCAAACCAATGAATTAGCAAAAAACCAAACTATTAAAGGAACCAAAAGTATTATTAAAACCACTACAGGCAGCTCAGCTGCCTGACTGTAAATAACAACTTGCAGATGTGCAAAATTAAGTAACTGCAGTGTTTTGCAATTCATCTGAACTCCAAGCACTAAGAGTATGGGGTCAGAGTGGAGCTGGCTCGTGAGCCTCAGCCTTGCCTTACTGCCTGCCCTGGTCATACATAGATGACAGGTAGGACAAATCACAGAGGATGCAGAACGAGTTGCGGACACCCACAAGCTTCATCACCAACTACCCCTCTCATGAGTCTGTCTTATGGCGGACTCCTCCAGCTGTTCCTCCTTCCTACAAATACAAAGCCTTGAATTATGGGCTGACCCTTTTTTGTAGTGTCAAGACAACAAAGCAAGTGGAGATTATTATGGCAGTTTTACTGACAGTCTGGGACTGGTTTTGAGTGTTGTGGTCCACTGAGGGAAATCTTGGAGGGTAAACAGATTTAGACTTCCAGTGTGGACTAACAACCCTGTTTTCTCCATGTTAGGAATTACAAGGACATTCTTCATCCTTTCTTTGTGATTCAAAGCCATAAATCTAAAAAGAAAGGTCAGGTGAGAGGTAAGGCCAATACCGGGATTTGAGGCTTGGCAGAGCAGCTTCTACATGTAGGAGTGATCGGACAGTTTTACCAGACAGTTGCAGATTGTTTAACTGGCCCATGCAACTCCATTAATGGAGCTGACTGCCTCCCAGCACCCTTTTGTGAGTGATCAAGTTCAAAAGTTCAAGTACAGATAGCACAAGACACTCTTCTGCTTCTTTAAAGCTTGTCATCTATGCTGCCTGAATAATGCTAGTTATAGGAAACATAATGTCATGAGTTGCAAAGATAATGTATGCAAAACTGAGAAATTATGCATTCAAAGCCTATTGACAGAAACATATTTTTTTACAAGAGTAGTTGCACTGGAAGCAGCTTTTTGATTCATGTCTCTAAGGAATTTGATTAATCTCCGTACTGTTCTGTGTCACCTCCCCTTGCAGGAACCACTCCTGGGTGTATGATATAGTCCCTTGTTACCTGCCCACAGCTCACAAAGTGAGTCCACCAGTCTCTTAATGTAATGCTTTACTAGGTGGGGTCACAAAACAGCCCTAAACATGAGAGAATACTCACTATGCTTGGTATCATCCAAAGAATAGAATAAAAGGGGTCTGCACAGAAGACCTTCCAGGCCAAGAGATTAGAAATCACAGGCAGATACTGTCTGAGGAAGGAGCTACTGCTTGATGAGACAGGCAGCTGGATACATGGTATCCAGCTTTCCTCATGGTTTTGGTTGGGAAATGTTTTGATTGTTCTTTCTCTTTTTTATTTTTTTTCTGTGAGGAGGAACACACATTTGCTAGAAGCTCAGCATGGCTGAGTGTTGACTAGCTGCTGTTGCTGGAAACGTTGCCACTTTTAGGACAGATGTTCCACAGAGGGAGATGTTCCGAGTCAAAGCAGACCCTGCATTTGATGGTGAAACCCAGCCCATGAAAATAAGCATGAGSAACACTTGTCATGAAACAGCACTATCTCCTGGCCTCACCAGCTTTGTCTTTGCTAGAAATGCAGTAAATGAGCAGTGTCTACTAATGAGGTATGGGCTGTTGAGGCTGGAAAGGATTTGAAATGAAGTTTAGATATATATTCTACACATAGATATAATATACAAATATATACAATGGAGCCAAATCCTCAGCTAGTGGCATTTGTCCATCTCCATCTCAGCTCAGCTTTGCTCCAGCCAGTGATTGCTCTCAGTTCTGTGGCTGTGAGACAGTGGCAATGAGAGATATATAAGTAAAACTATGGGGTCAACAGCAACTGGACCCTTGCACATCAGTATAGAAGGAAATTTATACTGATTGTCAAGTATAACACATATACACTTTTGTCAAGTGTATTCCTAGGTCATGTCCCCCTTAAACCTGCATAAATTATGCATAAACTGCAAATATTGATATTCTCCCAAATCAAAGATGGGATTGGAATAATCTGCTGTATCTCTATGTATGCTAGAAAACCCCCAAATCTCAATTTTCCCTTTGGTCTTTCTCCAGTCTCTCTTCTTCCAGCTCTGTATTCAGGAAGTTAATTTGGTGATGGTGTTGTTGTTGCTTCATTGCTGTTTTGCAGACAGTTTACAGACCCATGCTCATAAACAAGTGCAACTGGTCCATCAGCAGGAGGAGCAGAGAGACTGCAGAGTTTCAAGAGAGCCAGCACCTGGTTTGCAAAGCTAGATCTGTGGACCATGAGGTTCTACATCAGAGGAGAATCTGTTGTTGGAGTGAGGGATGGGGGAAAAACTGTAATTACTACTTCTTTTGAAAACCAGACTTTATAATCTTCATGTTTCTAGCAACACATTGGCTCCTAATCAACAGGTTTCTCAGCTGAGGCAGTCTTGGAGTTAGGCTCATCTTATCAAGTGACATCTGTTTTGTAATATGCACTTGCACTAAGTCTGGTCCCCAGGAGCAGGCAAAGGGACCAGGAGAAGGATGAATATGAAAGAGTGGCTTGACCCCTAGAAGGTACTTTTACCACTGCTTTGAGGAGYATAGAGAAGCCAACTGCTGAGAATCAGTCCAAATCTGTGAGATGTGTGGCAAAAATACAGTGTGTCAGAACAGAGGTGAATGAGAGGGGAAGTGTGTCACATGCAGACAGCGGTAGATCCAAGGACACAGTTCCTTTTATAGAGAGGCATGTTCAGGCTCTAACCTGTGCTCAGCTGATGACCAACTTGGCATTTCTGCAGCCAAGTGCTCTGCCAAGAGTAAAGCTGTTTTAGAGCGCAAGAGCTGACATGCAACTAGAAAAGAGGGACAAGGATATGAAAGATAATGAGAAAACTAAGTGYCATGGAGCTAGCAATGGTGTTATCTCAGCTTCTTTCATCAAAAGACAGTCTGGTAGGCTTTACTCTTAGTCCTTCGCAGCCTTAAAAGCATCCTGTGATTTATATATCTTAAACAGCTAGGACTCCTACTATATCCCTAAATCCCTGAACCATGTAATTGTATGAGATTTTCACCTGTCCTCTTAACCAAGATAATTTCCTAATCAGGACTGCAGAGAGAGTCTGAAATTGTAGAGCCTTTCTTTATTGTCTGCCTCTACAAGACAGAAAGCAAAGCAGCTTGTTTTCCAGAAACACAGCTCTGAAGTCACCCCCGGCATCTGGGGGGGCTTGAATCATGCTTTTTGAATAGCTGGTCTTAGCAATTTTGCATTAATTGGCTTCCAGCCCAGATGACTAACTGTAAAGAGGCATGTTTGGATTTCTATGGTGCTCATCATTTATTTCATAAGCTACAGCAGAATGTTTTTTAGGTAGAAGCAGGAATGCAATTGCAATATCTTTCCTGTTACCATCTCAGTTTATGATGAGAGAAATGCCCCAGATTCCAACACTTTTTTCCTTACCTCAACTCATATCTGACACTAGAAATACATCCATTAAGGTTGTTGAAGCCTCACTCATTCATATTGTTGTTCTTGTGATATTTTAATATTTTTTCAAAACCTCAGATCCCCTGAGATTAGGACATGGTCTTTGCTTTTGTCACTTTAAAAGAACAAGCAATTGGTATGTTTATTTTTTAAGCATGCTAGTATGAAGTATGACCCAACTGGATTATGAGAAACACTGTATGTTAGTGGATGTAGCATCAGGCTCTCCCTCTTGAAAGGGTATGAGCTAATGAGGAGCATTTTCATTTGCATACAGAATGAGGAGGGATCTGCTACCTCTGTGCCACAGAAGGCTGTGCTCAGAAGCCTGAATGGATGTGCTCATCATGGGGCACGTTCTATGCAATGTTATTCCATTTATATCAAAGCATATGAAGGCAGGCAGAAAGAAAAGAAATCTAGAATGTAGCAGAAGAACAAATAAAGTCTGCATGGGCAATTCGGTGATGTTTCCCCATCCTGTGAGCTGAAGTTTATACATATGTTAATATAGGGTCAGTGAGGTGGCAATAACTCCAGCATCAAAGAGACTTTACAGAACTCATCCAACAATACGCAACCGAGGCCCTAGATGGGATGGCCTTTTGGATTAGCACTTGTGAAAATAAGGGCACTAAATGAAGCTCCTTTTAAACATTTTGCTTCTGATAGACCAAAAAACCCAGGGCACTCAATGACAAAGAATTTCCTACATATGCAATGCATCTGCAGATTTAACATAGCTCTCCATAGGAGTTCAATGCTTCCTGTGCCGTGGAATTAGCTGCTTTTTTGTTTGCCAAGTTTCATGATTTGAGGTCTGAGTAAGGGGTTTTTGGACAGCATCACTTTCTTTCATCCTTTYGCATTTATTCTGTTCTCTTTCTGCTTTTGCTCAAGTGCCAAGCCAGCCCTCAGCAGCATCTCTGGTCGTCAGAGTCGCTGACACGACCGGGCCTCCCCTGTGTTATTCCCACAGCCACAGGAGGCCCAGATTCATGTCACAGTGCTGTGTGCGATGTGACATCTCCACCTCCCCCTCCACATCAGCTGTCCACTCATCACCACCACCACCAGCACTTCCATTCCTCTAGAAGGAGGGGCATCCCAATGCCCTGCCACCTCCTTTCTCCTTCTTGCCTTCTGCAAAAAGCAGGGCAAAGGCATTTCAAGTGCTTTACTTGACCTCTGTGTGGAGGTCAACATCCAACAGTCTCAGTAAGGAGCTCAGAAGTGTCATCTCCCACTGTCTGCCAAGGATTTTTTTGCCACAGCAGTGCCTCTCACAGAGCCCCATCAGTCTCATCTCAACCTTAAGCTCCTCTGTCCCCTCAAACTCCAACCACCCAACCTTTTCAGCTCTAGCYAGGAGAGAGAGAGGCTTTTTTAACACCTTTGGAGGAGGCACCTGAAACTTCCTTCCCCTTTTCTTCCTTCCTCACTTTCTGTTAAATGTCATTAGTTTGTCACTGCTCTGGAGTACCCTGCCACAGGCTCTATGGTCTCTTGCATAGCATCAGCCTACGTGCTCTTTAGGTGAGATCAAAGCACGGCTCATCCTTTAGGAGATGGGAGCAGCTGCTCACACTCTTTGGGAGAGGGGAAATCGCTGCTTCTGCCACTTGGCATAAGAGACACTTAAGTACTTAAGTGTCTTTCCTCTGAAAACCTTTTCTGTGCTGCTTCACAGCCCCAGAAGAGCAGCTCCTTCATGCCATGCTAATCTGTCACCGCCAGTCACCAACAACTTCTGGGGCCTCGTGGTCTTCTCAGTGTGGACAAGACTGTGGGCTGCTGAGAGCTGGGAAGTTGGCAAACACCTGGCTCTTTGAACCCCCCAGTCCTGATGAGTGGCTCGCTGATGTGGCACAACTCAGCACACAGATGAGAGCRAGCTGTGATGTCCCCAGAGGGCACCTAAATGAAAGATGGAGGGATCTACCCAGAAGGAGACATCTGGTCAGCATGAAGAAATCCATGCTCCAGGTCTGAGCCATTAAAATTTAGCATGATACAAATAAGTGTATGTGAGAACATTTTTATTTTACATATGCATGTGTGTGTGCATGTGTATACAGATATAAATGAAAATTTGCACTTCCCCCCACCAAATTTCTATTAAAATACTCATAGACTTGGCAAACCTTGCATTTGTACCTCATGAGATTCAAGGAGCTTTAAAGTCCAGGTTCCTGCAGTCAAGAGGATATAAACTTCTCCTTTGTCAGGTTGGTTTTGCTGTTGGTTTTCAAGACATTTCTATCCCTTCTGGTTGTAGATAATAAAATTTGAAAATGTGACTCACTGTATCTCTATATCTTCAAGTAGCAGGAGGCAAAGAACTTATTCTTTCTTAAAAAAAAAAAGAAAATAACTATTTTTTCAAAGTCATGTTCATGATTTCACTGTGGTTTTAATGATTATCTCAGCAGACTCCAGCTACCACAGCTACTCATTCCCATATGTCTCAGGCTCTGTAATTGCCATAATTTCTGTCATTTTACTGGGTTGCATTCTTCAAAGCCAAGTTTCCCAGCCCTGTCTGTCTTTCCAAAACCAATCACCCAGCCTTTTCCTTGAGGTCTGACAATCTCATCATTTTGACAGGGTGGGGACAGTTCTAGCTAGTAGACCAAGCCTGGCTGCTCCTCTGAGAAGGGCTTGCAGCATAGAACTCCTAGTAAATTGGGCTGGAATCATGGGTGTTACCTTGGCTGACATGATGCACTAAGCACACCTACGTAGACTCCATCTGCACAGTTGCTAAAGCTCTTTGCTCTGCAAGTGCCTTTTACAAGTGACTTTTCAGCTGTTAGTACAGATGCTGCAAAAGCCATCATTAATTGTGTGCATTACAGTGGTGTTTGGGAGCCATGATCAAGCTTGAGTACATCAAGAAAAGCCTCAAGCAGTTGCAATATTAAATGGTAGCAGGAGAGGAAATTGCAATGACCACAAAAGGGGTTGTGGTGCAGGTCAGAGAAAGGACACAGCAGAGTTAGGAATAGAAACCAGCTCTCTGGGACCCCCACCTCAAAGTCTTCATAACCTTAGTCCTTATGTCCTGCTGATCTTTAATTAGCTTCTTCCAGCGCAATTTTTCCTCTTAGTTTATCCTCCCTAGCCTGCTCTAACATTTGCAGTAAGAGGCTTGGGGTATAGGAGATCAAGAGATGGGTCCCATCTTATGCTGCTTTAGTCTCTGGAAGCCCCAGACATCTAGACTTCCAGCTGTCCCTATTCATAAAATACTCTCAGCCTACATGGAGAAGATTCCCCTTCCCACTGTGCTGCCAAAGGTCCTTGTTCTGGGAGCAGGTTCAGAGAAAGGTATCAGCATTTGTGGCCTTAAGGTTTTCTTCATATGTTACTGTCCTAGATTCAACCCAACAGCAAAGGAGTGCTGAGATGCTAGGTTGAGAACTGGAGTCACTGCTATTTGGGCATGGGTACAATCCTAAATAAAGAAGGGAAGCAGATAGAGTGTTGTCCCTGCAAAGACTGACCTCAGGCAGACATCAGTGCTTGGACAAGATGTTCTAGCCTGGCTCATTAACTTGTCTCCTACCTGACCACTGCTGCAGGAGACCTCCTTGCTCCATAGCTGTCACCAGCTCAGCTGAGTTTGGCAAACCTATTTAGTATAAATGAGAGAAGTATTATAGGTTAGGGAGTGAACATGCAAATTCCGATCTACCAGCTGCAGCAGGCAGCTAGGACTGGCATGAAGGCTGTCTGCAGGGCTTCTGTGCATGCTAGTTGGAGAGAAGGGTATGAGTTGTTCTTGTTTTCCTCCAGATTCATTGCACAAAATCAGCATTTCTTTGAATGAGCATTTAATTTTTAGCTTTTTTATTAATGCTTGCTTTGCTTTGTTAATATTTTCCATCATTTGTTTCATAGCTTTTTTGTTTGTTTGTTTTAATTGGCTTACAGCTTATACTTGGATACTAAATTAGCATATGTACTATGAGAGGAAAAATGGGTATAACTAGTATATAGGGCATTCCCTGGGAAAGGATGTTTTAATCTCTTAATGCTGACAATTGCCTCTCTTATTTCTGCAATGTACTAGGTTGAACTCACTTCCACATAGTCTTACTTTCTTAACCTCTGACTTTTGAGAGTTCAGGACAATAGTATGCATGTGGCCAAAGCTAAAGTGTCACCTAAATTAAAGAAAAAAAATGGTGCACTATTAACTGACCTGTTGATGCTAATGTAAGCTGCTAATCAGTTGATGACTATTTATTCAGACAAGAGGTGGGCAAAGTATTTTGCAATAAACAATTTTGTTTATTCAGTTGAGCCCTTTAACTTTGCTGTGTACAAATTTCCCCAAGTTTTGCTGGAAAWCACTTCAAGTCAGCAGGGCTTCTTGGGCCAAGAACTTCTGGAAATGATTTGGGAAGTAAGTCTACAAGAGTATTTTTTTTTCTAGTAAAGATGCAAATTTTGGCAATGATCTGCCTTTGAGAGTCTGTGGCATAACACATGTTTGTAGAAAAGCTTAACATTAATTCATCAGCTAATGTCATTACCTGGCATTATCAGGTAATACCTGACTGGGTTTTTTGTTTGCTTGTTTGTTTGTTTGTTTGTTTGTTTTGTGTTCAAGCCTATGGTGAAGCCATGAAGGATAAATGCAGCCTGCAGCTTCATTGCAAAGGTATAGTACATGACAACTTGTGGTCCTGTTTATCCCAAAGATAAACAGAAGATCTTTCTTCAGAAGCATTTACCAATCTCTTTTACACCTCAAGAAACAGAATTCCTCACATTCAGTAAGTTAAGTGAATCTAAGTAGACTAAATGCAATTTTGCATGTGTTTGGCGCAGTTCAGACTAAGCCTTTAAAAATTTACTGTGAACTTAAACATGACTTTCAAATATCTTGATTAGAATTAATGTTCAAAATGTCTTTGCTTGCTAGCAGAAAGAATCAATAACATAGTGCTGCATCTTTGTGAAAAACTTTTCTTCCCAAATAATACAATATTTTGGCCCAAAGTTTTAGCTGAGTCATGGTATGGTAGCATCTAGCAATAGTTCCTGCAAAAGGAAATCACATCTTAGATTCCGTAAAAGTTGTTGGCTGTGTCAGCGAAGAAATGACTAGTATGTTATTCTTAGGTTAGCTTCGACACAAAGTTTTGCTCTAAGGACTACTGAAAGAGTCATAGGTCGCTCTAAGGGCTACTGAAAGAGTCATGGGTCACCATGCAGTGTGGTCTTGAGTGGCATCAGGTTATACGGCAGCCCTAGACTCCATGTACATGTGAGATACAGTTTTTCATGTGGTGCCTGTGGACTCTGAGGAGCTTAAGATCATAGAATCATAGAATACTTAAGGTTGGAAGGGACCTCAGAGGTCATCTAGCCCAACCCCCCTGCTCATGCAGGGTCACCTAGAGCACGTGGCACAGGGCTGCATCCAAGCGGGTTTTAAAGATCTCCAAAGAAGGAGAATTCACAACCTGTCCGGGCAGCCTATTCCAGGGCTCCGTCACCCTTACTGTTGAGAAATGCTTTCTTAAGTTTCTGTGGAACTTTTGGTGCTTCAAGATGACTCCTTGCAGGACATAAAACACCTCATACCTCATTGTCTTCACTGATAGATTTCAGATATTCCAAGAGCAAATCCTACTTTYGAGTGTTTACCAAAATTACAGGACATAAAAACAAATCCTGCAATCCTGCAAATCCTGCAATTCAATCCTGTGATTGAAGTTCCTTGGAAATTTGGCATAATAGAAGCCATTCTTTGCAAGTTTTACCCCATCCTTACTACTGGGCTTGCTCTATAAAAAGGAGTGACACTGGAAGCGTGACCTGCTCTATCCTCAGGTCCTTGAGTTGGGCTGAGTACAAAGTGATAGTTCTCAAATGCTCTTCATGTTTTGCAAGATCTGGAGAATCCTGTAGTTTTCAGCATGTTAGGCTAGAATAGGTCTGCTCTTTAAAGGCCATTTAAGGCGCATGGACAAATCCCAGGAGGCTTGTGAGAGCAACTGAATAAAACAGGATTCTTTTCTCCCTAGCCTCTATAAATAGACCCCATGGAAAACTGAGCAGGAGTCTTTCCAGCTATCACCATATTTACAGGTATAATTTATTGATTTCAGACTCCACCTGGGTAGCTGAGATCTAAATATCTCCTTTTATGAATAGACTTTCTCTAAATACCAGAAGAAGTATTTAAGCTTCATGTCTCTTACAGTGACTTAGACTTCTGGAAAAATAAATTTGATTTTGATTTAATAGTAGAAGTTAATTGCAGGAAATCCCACACTTTAAACTTTAACACATGTGTGTGCACTCACACAGTCTGTCTTAAATGCACGCAAATATACATTCCGTTGTACCCACATGGATGCAAGGTAGTGACAATTCCAAGAATTTCTTTAGTGCTGCTTTTAACTAGAGTTGAGTGTGCTACTTGTACCAAATGGGCTCTTCTAATATTGTGTTTCTGTGTATTAATATAGAGCTGAAGGGCAGATCCCATCCGATGGATTTTGCCCCTTTTATTGTGCCAAAAAAAAAAAAAAAAAAAAAAAAAAAGATTGTGAGCAGATTTTGATTTTACCCAGATGTTTGCTGTTCAATATTATTTGCTGTTCAATATTATTTGCTAAATAATCTCTTTTGAGAGACAAAACAAAGGATACAGACCTGTCTGCTCTGCAGAACATCTTGGGGATGAGGAGGAGCAAGTCATTCTTTATCTGCCTCTTTGACATCTTTTTCACCTTTTCTGGTGCTGTCTGTATCAAAACCAGGGCATCATTTTTGATAAAACTCATAAGGTCTGGCAAATCCTGATTTTCTCCTTTAAAACAAGCAGGCTATTTTTGTTGGAACAGGAGGACTGAGATACTCCTGCTCTCTCCAGTTGTAGTGGCACTTCTGGCCCAGCTAAGCTGCTGAAAAGGGGAAAAAAGAGTATTGGGTACTTTATTTCTTAGTTCGATAGCAACTGTGGCATCCCTGCATCCACCAAATAGGTGGCAAATAGGCAAATAGGTCCTGCTAAGGAACATRGTGCTGTGCAAACTAGGTGGTTGAGAGTATGGAGATGAGAAGCAAGCATGGCCAAGGTTGTACAAGACTGATGTGGCTACTGCATGAGTAGAGGGCTAGGTGATGACAGCTAGGGACTCTGCTCCTCCTCTGTGTCAATGATGAGATCTCCAGGAGCTGCTCCAGTGGCCCTTCTGCTGATGGAGAAGATGAAGCTAAATAAAACAGTGAATAAAATGTGATCCATTGAAGCAAAGTGACGTGAAGTGAAATGAAATGCTTTAAATAAAACATGAGATAGATTCATGGGAGTTTTGCTGCTAAAAACTGGCTGAAGATCTTACTCTCTYCTTGGGCTCTGACATTGCTGAAATGTACATCAAGGCAGGAGAAAAGTTAGAAGGCAACAAGCAGAATAGATTATATACTTYTACTTCAAGGTAATAGGCTGAATATATTGCATCACTTCAATGAGATAAGGTGGCAAAAGGCACAGCAAKTTCCATTTCTTCAAGGACCAAAACTGGATTAAGACCTCAGACCATTGCTCTTAACTTGGTTTTTGCCTTATTCTGAGTGGTGGCCTAGCTTCCTATCTGCTCCTGGCATTGCTATGCCTGCAGCTTCATGATCATCATGTGTCGGGTTTTTTTGTCTTGTGGTTTTTTTTGTTTTTTGTTTTTTTTGTCCATTATTTCCTTTTTTTGCATATAATTTAGTGTGTTTCTAGATGCCCAAATCAGCAGTTGGTTATGAGCTCCAAGACAGCCCCAAAGAGAGACCTGAACTGCCTTTCCCATTTTGGGTTGTGTCAGCTGGAAAGAAAGATAATAAAAGTTGAACAGTTCTGTGTCGAAAAGAAGGCACTGAGGAAGAGAAGGGTGTTGTGTAGGCCAGGAAATGCTCCAGAAGCAGAAGTAAGATTCTGAAGAAATGTAACACTTGATCTTCTCCATGATAAGACATATAGAAAACAGGGAAGTCAGAGAAGCTACGCTGCAGAAGGCATTTCTGGTGCTGCAAAAAGAGGCACCAAAAAGAGCAATGGTCAAATTCTTGAAATCAGATACTAACTTGTGTACGTAGTTGGYCCATGGTAGAGCTGGGAAAATTGCCTCGATCTTTAGACTCTCCAGAGACATTCAGGTCCCTAGCCATCATGATCCACAGCTGTGCCCTGGTAACATGCAGCAAGCATCAAGTGAACTAACCTAATTACAAAAATGCAAATGAAGTGAAATGCAACAGAGAAAAATCATTTCACATTTAATTAAAAAAAACTCTCTGTAAGGCAGTGTTATATTGTTTTCTTTGTTGTTTCTTAAGAATGTCTACAGGCATCTCTATTACTATTCATTCTGCATGAGTTGGGAAAGCATAATATCTCGCTATAAGGCTTCAACCAATGCCCTTCTCTAGCCAATGACTGTCTTCAAGCTTATACTGATTTGCACAGGTAATAGGCTGTCATGCTGGGCCACGAACTGTCTTACACCTTATCACCCTCTAATATCCAGAAATCCTCAGAGCTGGAAGTCTGATGGAGAGATTGTTTTAACCTCATGAACAYGGATCCTGAAGAAGGATACTCACAGCAAACAAACAAAACCAACATGCTCAGTATAAGGAGAACTAAACATGATTTTCTAAGAAACTTTCACGTTGCGAGAAGCTTTACTAGGGGGAAGCAGAAAAACAGTTTGCTTACTCAGCCTACAACACATCAGGTTTCTCAAACTTAAGCCAAATAAAAAAGAAAATCTCCAAGACAACCCTAAGTCTACTCCTCGGGATCTGCACTCTGGAAGCAGTACTGTCATCAACTTCAAGGCAGTATCTCCTGGCAGCAAAATGCGTGGGAACATGACTATCACTGAGAAGATCTAAGAAATTTTAGTGTTTCACTGGAATTTTTACATTTCAGCATAAAATTAGAGTGCCACAACCTAGCCCATTCTGCATTGCACAGGTTTCTTTGTGCTTAGGCTGAAAGTCTTGCTGACATACAGGCACGACAGTGAATATCACTGCTCAGTGCTGTTGCTATTCAGCAGTCACAAAATTAGTAGTTTTTTGACAAAGTTATGGCATCAGCACCAGCTGGAGATCCTTGATGTATCCTAGCAGCTCCAAAGATTCCCTTTTGGATACTAACTATGTCTCAAAACACAGAAATACTGAAAAATGTTTGTAAGAGGAAAATAAAGAATATACAAATGAACATGCAGAGGTGAAATTGAGATCACCTATCATTGATCGTTGGACATTGAATTATCTTATCTTAATTTAGGTAGAACACTTGGCTTAAAAAAAAAAAATCAGGCCTTTCTTCTGCACCACCTATCTTTTGACTAATTCTCCCATCTAAAGACACACATCTCAGCTCTTTATGATCTTTGCTGCTCACTAGCTGCAGTGTGACACTATTCACATTTACTTGCAAAGAGAATGACTATGACCAAAGATTGCTAGAATCAGACTGATAAACCCTGCTAATGCCAACCAATTTTCACACTAAGTCTGGGCACAGGCTAATGTGAAGCCGCAAAGCAGCAACATAAGAAACCAACAGTGCTGTTAGAGTGGGATTTCCAAAGCTGCTTGCCATTAGATACTGGGAATCCAAAGGCATTAGGGCAGCTTTGCACATAAGAACTTAAASCCACACTTTAACGCCAAGCAAGTGTGCATGGAATAACTTGTGGTATAGACTCAGGWAGCTCTCCTGGTATGACCAGTGGACTGCAGACCTTTGGGACTCCTCATCAGCTGCTGTCCCTGAGCCTTTTTAGTTTTCTATAGCCATTCAAGTGCAGAGTAGTGCATTTCTAAGTGCTTGTATGTGGTACAAGAATGGAAATTTTGGCCTGCACATTGCTATTCCTCCTTGTCTTTCTCACACCRTCAGACAAGTCAGGATCAGGACAGCAAGTAGAACACTTGGTAGCATGAGAAGGCAGAGCTATTTCCCTTGCTCAGCCTGCACCRAAGTCACAGATCATGGTTCCTGGAAGCAAAAGCCATGGTGCAATTTATTGGAAGATACTCCGTGCCTGCCGAGAATGCAAAAATACAGAGCTAAGTTTTAAATAAGTTTATATTCATGCTGCTCCTTCAAATATATTTGAAAAACTGTGTGGATGGCTTTGTGCAGCTGGAGTTGAAACAGAATCAGCTATCATCCGCCAGCCAGGACATGGATGAGATAAAACTGGCATAATCAGGATAGTAAGTACCTGCTAATTTGACAGAAACGGGATCCTGGACTGAAGCATAATGCAGATCAGATGGGGTTTTGGTGTTGGCAATTATGGGACCACAGCAACCACTTCATTTGGTCAGTGTTTAAAGGTATTTAAATGCTGGTCTGGCAAGTTCTCTTGACAATCCTGGCTGGCACTTACCTGCATCTTTAGACATCTGTGACCTTAGAAACCCATCATTTTATACATCTTCCAAAATACCACACTTTTCAATGCTAAAAGTTTGCCGAGAACTAAATTCAATTACTCAAACTTGCTCTTTTTTTCCTTGTTTTTTTTTTTTTAAACGAGAAAAACGTTAGCTTGGCATATGCAATTCAGCATTGAACAATGATTCTGTCTGAGCTGCACTAATGTATTTATTTTTCTGATTCATGTTGATTGATATTATTCTAGCCAAGCTCCTTGATATCTTCTGGTAAGCTGATGAGTAACACGGTGTGGTTTATGCCGTTGGCTAGCTAAAAAAAAATGGTGCGTCAAAATTATTTGCATCTGAATTTTTCAAAATTCTCTTCAGAAGTTCATTGAAACACATAATAAATATGTGCTTATTTTTTGAGAGTGGTGGGTTGTTGTTGATTTTGCACTATTAAGATTGTGTCAAAGAAAATAAATAGTGATGCTAGAAGAATATATGTGGGCTTTTCATTCAAAGGAAACTGTGGGAAGTGCTATTTATATAACACAAATGCAATGCAGGGAACAGTGTGCTAGCTGATTAGTAAAAGCGCTTCTTTGTAGAGCTTCATATTTACTTTTAAAATGCTCCGGGAAGGCAGATGAGATCCAGCTTTTCTCTCTCTGGTATTGTTAAGAGTAACAAATTGTACCTTGCATTACGTCCAGTGCAGTGGAAGGGCTTGAGATAAGAGAAGAAACTGGCTCCCTGTCCCAGCCTTGCATCTTCATGCATTTTGAGCCTCTTGTTCTGCCACCAAACAACTGATTTCCATGCACATTGGGACATTGCCACAGCATGCTGAAGGCTRCAGACAAATAGGTGGGCCATTCTCCATAGCAGTGAGGAGAGAGGTTGAGTTTATCCTTAGCAAAACAGAGAAAGAGGTCTGCTTTGGCGAATTTAATCTGGTGACAGTTTTCCATATCCTTTAATGGTCCAGGCTGTATTTTATGCGGACAATGCCGGCTTTGTTCTCGCTGTTGATCATTGAGTTATTTCACATTGGAAGGCTGTAAGGAGCAAGCAGAGAAGTTCTCCATATTCCTGTATATCTTCAGGTGTCAGAGATTGGTGGCCCCTGCCCTGCCCCAAGGGGAACCTCCAAGATCAGCAGAATAAGTGACTCTTTTGTGCTGGTGGCTGCAGTTCTCAACCTGTGTTAGTCTAGCTGTCTTCTCCTTAACAGAAATGGTGGCAACAGGTTGATCAGAGCTTGCTGAGTTCAAGGCAGGAAGGCAAAGAGCCTTGCCTGAGGATTTAATGAAAGGGYTGAATTACCAGATAATGAAAGGGTGGCCTGGTAGATAATTAACTCACTAAAACGATATCTTGAGCACCAGAGAGCTGTCTTCCCAAAGCTGGCTATTTACTTAAAATATTGTTGCCTTTGTAACTCTATGGCTTTTCTAGGAGTGGAATCTGAAGGCTCATTTACTTCCCTAATTAATGATATAACATGTAATTATCCAAAATGTTTTGGAAGAGCTCTACAAAGTACATTGCCAGCAGCTCAAATATCTGACTGTTAATCTGAGGGCTTTTAAAAGACAAGGTGGCCTTGGGAAGCCAAAGTGATTTCTTCAGGAGGAGGGYCTGGGTAGTCCTGTCTTGAGAGGAAAATGTCCTATAGGAAATGACATCCTCCTTTTTTTTTTCTTGTGTTTCTTTTGTTTCTTTTTTTTTCATTCCTCCAAAATATTTTTGAGAAATTTGTGAATTTTTTACATTTATAGATGTAGTTGGATATTTGGGTATCAACACAGAACATCTGGAGATACCATGATCACCTCTCCCAGGGTGGTTTGGCACCCCAAAGTTGTGGATATTTGCAGTGTGCGTGTGCAGACTTGCTGCATGGCACAAGCAGAGTATGTCTCCTAATTCCCTTAATTAAATGACATGAGAAAAAAATTCTGTAACCTCCTTTTTGATTTATGACACGTGTTCTGCCRTAAGAATACTCCTAGCTTTGTCCGGAAAAGAGCAGGCAAAAATACTGCAGCTCTGACAGTCTAATATCCATTCCTCTTGGATTACAAGCAGGGCAASTACAGGTTAAGTTTTTAAGAACCTAAAGAAACATAAAATGTTTGCCAGTTAATAGATAGCATTAACTAATGAACTAATGGAGAAGCAGAGTCCTATCGGTTAGTATTTAAATACAAGCMGCTTTTGAATGTTTTCTTTGTTTTCTGTCTACATTGACAGAAAATTATTACAAATTAATTCTTTAAGTGGATTGCTTAAGCTGCATTTAATTTCCATATGGCCAGTCTTTCTTTGATTTAAAGCAGTCTTACTATTATCTCAGTTTGGAAATGACTAGATATAAAGCATTTTGCTTCTCAATTAGATCTTCCACTGAGGGATTGAATAAAGTTTAATTAACTAATCCACTTAAGATCAGTCACTTAATTCGGATTATTTTTTTTTCTGAGCAGGTAAAATCTTGCTATGCTTTCTGCCTTTCCCTCAGAAAAGCCTATACTGGGCACTGCAGTTGTTAGTATAAAGTACATGACTGTTAAGTATTACCAAAAATAATTAGGGCTAATTTGCCATTAAAGTAAATAGGAGAACGAGGCACATTTTGTGATGTAGTTACCTACTTTTTCATAGTGCTTGCTCACTTAGTAAATGGTGAAGTGTTGACTTTTAGGCAAGACCTTTGGTTTATTAGTGCAAATGAACAGAATTCTGGTTGATTAATTAGGTTCTTGGTTTGCCACCAATTACTGATTTTTCACTTAGAGAAGTAAGTGCTAATTTTGTTTTTTTTGCAAATAATGCTTCTTTGTGCATGCTGTAACAGCTCAGTGAGCTGGGTTCTTAGCAATGGCTGTTCTTGGGTACTGCAACTCCATGGCTGGGTGAAGGAGAGCTAGTCATGTTGCTCCTGAGTTTGTAGTAGAGCTGATGAAAAGAAATGGGGTAAAGAGGGAGATGCAGGAAATTAAAATCCTTTTGAAGTTAGAAAGTATTGCTTGTCTTGGAAAGCCAAGTGTTATTACATTTGGGAAGTTCTTTTCATTCTTTTGACAGATAGCGAAGTAGAAGAAAGGGGAGGGAGGGCAAAAAAGGATGCTTTGGAACTACACATTAATTCCCAGTAAATACTGGACACATCTGTGTGATATTCTGATTCCTGCTGAACAGAATTCTTCAGTATTGCTTCTTTCCAGAGAGGCAGCGACTGAAGGAGGGTTATGCTCAGCACTGGTCCCTCATTGCCCTTCCCGTATTGCCTTTCCTTTCTGGGTAACCTGCAGTAGAAAGCTGTTCTGGCTTGCTCTCCTCCACACTTCTTCTTTGCCCTCTGCTTACTTAGCCCTTGGCCAGAAATGTCCCAGTGCCTCCCAAATATGCATTCCCAGCAACAGTCCCCTGCAAGCCCAGGCTTAATGCCAAGGATGTTGTCTCTTCCTGATATCTCCAGGACGTCTTCGGAGAGCAAGCAGGGAGGAGAGGGTAGAACCAGACCTGTTACATGCAAAATTGCCATTTCTMCTCAGTGCTTTGGGACACCCTCTGTGTCCCTCACTAAATTATGAGCCTCCAGGAAACCAGCAAGGTTAAAAGGAAATAAAAACCAGTGTGACGTACACTGAGCATAACCTGCTTCTCCACTTGCTGGCAGGTGGGAGGGAAAGGAGATTTCCTAAAATAGATGCCTGGRAACTTGTAATCATGGAAAATGACAGGGCAGCAGAAAAAGAGGGACCTGCAGTGAGRCTGAGTGTGGAGGTGTTATATGAAATAAGATTTTTGAAATAATTACAAGCCTTTGCAAGTGGCTGCTGCCAACCAGCAGTCATACAGCGGTTCTGATTAGCAGTGGACACGTCTGTGTGCTGTAGGGCATGCTCAGCACCGGCTCCTCAGCAGGGCTGCTTGCCATGGACCAGAGCTGCACTCCTGCACTGTGCAGGTTTTGGTATCCAGGCTGGTCTGCTGGGACATGACCTGGGTGTTTGAGCATCGTGTCCTCCATACTTCCTCTCAAGATGTGGGTAACTGGGGATATAGACAGGACTTGGCCCAGGAGAGGTAACAAGTAGATCTTGTCTTCATTCATCCACGGTCAAAACTTGGAGCTTTGGCAACGMAGAGGCACCTGTATCTCTCCCTCAAGCATGTCAAGTTCTGCAAAAATGATACGTGAAAAGCTCGAAAGGCTCAAGGCTGAGACTGTAGAGTGCACGTGCACTGCAAATATGTGGACTAGCTTGTTTTACGATTAATTTCAATGTGCAGTTTACTGTACAGATTTGGTGAGCAGTTATTCACCTACAACAGTCTTCTCAGAACCTCAGAAATGTTTGCAATCAGCTGCACATGAAATTTGCACACAACAGGAATATGGAGTAAATTGCCTAAGCTTCAACAGGGAGACCACAGCCTGGATGCAGAGCACAAGCAGCACTTCATCCTTATCAGACTAGAAGCAGGTTTCACAGAAGCGTAGCAATTTGCATTGCACTCCGGGTTCGAATGTGGGAATAGCACATCTGGTAGAATTCAGGGTGTTCACGTGGACAGGGACTTAACTTCCTTTCAACTTTATTTGCATTTATCTTCTGGCCATCTAATTCTCTTCCTGCAGAGGAGAAACCTCTTGTTTTTCTCCCCAGGACCTTGCTAAGTATTTTATTACTCACAAAGGGTGGCTGGTTGCTGTTTCTGGAGCACCTGAGACCATCAGTGCAGGCASAGCAGAGGGAAGAGTGGCCTGAGCAGCCTTATTCTGGCCTCTGGCACACATATCCTGTAGGAGTGCTTTGGTCTCCGTGCCCAGTTGATCCTTGCTGTCCCATCTGGACCTGCCAGACTGTATCAGGAYGCCAAGGGCTTTTCATGATGCATTTTCCAGTTACAAACCAGAAATGGATTATCAGCTCATTCCAAGGATGTTGCTGCAGCACTCCGAGAAGCTGGTAGTTGGGGTACAGCTTGCCCAAGATGTCCCCTTCTGTAATCTAGATAAATAAATGAAGATCAACCTGTAAAAGATCAGGTTTGATATTAATGTTTTATAAAAGTTGAACCACAMTTTGCAGAGATGGCAGGCTACACTTCTCCAGATTTAACAGCATCATCCTCATTCGTTGACATTTACGGAATATTTTCTGTCTAGAACTTGGTCAAATGTTCCAACTAAATTAGCTTAAAAAAGATGTGGTGGAGATGAGATACCAATCAGCTAATCTATTTCTTTTTCCCACTATATATATGAAAACTAGCTGTGAGAAGATGAGATAAAATATAGGACTTGACAACCATAAGAAATCAAATCTAGTTTGCTAGAAGCATAGAGTAACTGCAATACATCTTTAGTGTAATAAATCTGTTATTCTAAATGGAAAACATGTTTTGAGGAATTCATGTTGCTCTTATGTATCCATTTAAGGAAGTTTAAAACTACTTTTAAATGATTGCTTTGTGTATTTTTCATTGCGTCCCAGTTTTCTTTCTAATCTAACTTGGCACAAATAACAACTAACTCTTCCCCTGCACCCTGACCCCCCAAAACTTTAGGCAGAAAATAAGAAATGTCTTTTTGCCCACATCCTAATCCAACAGGAAAACATAAAATTTAAGAACAAAGTGCATATTAAATAATGCGTTTGTTTAAATATGTTTGCATAAACACACTGTTTTTTGCTCTGTAGGAAAAAAAGAAGTGTTAGATTACAGCAATCATCAATGGATTACAGCACGATCAATGGATTATACTTGCCCCTTGTATAGTAAAAATGAGAAGTACCAATGCAAAAAAAGATTAAAACTTGATGACTTGGATTAAGAATTGCTGCTTTCTGATTTAATTTGCCATCAAAGTTCCTTCAATGCACATTAGTCCACCCTGATGTACAGGGCAGCATTTTGTTGAGAGAGTTTAAGAGTGCTGGGATTTGCTCTATCAGCTTGCATGCAGGCAGACCCTTCTGTCTCAGAAATGAAAGYCAGTGCTAGGAGATTCATTGCAGCAGCCAACAGGTCCTTCTGTCTGTGGCTTCTCTGCTTCTGCATTTGCTCCTGCTGCCTAAAAGCACCCCCCGCCTTTGACAGCTGGTGTTACAGATTATTTCTCAGCTTCCTGCTGGGAAAGTCACCACAGTCCTTTTGTCTTAATTGTTCCCCCATATCTGAAATGACAGTACAAGAATTTCCAGGGCTTCCTCGAACGCTGCCGCCAAAGAGAGGAATTTTGCAGGATTTTCTCCACATCTTCCCATTGCCACCATCATCCAGGATTCAAACAGGAACAGTTCTGACAGCCTATGGATAAGCACTTCTCATATGGTTGAGTGAAAGACCTCMTGGCCCACAGGTTACCTTCTGTGGTATAGTTTCACTAAAGGGAGCCCTCTTTTTCCGCTCATTCCATTCAAAATAGGTCTGTATTTTCTTCCTGAAGTTGTTTTCTCAGCTTTCAGCAATTCTGAGTGCATCTGGATTTTTGTTGCAGTGAAAACATAGCAAGATGCCTTTGCAGAGACTATAACTGATCCTATCCTTGCTGGAGTAGTCAAGGTGCCCATGTTGATCAGGAAACTCTGGTGTTCAGCACAGCTGAGAGAACATTTTAATTTAGTAAAGCTGGTAGAGGTAAAGTTAGGGGCAGGAAATTTAAGATTCTCATTTATATAGAGCACGGAAGCAACTTTACAGGCAAAGGCTCTTCTAGCAGCTGTAGTGTCTTGCATTGCTTTGCCTCCTCACTAGGTGTCTCTGGGAGCAATGTGAACACTCAAGATGTGAGGCCTGCTAAGTCAAAGAGGCTGAAAGGGAAGTGYGGAGAAGCTTATCTGCTTGCACCAGTTATATTTGCTTATTCAGGAAATGGAAAGCCACTTTCTGTTGCAAAATTGCTCTTTGTAGAGCACTACAGATGTGCTGCACCACCGGCAACTCCAGGAAGTCAGGGCGGTCGCTCAAACACCACCAAAGAGAGCTGGCTCATGAGCTTATGATGATCATTTGAACATATTCATGTTCAGCTGCTGAGAACCAGTGATTTTATTTATTTATTTATTTATTTATTTATTTATTTATTTATTTATTTATTTATTTATTGTCGTGAGGCAATGTGATTACAGGCAGAGAAATGAGGACTCCCACTGGCCAGGACATAACTTCCCTATTGACTTTCCTCCCTTGGATCCTCTGCCCACTTGAGCCTATTTCACATACAGTTTAGGATACTAATGAAGCATCCTATGCAAACCTCTTCCCCACCCTCTCCTGTTATCTGGAATTCTAGGGCGAAAAAGTGATAACCATTAAGGCATCCATGCAGCTACAGGAATGATGAGCACAGCTTCCTTGCAGTGACTTTAATTACGCTACTTCAGCTGGGCCAGTAAGTTTAGCTCATTCAGCCAACCAGCAACATTTCTATTATAATTGGGAACTATCTGATGAAACTGCAGCACCACGAGCTGATTGCATCAGCTAAATATGAAGTGCTGATGAGCTGGATACAGACCCATAGATTAGCCCATGAATCTCTGCTATGTACAGCTCCTTCCAGGGCTAGGGGAATCACAGCCTCTAAGTCTAAGGCTTTGTCACTTCTCTCACAATATTTTATGCTTTCTCTTACCTCTGTAAAATAAAAGATAACCACTGTTCTAACAGGTCTGTGGAGAGACACAGTTTAAATGGGTATAGAGACAGATGACATTTGTTCATAGTCTTCTCGCTACGCTTCACTCTGCTGTTCAATATGTGGACTCCAAGGATGGAGTGCTAGCTGAACTGCAAGGCCCAAAAAGTTGGGATCAGCAGTATCCCAGTCCAACTGGCATCTGTTAAAAGTGACATTCCTCACTGGTTGGTACAGTTTGATATCCTTATGGAAGATCTGGATGATGGGCTGAGTGCACCCTCAGCAAGGCTGTGAATGCTCCCAAGCTGGAGGAAGTGAAGGAAATGCTGGAGGGCAGGGCTGCTACTCAGAGACACCTGGAGAAACAGCCTCCCAGGAACATTGCGAAGCTCAGCAAAGGTGAATGCCGAGGTCTGCATTTGTGAGGGACCAGCCCCGAGCAAAAGAACAGTCTAGGACTCACTGGACTAGAAAGCAGCTGCGCAGAAAATGGTCTGGAGGTCCAAGTGGACAACATGTGGGACACGAGTCAGCAGTATGCAAGTGACACAAGAAAGGGAAATGCACACAAGTTGCAAGAAGAAAAATTCCAATTAAATATTAAGATTTATTTTTTTTCACCATGAGGGTGGTCAAATACTGGTAGATGGACCCAAAGAGACTGTAAGCTATCCATCCTTGGAGATGTTTGGACTCGCCTAAGCAAGACCCCTGAACAAGCTGCTCTAACTTTAAAATTGGCTCTAACATCAAAGTTGGTCCTACTTTGAGTGGGAGTTGGACTAGAGACCTCCAAGGATCCTTTACAAAACCTGAATCATTCTGTGAGTTCATGTGTACTTCTAAGTTCCTGTTTGCAGGCTGTTTTTTGGGTTTTTTGTTTGTTTGTTTGTTTGTTTGTTTTTCCTTGGTAGTATAATTTAGTGATCATAAGTTTGGGGGGGCAGAAACCATCTTTTTTTTTCCTCTGTATTTGTGCACCCCTTAGCCATAAGAGACCTCATCTTCAACCAGAGCCTGCAAGACAGTACAGTTCCAAGCAGTAACATTATTCATCTCCCTGTTACATGGTCCTTTTCTAAGACCAGGGGAACACACTCACTCAGCCTTTTACACAAATTGGAGATAAAACAGGATTTTATTACCCAGGGCACAGCACTCTGTGGAAGCACATACTAGCTACGGTTCCCTCCACAGGCTGGCTGCAGTCAGCAAGTGTGCTGGGGCATCTTCCTCTCATGTTTCCTTGAAGGGTCTCTGTAGCTTTCTGGCTGTCCCTGGCCCACGCAGTCTTTGGAGAGGCCAAAGGTTGTAGASTTGCACTGCTGTCAAGGAATGAACAGGAAAAACTCTTGATTCCCACAGCAGGTCCTTACCTGTCTCATGACCCAGTCCACCTTAAGCATTCCAAAAGGCCTTATGCATCAGTAGGATTCAGATACATCATACTCATAGCCCACATAATGACTATTCAGATGCCAGTTGTTTTGGCCAGAAGTCTTTACCTGTGACCAGGATTGCAGCAGTATTTGAAGGCTCAGATGGAAAGACAGGAATGAGCATTCCCATTTTAAAGACCTTTTCTACATAGAGGGAGTAATAGAGAGCAGGAAACACAGTAAAGAGAAGGTGATTTCATACAGTTTCTTAATATGCTCCTCTATAGACAACTTGTTTTTCTACAGTRTTTTATCAAAGTATGATGTAAATGTGTACTGCCAGCCAACTCTGCATCTATCTGTGTGTAGGGAATGCAGCACAATAATACATCCAGTACAGAGATGCAGAATGGCTCTATTTATAAACCAGATCAGTGACTTTGAAAGTTAACAAGCTGGTTGCTGAAATAAGAAAGAGGAAAGAAGAGTCATCCTGAGGCATTCAGCAATGAGCTATGCAAGGCATAACCTCGAGCCACAGGAAGCCCTGATATCCCATGAAGTAACAAATATTTTTCTATTAATACCAGCATTTTTATTGCCTCTTTCATCCTGAAAGAACCCTAGTTGTCTTTTATGCTTTGCAGACTCAATGCAGTAATTACTTCTCCTCACCACGGAAATACAAGATATTCCTGAGGACATGCAGATAGCAAAGAAGCAAGACTCTACTGTGGCACAGGGAGTGAAGAGGGTTGCATGTGTCTGAAGGCACAAGGAAGATCTTAGCCAGACAGAGCAAGGAATCAAGCACAGCTGGAGTAACAGACCGTTACTGACAGCACAGTACCAGAGCAATGACTTGATGCTAGTAAGAGGAGAAAATACTCTATATACTTGAAAGTGCTTTGTCCAGCAATCTAGGAAATGGTTCATTTGGCTCTACAGTCTGAGGGCTTTGACAGCAGGAGGGTGTTCTTGTGCTGTTCTGCTTCCCTGTGGGACAGACGCCTGCGGTGCGAGATGCCTGTTGCACTGTGACACACAGACCCAGTGACACTGCTCGGCTTGAGGGCACAGAAGGAGTGAACATCCCTGTYATGGGCTCTGATAACAGAACTACACTTGCCCTGTTGCCCTGAATGAGGAAGGTGAAGCCCCCTTTGCTTTAAATTAATGAATGAGCAATACAGAGGACAAGAAGTCACAAGCTGGGCCACTCTCCCATTCCATTCAGCTCCCACTGTGGCTGACCTCAGTAAGATAAGATTGCACTTGAAAAGAGGGGAAGAAATAACATGAAGAAAATTACTCCTCAAAAAGGGGCAGATAGATATACATATAGAAGTATATCATATATTGATTATTCTGTGGGTTTTTTTTTTGATATATATATTTAATCATGAATCTTCAGTCAAGGAAGAGTGAGGATATGGAAAACTTTAGAAAATCTGTCTGAGAGGCAATACAGAAGCAAAAGGGAGTGAGAAAATCAAACGATGTTATCTCTTTTAACAAAAAGAGGAGGAAAAAATGTCTCCAAGAGAGAGCAAGACAGAAATCAACTCCATCACAGTCTTTATCTTTCTCAGCAGCTTAAATGCAAAGAGCATGGCCCCTTTTCCTCCCTCAGTACAGTAAGCACCTCTCATTACCAAAAAGAGAAAAGAAAGTGAGAGATTAGTGATTATCTGGCAGTGTACAAGCACTCCCCTGACCCACTTCAACACATTTAATGTTACCTAAAACATCTCTCAAACTGAATTCCGATGACTGCCTTTGCAGTGAAGCTGAGGAGGGTTCGTACAAGCCTTTCTGTTCCCTAGGGGAATCAGGAAGGCTGTTATAATCATCAGTAGTAATCAACGATGTATTTAATTGTGTCAACTGCTTGCAAAGAGGATGTGTGTCTAAGGCTTGTGGGTTAAAAGCTGGTTTAAACCAGCCCTCTTACTGCACAGAAGAAAAATCATCTATGCTGTGTCACCATGGCCCTGCCATTAAACCTCTGCTTATGTATAGCCAGCTTAGGTGTAAGTTCCATTGATGATGCTTTCTGTGCAGACAGGGTCTTGGAGGGGTGGCACAGGAAGTATGGTGAAAAAAAGAGGGCCATAGGCTAAAACCTAAATTAAAGAAACCTTCTAACGTTTCTTCTGGCTCTGTCTAGACAGTCTTGAGCAGTTGAGGTCCCCTGATCTGGTCACTGAACCCGGTGAATACTTTCAGTGTCATCTCATGGTCTCTCAAACCCTGTAGAAGTTTGGACAAAGCTCAGATGCACCTATCCTGAGGTGTCCAGATTCCATCAGATTCACTGGATTGACACAAAGTGCTCTCAGATGCTTCCTTGGATGTCTCCCCACCAAGCTGAGATCAATGTACCTGGCAGTCTGGATGTTGGCTGGCTGATGTCTACCGAAAGGAACTGCATGGCGTTAGTCCTAAATATTTTCCTTCAGCGTTGAAAACTCTTCTTGAGGGTAACCTGCCTGTCCAAAGAGAAGAAAATCTCTTCAGCCTGAAGAACATGGCTTGATACGTTTTGCAAGGAAAATGCCACGTACATGAGACCCTTTGCTCTCCTTGAAACAGTCACAACTGTTCCTTAGCTCCACTAAGGTGCATCTGACTGTCATCTCAGCACATCTGCATCCTATGTTCTACACAGCTTTCTCTCCATGCTTTATGTAGTTTTATACAGTGTCAATGCTCTGGAAAGAACAAATGTGCACCTGTCAGTCAGAAAACCATCTCTCTGAGAACCTTCATAGGGTTCATAACCATCAAAATTAATGGGACATCCTCTGAAGTTTGTAGCCAAGGGTTTCCATAGTCTTACCAAAGGAATAGACCCCATGGCAGCAAATAGGAATACAGGTAGTGGCTTGTGGGGCGTCAACATACATTGCTAAAGCATTGAAAGATGCATCTGGCAACTGAAGCCCTTCTGGGCGCTTCAGTTCACCTGCCTCAAGGTGAGGTTTACTGCACATCTGAACACAATTGCACTGACTAAGAATAAAGTGCAGAATAAAAGGCTCAAAGTAATCTAAGGGTTGTCTTCTACTAATTTAAGGGGAGTTACGAAGAGGATGAAGATGCCTTGATGAAAGGACAGGATGAGACATTGACCACAGCTTGTAAGAGGGAAAACCTCAACTGGATATAAAGGGAGAATGATCACTGGGCGTGATGAGTGGGATAGGGACCCAAAGATGTTATGGTTTCTCTGTTTTCGGAGATATTCAGCACTTCACCAGAAAGGCTTGAGAAGCTTGATATAACTTTGAAATAAGCCTTGTTTTGAGCAGGGCATTGGACTTCAGAGGTCCCTTTCCAACTAAATTAGTTTGTGATTCTAACTGGGAAATTTGTTCTTAAACTGTGTTAACTTTCCATATAGTCTGTGTTCATTTTGGCATCCGCAAGCCTTCACTACAGCATTTATGAGCACTTCTGCCCCGAACAAGAGAGGCAGGCCTACAATGGAGGGGTGAATAATGGTTTTGTGATGACACTCAGGGTGACATTTCAACCAGTTACTGACTTCAGAAGAGCATCGAGACAGTATCAAGAGTGCTGTCATAGCACGTTTTGCCATCAATGACAAGCAGCTCTCAAGCCATCAAGTGTTTCATTCTCATGGGCAGGGCAACACACAGGTGAGTGCCAATATAAGGATGGCGGGTGACTCCCTGCGCCACAAAACCCAGGTGTAGCTCGAGAAGTGCTTGGTGCTTCCCCACCGTGCAGAAGAGCCTCCTCCCTGCTGCAAGGGTTGGCCCCAACTATGTGTGGGGCCAGTGCAGGAGGAGCCTTGCCCTATGCCCTATATGCCCTGTATGCACCATGTGAGCATAAGCTGCTGAGCTGCGGTTGATGAGAACTAGAAAACCTTCTCCATGCCAGGTGTCCAACTTGGGTTTCATCAGGCATATTTAACTCGAAATGGGGAAGCATCTGAAACCGTTCTGGAGCACTTCTGTTCTTTGCCAGCATCGATCTCAACCTTGATGCAGTTCAGCATGTTGACGCAGAAGAAGGTGCTCTCCTTTCAGCAACCACAGCTTGCATAGATCAGTGCCACCGGCTCGCGGTTTCATGCAGCTGCTGGTGTGTTGGTGCTGGGGGTATTGGGCAGCCTTGAAATGATCCTAAACAGCACAGCTTGGTTCTGGTTTGAACTTTGCAGATTAGCTCCACTGCCTTGGAGAGGTCGTGCAATCCCAGCGCCCTTACGGAAAAGTAGGAATAACGAAAATTCCTCACCGGGGCAGTAGTTTCCCAGGGTCGTATATTATTATAACACTACAACAGTAATGATTTTGAAGAGGGGAGAAAGGACCGTGTCTTTAAACATGGGGGTCCAAATGTGATAAAACACAAGCTTTATTTTTATTTATTTATATATATTTTTTCCTTGCTGAAAGCCAGAACATGGTTCCCCTGCAAACTGAGAAGCCGCGTAGGGAAAAATAACAGCAATTCTAACAATATTAATACGGAAAGGCTTCACCTCTGAACAAAAGGCGGAGGAATCTCGCGCAGGAGCTGCCCTAGTGCTGGGGAATCACTGGTGTGCAGGAAAACTGGTTGACTACTGAACACAACTGTTGTTGTTCTCTTGTTTTGGGGAAAATTGGTTGTTCTGTTTTGTTTTGCTCCCTTTTCTAGCGCGTTTTACCCGCAGAGCCCCGAGGGGCGGCAGGACGGGGCCGGGCCAGAAGGGCCCCCGCGGGCGGGCGGGCTGCGGCCCGGGGGGCGCCGCGGGCGGGCCGGGGGCTGC
>NW_020455437.1:85009-159530 GCF_003342845.1 Nothoprocta perdicaria
GGCGGCCGCGCGGAGCGGAGCCCTCGGCGTCTCCGCGCGCGTGCCCGGCTCGTGGGGAGGCGCGGCCGGAGCGGAACGCGGCTCGCAGCCCTTCTGCCTTCCCCCTTTCTCTATTTCCTCTTTTGTTTTCAGAAGTATAATAGGGGTTCTGAAAGCGTTGGGCATGATGCCTCTAAAATTTGTTTACATTTTGTTTATTTTTATTTATATCTAATTTTATTTGTTTAAATCAATATTTTATTATTTTATTTATGTTATGTTATGTTATTTGCAGTGGAAAAGTTGTTGTTTTTTCTTTTTCCCCTCCTCTGTGTTGTTGGCTTCAGAGGGCTGAGGTCAGGAGAGAGGGATGCGGAGCCCCCTCCCTTGAAAGCCAGTCGGGAGGTGTGTGTGCATTGGCATGTGTGTTCATAAATATACATATATATATATATACACACACATGTATGTATACACACRTGTGCAATTATGCATATATATGAGCACACTCACATGTGTGCACTTAATCCTATATATGCCTACTCGCCTCCATACTTGCCCACCCATGCTGACATAGGCACCTATGCACAGACAGTGACACTAATACCTGTCACACTGTATCTCCGTGACACTAATGCGACGCTGGTGCCTAAATTCCCGGGATCTGGAACGTGCGTGTCTGTGGGGGCAGCCTGGCCCTCTGCCCGCTGCCTTTCTCCATGTGCAGGATGTCTCGCTTGCACCCACCAGCCTCTATGACCCAGGCTTTGGTATTCACAGCTCTATTGGAGGTAGAAGGGGTCTCATGTGTTTTAATTTAGTGATTTTTTTGTTTTGTTTTCTGCTGTTACAATGCGCATCGTGCTTGAACGCAAAGTTTTGATTGGGCTGCTGGGCCTTTGTGTTAAATCCTGTCTCTTCCCCGCTCCCTGGCTGGAAGGGACAGCGGTCTTGGGGTTGTTTTTAATGGAAAATTCTTCCATGCTGCTAGTATTGCTTTTGATAGGAAGGGGACATGGACTTCAAATCGTGAGATTGGGGACTTTGTGAATCGGTGGTTTATGTGCACCTGAGAGAGATGCAGCCTGGCAGCATCCTTGATGTCCGTGAGGCAAATTGTGGCATATAGGTGGATTTAGGGGTATCAGGGGTGAGGATGACGATGAAGGAACCATCAGGCTCCTCTACAGCCTCTGCATGTGGYGAGATCCAGCCCATGAACAATGGGTTTGAATCACCTTTTCACATGCCATGTTCTCTCTTTTCATGCTCTGGCTTTTCCTTGGCTTCTTCCCCTCCTCCCCCTCTGTATAAACCGAGGTGTCCAAAGCTTGGATCTGGAGGAAAGCAGCTTTTTCAGGTGTGGGTGAGGTGACTTGTGTTTGCGGAGGGATGTGAGGTCTTGTTTTGACAGCTCCTTAAAATGAAGCCTCCTTTTCAAATTACTTGGAGATCTTCTGATGCTGAGTGACCTGATGTGGACCGGAGGTGCAAGAAAATGATAGAAACTTTGCATTAACCTGAGCAGTGCGAGTTGCTCCTAAAATTCTGTAGGACTCCACTGCCATTGCAGAATGAGCCAAACAGAGTTTTAAGCTTGAGAGTTTTTTGGTTTTTGTTTCTCTTTCCCCATGCACATCAATCTGACTCTTACAAAGAGAGGGAGGAGGGGAAAAGCGAGAATCCTTCATTACATGAGACCATTTTTCACACTGTGATGGTTCAGGTTTTTCAAGGGAGGCTCCTGAGTCAGGTCTTTTCCTGTGTTGCAGACATAGACAGGAAAAGTAGCAAGGACAACTGTCGGTGGGAGCTTTCTGTATTTTTTTTTTCTTCTTTTTATGTGCATGACTTTGGCAGGATGGTTAGGAAAAGCTGGGCCTGATTCTGCAGTCCTTACTCATGGGGATAGTCACATTCAAGCAAATGTGTGATTCAAGCATGGAGGATTTGGGTTGCTTTTAAGTCTTGTTCTAACTTGACTGGAGTGAAGCATTAACGGTGAAGCGAGGCCTGCCAGGTGCACTGTGCTTAGCTCTGAAGGCTAGAKCCAAAGCTCAGATTCCTGTTACAGGACTCATGGTTGCCTGATCCTTCCTGGAGGTGGTGGTGGGGCTTGATACACACTTAACTACTGCCCTCCTTCTACACAGGAAGCCTCTAATTGTACCAGCATGATACAGTGGGAGACAGGTAACAAATATCCCAGTGTGTCCTCGTTCCACCTCYATGCTGGCTGGAGAAGCTCACAAGAATAGAAAGAACCACATAGTTTATTTCCTTCTGTCCCCTTTTGTCACAGGGACAAAAAGGTCYTTGTGTATCCCTTTACTGCCAGAAGAGCAGTAAAGGAGCCTTGGTGTGACAGATCGAGGTCCTCTAGCTAGGAATCAAGTGAAAACTCCTTGGTTCCACTTGAATATTTTGGTTTGCTCAAACCAAGAAACCCAAACCAAGCTTTAGAGGTCATGCAATGAAAGCACAAAAGCAGTTGTTTTCCCCACCTCTTCAGTGAAGCAGGAACTGCATGTGAGTAATCCTAGTCCAGATGTAGTGTTGTAATCATCGGACCCCTGGWTATGGGCATTTACCCTCATAAACCAGGGAGAGGCATCAAGCCAGAGCGTGGTATGTGACCTCTTTGGCAAGGAACTTGTGTGGCCTTGCAGGAAGTGACTTCTTCATCTGTTGAGGACTTTTACAAGGTCTTGCACTGATCGCCAATGGTGAAGGAAACCTTCTCTTTAGACGGCTTGCAATTCAGGGCACTGCAGGGCCAACACATGCACAGACCTGGCAGGGGGGTTTGGCTGTGCATGCGGTAGCAAGCTTCAAGATGGGCGCAGCTTTAAGTGTGTGCTCACAGTTTTGCCAGACCGCAGCTTGTATGTCCTCACTGTTAGTTTGTGGGCCTTAAAAATCTTTGGCTGGTTAGCTTGCCAAAATTGGGTTTCTGGGGTAAACTACCATGTCACCTGRAAGTGCAGGATTTTGGTTCTCCGTATGCAGATGCTTGGGATCTCCTGGCTTTTTGGAATGAGCAGGACCTGGTGGCAAAATGCTGCTAGTCGCCCAGTCTGTTCATAAAAGAGTGCRGATGCAAGCCTGTAGGAGAGGGAAGAGCAGTAAAACACGGTGGACATTATTCCTTAGCTTCCCATTTAGGCAAGGTAGGGTTTGCAGCCCTGCTCGGCCCATGCTGGCTTAACTGCARTGTGCATACCTGCCTTTCCCACTGCCTGGGGCTGCTCCTTGCCTACTYTTGCACACCTTAGCCAAGCTTGGCAAGCAAACCCAGCAGAAACGTGGCCCTGGATAAACAGGGGACAAGTAAGTGGCAAGCAGAGAGTGCCTGGGTTGAGCCCTGTGTCAGAACAGCATGGCTTCATCCTAAGGGGGATAAAGATGGGTGGCTGTTATCGTCTGAAGACTTTTTCTTTTTTCTCTAAGCACTTCCCTCCAGATCTTAAATGCTCCTTAGTATGGAGAAGGCTGGTCATGCTGTCTATTTTGGGTCACAGATTCTCAAAATGAAGAGTTAGACCTATCCTTCATGTATGGGAGGCAGTCAGGAGCGCAGGACCCTCCTGGAAGCCAGATGATGAAAAATTCCTCCCTGAGATGGGTGCTTGGGGGTCTAGGGGACAGGGAGAGATGTGCAGCCTGCTCTGCAACTGAAAAACCTTTCCCACTTGAGCTGACCCCACTGCTCTGCCCCAGGGTATTTTATTCTTCTTTCYCCTCTGTCTTTGTCTGCTCAAATTGACTATATGGTATATATATGGACTATATGGACTATAACTATATGGTAGTAGATAGAAAAATTCCCAATGATGGAAAGAAATAATTTGCAGTACACTGTGGCAGATGAGCTGCTTGGGTATTTCATTGCTTGGTGTCAAAAGCCACAAGTCAAGGTTTTCAATCATGGTTTTGGCTTTCAAAACTTTCTTTTTTTCCTAGTTTTTTGTTTGTTTGTTTGTTTGTGGCTTCTGAGTCTTTTCACTGATTTAAGTTGCACTTTCTAGCTTTTACATCCACCAGGAAGAGTAGAAAATTTAATTTTCATTGAGTGTCCTCTACGCTGAGACTCAAAGAGGCAGATTCCATGAAACCTGTCACAAGCAACTTTGGCATTTTTTTTCAAGTGAAAGCTACACAGGATTCACTGAGGATGAAGTCTGAGGGATGCATCCTGTTACTCCTGTTACTTCTGAGCAAGCTAGTGCAACTTCTTTAGGCATTTCTTCCCAAAATGAATCAYGGTTTCCTCCACAGGCAGAGACCTTATGCTTAGCTCCTGTGGGAGCTTGCACCTTGCTGCCATTGGGCTGTGTTTTGCTACCTCTTCTGAGACACACTGCTTTTTTATGGCCAGTAACCAGGTAACTGAGCTGCAGTCATGCATTTTTGCCAAAAAAAAAAAAAAAAAAAAAAAAGATGCTGTAAGTTTTCAGTATCACCAGGAGTTGAGTCAGGCTGATGCAGAAAGTCTTTGGTAGCCTCATACTGGAATTTTTCTGCTGTTGTGGTTTCTCTGGGAAGAAGCAGTGGGCATGTCCTGGTGAGGGCGGGATGTTTACAGCCCTTCCACTTTATTCGTTGTGTCCCGTGGACATGCCCTGGGAAGAGTAAGGTTGCCCAGTGAGTAAATCGTGGCTGGTTTGCACCAAAGCTGAACTACTCACAGCATCAAAGGGAAATCGTGTGGCAATTAAAGCAGTCTGTGGGTGTAATTTGCAGTTCAGGAATGAGTTCATGGCTGACCCTCAAGGGATTAAGGTTTTCTCACCTCTGCCTTTCTATGGACTCATTAGTAGCCTGACAGACTGTTTCCCAGCTTGACCCTGTACCAGTCATGTACAGTCAAGGGTATCCTGACCAGGAATTTTGCAGTTAGTTCCTGGAAACTCACGAAGGGCAGGTCTATCTCTCTCTGTTTGTCTCCCAGCAAAGTTCTTCCTAACTCATTTTGCGCTCTCTTCTGCTGAAAGTAAGGCCTCCACAGCAGTCAGAAAAGTGTCTCTTCAGATTGGATTCAGATCTGACTTTTCTAGGCTGGTAATTGATAGTGATAGAGCTGCCACGTTACACATACGGAGCCACCAGGCTAGATACTTGCAGTTGGAGAAGGGTGTTGAGACAAGTAAATCCACAGCTTTGATAACAAAGCCAGCTAGATCAAAGGAGCATCCGTATGTCCACGAGGTGGTAAATGCATGCAGTGAGGGCATTCGTGTCACAGCACGGCTGGATCTCATCTTCACATTCAGATTTAAAAATAAAATGGGTTCAAACTTGAGAGCTAAGCTTTTTTGGAGGGGACTGAGAAAATTCTGAAAATGAGGGGATCCTGTTTCATTTTTTGGCGGGGGGATGAGAGGAAGGATAAGAAGTAAACGGGACAGGACATCTCATCTGGCAAGGAAGGCTGATGAACAGAAGAGCACAGTAACCGGGGACAACCTCAGGCTGGATTAAATCCTGAAGCCTGATGTGGACTGAGGATRTTTAAAATGGATTTTGTTTGGGCGGTGTTGCTGGGAATGGGAGTGCTGTGCCAAGGCTCCAGGGAGCAGGCCTGGCTCTTGGTTCTTCTGGAGAAAGGGGAGCTGTTGAAGAGGAGTCCAGTGGTGACGTCCAGGGAGAAGGCTGTGTGGGACAGCCCTGCTTGGGATGGGACTTGCCTTGGATGGATTTTCCTGCCTAAGGAGGACAGCTAAATCACAGAATCACAGAATGTTCAAGGTTGGAAGGGACCTCTAGAGATCATGTAGTCCAACCTTCCTGCTCAAGCAGGGACACTTAGAGCATGTGGCACTGGGTGCTGTSCAGGCAGGTTTTGAAGACCTCTAGAGAAGGAGACTCCATAACCTCCCYGGGCAGCCTGTGCCAGGGCTCTGTCACCCTCACAGTAAAGAAGTTCTTCTTCACTTGGAGATGGAACTGCCTGGGTTTCAACTTATGTYCATTTCCCTTTGTCCTRTCACTGGCCACCAATGAGAAGAGCTTGGCCCCTTCCTCCCTACATTCTCCTTTCATGAATTTATACATGTTAATCAGATCCCCTCTCAGCCTTCTCTTCTCCAAGTTGAACAGGCCCAACTCACTCAGTCTCTCCTCATATGAGAGATGTTCCAGTCCCTCAGTCATCTTTGTTGCTCCCTGCTGGACCCTCTCCAGGAGCTCCACATCCCTCTTGTACTGGGGAGCCCAGAACTGCACACAGTACTCCAGGTGTGGCCTCASCAGAGCTGAGTAGAGGGGCAGAATCACCTCCCTTGACCTGCTGGCAACACTCCTCCTGATGCAGGCCAGGATCCCATTGGCCTTCTTGGCCAYGAGGGCACACTGCTCACTCATGGTTAACTTRGTGTCAACCAGGACTCCCAGGTYCCTCTCCRTGGAGCTGCTTTCCAGCAGRTYRACCCCTAATCTGTACTGATGCCTGGGGTTATTCCTCCCCAGGTGCAGGACCCTGCACTTGTCCTTTTTGAACCTCATGAGGTTCCTCTCTGCCCAACTCTYCAGCCTGTCCAGGTCCTTCTGGATGGCAGCACAGCCTTCTGGATTGTCAGCCACTCCACCCAGCTTGGTATCACCTAAAGAGGTGAGGTTGGATATCATTGGCCAAGCCAGGCCTGTGGGAAGCAGGTGGTCCCTGTGTGGGACCTGGGAGTTGCCCCAGGCTCAGAGGAGAGGGATGAGGGACCCTGACTCTCGGGTACTGTCTCCAGCTCCACACTGCCCTCTTGCTCAGTGCTGCAGACTGCCCTTGGCCATGTGGGGTTACGGAGTTACTCGCAACTGTGAGAGTCTTTGAGGAGTAGGGGATATACCTTAGCTGAAGGAGAAATGCTCTTAATAGGGAAGGGAGTGCCCAAACTCGTTTGGAGACAGGGATTTGGTTGTTTTGAAACATTCCTTTGCTGAGCTGTGAACTGAACAGCTGTGTGAAGTGGCTGAGACTCRCAGTCTGGTCTGACCTTTCTATACCTCCAGTAGTGTGCGCGGTACTTTGGAGAGCAGCCATGTTTGTGTGTCCATAGGCATTTGGGCCCCGGTCCAGGAATCAAGCGCTCCAATGCAGCCTGTGAAGTAATGCGGTTGACTTCAACAAGGCTCGTGTGTATGTAAGGTTAACCAGCTCCTTCCTCATGCAAGCTCTTCCTCTACCCACTGCTTTTTTTTGTCTGGCGGAAATATGGCATGTAAGCTGGAGTGTGGCCACATTACTGGGACTTTTCTGGCACTGGAATGAGAAGACCCCCAAACCTAGTTCAGATCTGCAGGGTGATTTATGTGTCAGATGAGAACACACCAATGTGTCCTTGCAAGGCAACTTCTGAAAGTCTCTTTGGACCTTGTGATGACTGAGGAATAAAAAGCATGTGGCTAGACAGCCCTGTGTAAATGTCACATGTCTCATCTCTTACGGTGGTGGATGAGGAGAAAACCATGTGTTTGGATGGTGCTGAGACTGCACTGCTGAAGGAGGCTCTAGGGTGCCAAGTCTCTGGCCAGGTGCTCACTCCTGTGTCAGGCATCACCTATTAAGTGAGAACAAATTTTAATAGCAGAGTTGTGAAAGAGCCTGTTGAAGCTCAGGAAAAGAATCTTTTTGATATGCAAGCCAAAACATGTTAACTGAACTTCAAACAACTGAAAGGTCTTTGATTAAAATAATACTCATTCAGACATAGCTTCAGCTGTTTTTTTTCCCCTAAGATGGCCAGAACATCCTGCAACATAAAGCAGAGGAAAAACAAGCCTTACATGGACATTCCTGTCTCCTCTGAGAAGATCTGCCCTCAAGTTCTTCGTGCACCTTATTGTAGGAGTTGGGTTTTTTTATTACTGTTTTTTTTTTGCAAGGGGCTCATTTTAGGACAGACAAGAACATAAGTCATTTCAAACGGCAGTAGCCAGAATGAAGTGTACTGAAAGCCTCCCAGCACTTGGTTCCTGCTGTTAAAAAAAGGAACAATTAGGTATGATGTGCTCTGTAAGGTGGTGGCAAGTACAAAAGAATTGTCAAATGCTTTGGTTTTGTACACAGTAAGTACCATGGAGCACAGAAACTGGTGAGGTTTTTGGCCACAAGCCTCCTTGATATATATGTTCTGCTCCCTTCCTTACAGATGCTGTGGTGCTGCTGCAGAACTCAGTACAGAGCAACCTTGCACATATGAGCATCACCACACCACAAAATGAGAAGAGGTCTTGGTGACAGAGTGGCACGAAGGCTTCCCCAGCGTGTAGAATGCAAGACACCTGGGTGGACCAGTCACTTGGCATAACCAACATAGTGCACTGTGGCTAAGACATTTTAATTGAGCACGAGTTGCATCCCAGCTCTGGTTGAACAGAGAACATTCTGCCACCATCTTGCACGTACTGGCTACTGCTGGGTGTTCTTGCAATCTCTGTCGTGAAAAAAAGAGCTAAAAGGACCCTTGCCCCAAACAGCTTGCCAAGAAATTGCTGTGTGTAGCTTGTTGATAAGCTTGTTCAGCAGGCTGAATCAGTTGTACTCATTACAARATGTTGCTTGATGCACAGTCATCATCAGAAAGTGATATCAGGGGAGGGAAGGGAGAGGAGGTGATATTTAAATAAAAACAAAGTTAATTTTCCTGCTGACTAAACAGTAAAAGAAATGATAGACTTCATGTTCCTTAGATTTATTCTTGCACTAAACCAGAGGCAGCAACAAATCAAAGTTGTTTAGAAGTGGAGGAGTTTTCCAAGAACATAACTGAGTGATGTAAAAGCCTCTTAAATCAAAATACCATCCAAAGAGAGGCTGCAGGAGTACTCTTTGTTGCTCACTGCTGTTCTCTGCATGCTGGTGAAACAGTCAGTAAGTAAATTCCACAAGTCGATCCAAAATCAGGATGTTGCGTTGGGAATGCATGTAGACCTGGGACGGCTGAGGAGCAGGCACGTTCTTCGTGCAGAACTTGTCTAGTGATGCACCTTCTGTTAAGAGTTATGCTGTAGCAAGGAGAATCGGTTGTTTCCAGGGCAGAAGAAATGTGTTCAGGACTTACTTAAGAGGTGTTTGCTTAATGATTCATCCTCTAAGTTAGCTGTATGCCTAATTAGTTAAATTTCTGACAGTACTGCTTTCTGTAGTATCCATGCCATTCAGCAGACCAAATTCGGGCCAGCACTTAGACCAACTATGTCACTTAAAGCAACACAAACTCCTGGTTTCCCTTTCTCCTCCAGCTTTCCCATTGCAAGCATTGAGTCAGATAAAATATATTTGTCATTGATGGTGGCGTCCCACCCTGGTTAGTTGCAGAGTGCTTCAAGGGTCAGCTTGAGAGCCAAGGGTCAGCTTGAGAGCCAAGCAAGAGATGCCGAAGGATCAGGGAGCAACAAGGGCCCACCGCACCCTAAGGGACAGGGAGCTGATTACGACATGGCTGGCAGGGCAAGTCAACCGAGCGCCCAGATCATCAGGGAAGTTCATGGTGCTGAGAAGCCCTCGAGGTCAAGCCAGGAACACAGGCTGGCAAAAGGAGCTCAGATCTGGTGAGAYAGGGCAGTGGTCAAAACACAGGGCAGTGGTCAAAAGGCAGATCCATAGCTGTGAAGGGGGATCCAAAGTCCAGTTTGCAGGGTCTGGATCAGAAGCCAGTTTGCAGGGTCTAGATCAGAAGGAGCCACCAGTGTGACACCGTGGCAGAGTTGGAGACAAATACTCCTACAGTGTAACTCTAGCAGGTCCCCAAGGCTGTATTTAAAATGGAGCTCCTGGGCCATGGYTATGGGGTGGAGGTCCCAGGTGGGGCTGATTAGTGCAATTAAGACCTGTTTGTGCACTCAGGGCCCTTCCCAGCAAGGTGTAGCTTTGTACCTGCTGAAGATCTAGGTTCTATGACCCAAGGTCAGTTCCCTTTATTTGAGAAATGGTCCTCTGAATCTGCTACAGAAGGTGGTCTTTCTTGGACAAGGTGGTATCTTGCTAGGACAAGTCTTGCTGAGAGAATAGGCCCTTTTTTTCTTCCTTATTTAAAATTTATCTAGGGCCTTCTAGTTATAGATACTTTCTGGGGCTGAAAAGCACAAGATCTGGTGTTCCCAACTCCCTCTTGAAATCCATCTTTCCTGTGCAGGAGTCATCAGGTATTTTGTTTCACAGTGTGATGAACTCCTACATGTCACTGGTGATGAAAGCAGTTTGAGGATGAAACCTGAGAAGAGTTTGGAAAGATAACAAAACTTAAAAGAAAAAGAACAGTAACAACAACGAGAAGGTATCAGCCACTACGCATTGCTGCTTGCTAAAATTAAAGTCTCTAGGGATTTTGCATCAGTAAATGCATAACAGTCTGTAAAATAAAACTACAGTATTGGTGTTCTCTGTTTTCTAAGCCACCAGCATAAGACTATTCTTAAAATGTGGTACATTACTGAAGGCTTTTCATTTCTTTTTACTGAAAAACATGTGGTTTTCCAAAGTAAGCAAGAGTTGCATTAGTTCTTCCACCTGTTAYATATAGTATTATACTACTTATTTGCAGATATCCAAAGTGTCTTACAACAGAGCTGCATATCACTCGACTGAGGTGTTTGGATAGGGAAGCTGAGGACCAGAAGACCGTAGGRCTAGAGCCTCAAATTGTTTAAGTTGACTTTGGTGGCTCGGTGCCAGATGACACCAGCTGAGATTCTGGCCAGAACAACTTGTCCAAGGTCACCTCCCAGGCTAAGAGCAGAGCCATGAATTAAACCCAGGTCTGCAGAATCTCACTTCAGGATAAATAAAGAATCTATATTGCTCCTTGAAGGGTCCTGCAACTGTTAAAGTCTTATAAAGAAAGGATGGGGTCAGACTTTTGCTTCTGATACAATGCTACCTTTTTGAGCCAGGATCTTTCATTAAAAATAGGAACTTTTTTCTTTCTATAGTATTATTTATTTTAAAAAAATACTTCTGAAAACTTCAGTTTGGCTTTTATTAAAAGAGCCACTTCCTCTGTGTGAGTGGCTGTATTCAGCTGGGTCAGGTTTCTTTCTCAGAGGAAAAAAAGGCTGAAGTGCTGCTCATGACTGATAGCTGCTTCTGCTTTGTGTCTGGACCCTTTTCGGCAGATAGGGAAGTATTCCCTGGGTGAAAGGATTCCGAGTACTGAGCAAATAGGACAGGTAGGATATTCATGTCACCTTCTTGCAAGGATAGGCTCTTTTCTTTGATTTGCAAAACAAGTTCCTGTGAATTTCGTTTAAGCCCCTCCAAGCTTCTCTAGAGAGGTTAATATGCAAGTGTCACCCTTGTAGTGGGATTAAGGGCCAGTGTCAAATCCATTGAAGGCAGTTGTGATGTTTTGTATTGATATCAAGGGTGACAAAGTCTCTATTTAAAGCTTCACTTACTTTTGGAATGGGATTTTCATTGAATTATTATCAGGAAGGAACACAGCGGGTTTCTTGCTCTTTGTTCACTGTGTTTCTGAACATCTAAAAGGCATCCTAGGCCGTGATCTTCATGCTCTTTTCTTCCTGAGGGAAAGGGAAAAATCAGCCACAAGGCTGTTATAGCTTGTGCAGTTTGTGGTTTCAGTAAAGTCTGTTTATTTAGACTTGCACCAGTGCGTTGCAGCACACGTTCACCCTGCCGTTTTACTTCTTCTATCCTGCTCAGAGAGTTCCTATGTGAAGCAGATGGTTCTGAATCCATGCTGGGTATTTTCATGGCCCAGAGATCCCTTATGGGAACCTGGGAATGTTCTCCCTGCCTGTGGATCCCCATGGATGCATCCACCCCCGGGGTAGCTGGAGGTAACATCCCTATGCTATGCTGAGCCTTGGCTTTATAGTCCAATTTGTCTCTTAAGGGTGAGGGACAGGCTGTCACCTCAGCRTAAAGGAGGAGAGGACAAGGGGCAACCTGAGACAGCTCAGGGAGGTTGCCTGGGAGAGTGGCTGTCCTGGGGTGCTGAAGCCAGGACTGTGGAGCCACAAAAAATGAGGCATTTTGGTGGAATAAACTGTGGCTTGCAGCACCCTGTGGAAGAGGGGAAAAAAGCAGCATCTGGTGACTGTGTTCTATTTGAGGAGCCTGTTGTGGGAGGGAACCTTCACCGGGCACCTCTTGGTTTTCCTGGACTGATCAGAAGCGGGTGGTTTTCCTGTGGCTGTTGAAAGGGACCAGTCTGAGCTCTGTCCTTCCATGGTGGTGGCCTTTACCATGTCCAGCCCTCRCTGTAACAAGCCAGAGACCCCATCCTATGCGGTCAGTTTGGGCAGAGGTGCTTGGATTCCTGCTGTGCTTCACGTACCTCTGGGGAGAGGGGCATTTTGTTTTTCCTTCCTGATTCCTGAGCAAATTCTACCTCAAGAGGACACCCTAACTTAGACCAGGGTGATGCTGGATGCCCTTGCATTGTGCAGAGCTCACGCACTTGTAGCTTTGCTCAAGAGGATTGTGATTTTTCTGGGAGAACTAACCCAGCCCTTTCTTATTCTGATGTTTTCATCTACACGTGTCTCTGTACCTTGAAACTAAAATCTGCTGCCTGCTAATCAGACTTGCTAATAAGCTGCATCAGATTTAATGGGAGAGACAAAGCATCTTCTAGAGTTATGGACTAAAGCATCTTCTAGAGTTATGGACTAAACTTTACCTTCTGTCTTTTTTTTCATTGGATATTTCCCAGTTACATCTGTCCTCCAGAACCTGTGTCTGGTCCTGGTTTCTCCGTGAGGAGAAGTGGGTTTAACTGAGAGGACCCCTTTAGCTCCCATGGTCTGGGAATATTTGCCAAGTCTTTCCAAACTGAGATTCTCAGGACAATTCCCTGGAGCTTTTCCAAACCTAAAGCATTTGGAAATCTCCCTGCCTGTCTCTGTCCTCCACTATGGGCAGCTCCAAGCTGGGTGGTTTGTCCCTCTCATTCCTGATTACGAGAGATTACTGATTCACTTTTTTTGTAACAAATGTCAGAAAGAGATGTCCCAGGGCTTCTGTATATATTTCTCTATAATTAAGGTAGGATTAATTGCATGAAATAGTTTTCTAAGCAACTGTTATGAGCTTAGCAGACAGGAGCATGGGATAAAATGCGTAATGAATACATCACACTATAAATAATGGACAGAGGCAGTGCTCAGGCATCCCTGCAAGGTAATAGCGCTTTCAATATTTAATAAAGGCGATACCATAGGGAGAACACTGTATATCACAAAGGTGTTTTTCATCCCAGTTTGTTCATACATGCGTCAGTCTGAGGGAGAGCAAGAACCTGCATGCAGCTCAGACCCTTTGGATATCACCCGTTAAATAATAGTAATTTGGGGGCTGGAGAAGCGAGGATATGGGGTGATGCTGAGGGTTGGTCAGGGAGGGAATGGTCCTGGAGGGGTTTCAGAGCTAGGATGATGCTCGTTTTGGAGTCAGAGGTCCAACAACTTATGAAGCCTCATGCTTTGGTCCACCTTGTAGAGGACTCAGGCTTTCCTGCTGCTTGCTTGCAGGGAGCAAGGACACCCTGAGACACCCAGATTCTCATGTGTGGGATGCAGGTCTCCACAGCTTCTCTTTGAGCTGCTCCTTGCGATACATTCTACAGCTTCTCCATAYGAGTTTTAGCCAGGCGCCCTCATGAAAGTTCTTGCCCATATCTGTCACACCTCCAGCCTGAAACTCAATCCAGACTGTGTTGCACAAGAAGTTAAATGCTAGGGTTGCAGACAGTGGGGCTGAGACCACATTGCTGCACTCTAAGTGCCTACATGTTTCCTGTAGCGAACAAGCGGCAAGTTATAGTGACCAAAGAAATAGCAATTCCAGATTGATGTAGTGTTGTTCAGAGACACGTCGGGGAAAAGAGTTACATGGCAAAAGGAAGGGAGAAACAGCCTTTGTAACATGAAAAACATGTTCGTATTGAACTTGGAGCCAAAGCTGCCTCTTCCCTCTTGTTTATTTTTTTGCAAGATCCCTTTGAAAAAAAAAAAAAAAAAGAAAAAGAAAAAAAGAAAGGTTTACCTTGCCTCTGGTTGAGGAAAACAGGAAAAAAAGGCTTTTCGGAGCCCACTGCTGCAGCTCTGCAGTACGGATGCAGCAGGGTTTGCTGCTGTCTTGCACCTGCAGTCAGCAGTTCATCAGGTTGTTATTTCATTTAGTGTCCTTCCATTTTGCAAGGAAAACATAGCTGTGAAATCTATGTTTCTTGACTGCAGTCGGTATTTGGCACCAGTATTTCTGGTCATCTGTGCTTTTTAAAAACTGAAGTGTTTTGTTTCCTCGTTTGCTTGCTTGTTTGGAGACTTGAAACTTCTTATCTGTGCGTTTTAAAAACTGAAGTGTTTTGTTTCCTTGTTTGCTTGCTTGTTTGGAGACTTGAAACTTCTTATCCCTCTTTGGGATTTTTTCTTTTTTTTTGGACTATTTTTTTCCTACAAAATTACCTTTAGCTAAAAGTGCAAAAGGGGACAACTCAAACCAAGATAAAATACTTTATTCTGAGTTGACTAAGGCATTTAATCTGACCCAAAATAGTCTTTCTTCCCACCATGGCAGCTCAAAATTAGGGGTTGGGAGGAATACATGAGTGTGGAGGGAGCATTCAGTGGCTAAAAGGAGCTCAGAGAGAAGGTGCTAGAGAGCAGGTGGATTTATTGCCCATCTTGCTTTTACACCTGTAACGATTTCCCCTGTAATTTTAATTCCCTCTGTTAGAAAAATAAAAAGTTACCGGAATCTGCACCAAGGTAACACAAAGGATGCTGCTCTGTCTATCCCTAAAATTCATCCCTGCGGCCACCCCAGAGCAGGGKGGTGCAAAAAGCAAACTTTGCTGTCTCCCAATAGGGAATGGTACCATTTGGGGGAATTGTCACAGGGTAGAGAGAGTCACAGGGTAGAGGGTTGATAATTCTGCCAGAAAAGATGTAATTTGCCAGGAGTGCAGACAAAATTACAACTGGTGGCCAGGTGATTCCCTGGAGAAACAAGAGTCATAGAGAAGTAGGCTTCTCTTCTATTTTTTTTCTTGAGAACAAATACTAATGTTTTTTTGGCAAAAAACATTTGGGCAAGATCTGTTTGGTTATAACCTTTGCAAATTAGAGGGGGGAAGACCAGGAACATGTGCAGTTTGTGTAGATGGTTACTTAGACTTAWTTTTGGGAGACTTCTCAGTTTCTAGGGAAGCAAGAGAGGACCAACATGCTCAAGGGTAAATGGGCTTCTCTTCTGCTAGCCAAGCTGCTGATTTTTGAACATCTTTGGCCATCAGGATGTCTGATTCCCATGGTGGCAGGGCGGGCTGGGGCGGGGGGGTCTCCATTGCTGACGTAGGAATGACTGTGGGACACATAATTCCTGCACCTCCTAATGATCCTTTTAATTTAATGACTTCAGGTCCTTGCAGCTTTGGCAGCAGTGACTAGGAATGTTGACGCTAAGAAGGAAAGGAGAAAATGGCTTTTCACCCCCTACCTCCCCCATTTAATTAGCAGGCATGAGAAAATACATGAATTCCTTAACAGCAAAACTCTTAGTATGCATTGCATTGCATTGCATTGCATTGCATTGCATTACATTGCGTCTGGATTTCAGTCTGTGCTTGATAAGGAAAGAAGAAAACCGCTTTGTTTTCCTGTTGAATTATCAGGCATGAGAAAAGAGGTGAATCCCTTAATAGCAAAACTACTAGTTTGCATCGCACTGCATCTAGATTTCATTCCGTACTCCATGTTACAGTGGTGTCTTCCTCAACGTTACCTCTTCTGCTGTGATGGCATTTAGGTGCTGCCTCTCTGCTGTGCCCAAATGTGCTCGAATTAACAGGGCTTGTACAGGGCTGGAGCAGATGAAGGATGAAATCGTTAACAGAGCCTGAGAGTGGTTGGTTAAGGTCACGTAGCAGATTTGTGATGGTGAGAATTGGATGGAAAGTCTCTCTAAAGGGTGCGATAGGAGACATAGAGCACATGGTGCACCCCCTGCATAACCAGAGCTGCAAGTGGCCGTAGGGGAAGCCAAATCAAATGTGAAACAGGGGAAAAAGTGGGTTTCAGAGAAGCCACTGGAGAGAATATGCTTTCATTTTTTTTTTTTTAATTTCAAATTATTTTTGAGCTATTTACAAGTTATTTTGGAGAGGGTGGTGCCATATGGGGATGCCCAAGCAATGGAGTGCTGCAAAGGCAGTGTTTTGGCTATGCTGAATGGTGTGCTCGAGGCTGGGAAGGGTTCCTGAGATCAAAAAGTTTTGTCTCCTAGCAGCCTTGAGATTGGGAGTGTATAGGATATATTTGAACAAATGCTATCTCTGTAATTGCATCTTTATAATATATCTCTGTGATATTTGCTGGTTTGCAAAAATTGTAGTAAATGGCAAAGAAGGGTATGGTTTGGTGAAAGAGGAGAAGACTTTTGACCTGATTTCTGCCTCTTTTTACCCGTGAGCAAGAACTTGGATCCAGGAGTTGCTACCTCATCTGTCAGCAGAAAGGTGAAGCCGTTTGGGATGGCTGCATAAATAGGGTAGGGAAAGGCTGGCAGTGACTTTCCAGAGCAGTGACTAGAGCTTCGGGCTGGGTGGTGGCTGCCTGAGTGCTGATCTCTTCCCCAGTTAAACTGAATTATGTCTATCTAGGGGAATAGCTTCTATGGGAAGTCTTTCCTGGGCTGTTSGACTGGGCCTTGTCCTGGTGGGAGAGCCCCAGTGACGTTCCTGCCCCAAATTAGCTGGAGAGGGGACTTGAAGCTGCGTCTTCTGCGTCCCCAATGAGGGTTTTGATATTTGAGCGATGGAGCATCAGAGCTGCTTCCTCCTCGATTTTAGTTTTTATAGCTGGCACTTGAGTTGCTGTGTGATGATATCTGATGATATCAACCCCCCCAAAAAAGAAATGCTTTATTAGAAATATTTTTTATTTCCTCTCATTTAACCCAAATTGTTTTTTTCTGAGAGGCCTTTGCACAAATCTCTTGCAAGTTGGAGAAGACTCGGGGAGGGCCTGGGGGTGTGAGGCGGCTGAGGATTACATGCCGGCAGATCGGTATTTGTGCAGATGTGCCGGGAAGATTTGGATCCCTGGGAAAGGCACGAGGCACCTTGGGTGGACAGAATCACAGGGGCCTGGCTGAGCAAGATGGCTGTTGGCCAGAGAGCCGGCCCTGAGGAATGAGTTACAAACGCTGCAAGAGGAGGAATCCTGCACCTCCTCATCTGCCAAAGCCATCCTGTCTTGCCAGGAGTCTCAGGATAGTTCTGCAAGCAACTTCCATGAACACTTTCTTCTGCCTTTCCTTATATGGTGGTGGGTGCATGGTTTATTCAGGTGGCTGCATCCTTCATGTTTCCTCCCGTGCCACATGCGCATATTTGTCCTGGGGGTCCTTGCAGCTTTCAGGGCAGCGAGCACCTCTCATCTCTGTTAAAGTTTTAGCACTTCAGTGTCATTAAGGCAGATCTGCTGCTGCTATAAATCAGTCTATCAAGAAGTTATTCTGATTTACCATAGGTGAGCATTTGGCCTGCATTAATTCTTATTTTTTTTAATAATCCCTTATTAATCTGGATGTGTCCTGGGTTGTAAATAAGTCTCAGATGGGGAACTCTGGGGAGGAAAACAGGACTGAGAAGTCCTTGCATCCCTGTCAAGTCATGATGTCCCCACTCACCTGTATCACTTGACCGCATCACTTTCCAGAGCTGAGGGTGGATGTGTCTGCTTCATTTAGCTTTCTGCATGCATTGGTTTGCTATATGAAGGTAGCTCCATGCCATCCATGCTGCAGGTCCCCAAACTCCCCTTGCCTTTGCTTGGCCTCATTGGAACAGAAATGTCACCTCCAAGATCCTAGTGGTTATTGAGGTTCCCATGGGTTAATGCTGAAAAAAAAAAAAAACCCAAAACACCTTTCCTTGAGATCAGTGTGTAATTGAGGAATACGTGTATATAGTATAACATCACCAGTTGTATTCTTCATGCAGAATTGTGTGGGTTAGGATGTGCTTAGTCATGTTTCTGCAAGTTGTGAAGTTCAAGCAAAGCCATCTGGAGTAGGCTGAGGCGTCACGAGTGCCTGTGTGAAGATTTGGGTCATGCACCAGCAGTTCCTGGAGGTTTTGGGCAACCTGATGAGCTCTTCCGTCCACTCCATTTTGTTCCCGTGATCATAAGCACAGCAGCGAGCCTGCGGGAGAGCCTGTTCTCACCAGGCTACCACACCAGCTTGGCAGCCACAGGAGACCCCAGCAAAAAAAGCACTTATAACTAAAAGTTATTTAAAGAGACGAGACCAGTGGAAATGCACTGTCTACATTGCCTTATGTATGTCAGGAAATACAGCACAGGCGCAAAGATGGCAAAAAACTACTGTTATGCTTATTATCCACCAAAATATCCATGGGAGCAAGCAGAAAAGCTCTTGAGAACCTGGATTCTGAGCCTGTAATTTAAAACTGGTGCTGTGTAATGGGCATTGTGGAAAATACCTTGTGGCAACATTCATTTTTCTTTAAAAAAAATACTCCCATATAGAATATGCTACATGGCAGAACTTTGGGGAAAAATCTTCATCGTAGCAAAGTTTTTAAGGTATTATTCTAACATAAAGCCAGCAGCATGAATAAGAAAAATGCTACCTTGAAAATCTATATTGGCATGTGACAAAATGACAGTAAGGAAAGATTTGCTCTCAGAGAACATCATTGCATCTACCTTCATGCAATGCATGAGATTATATAATATTTTCTGATACGCTATAAATCTGAATGCAGGTATGTATTTTTTCCCTCCAAGGTGGCTGAGCCCTTTGGCAGCAGCTGCAGATGTTGGCACACCTCCTTGCCCAGGCTGATGGCCCCAGTGCCCTGGCTTTGGCATTGGTGGCTCGCTGTTCATGTGGCCTTCACCTTGGTGGGATGCTCTCCTCAATGCCGACTGCCTCAGCACCCTGCTGTGTTGTTGCTGCTGGTGGTGGGTTTTTTGGTTGTTTTGGTTTGTTTTTTGTAGGGGAGAGGGGTTGGTTGCTTCATGCCAACACCTAAYGTGTGGTGAGGTGCTGCTAGGTTGACAGCGATCGTGCCTCATGCCCCATATTCAAGGGGGTGGCTGTTGTACAGGCACCTGTGCATGAAGGGTTAAACCACAGCTGACACTTGCTCCTTAACTGAACCTGCCAGAAGCAAAATGCATGTTTCTGAGCTTTTTTTTCTGCAAAGGCCGATATGAAGCAGTCGGTGCCCATCGGGTAGCCTCCGGGCTGCTTCCCGCTGGGCTTCAGGGAGGCCTGTGGCAGGAAGAGGCGCCCTACAGGCCTCTGTGTTGGGACCTTTACGGCAAGAGCTGCTGTTTTAATTACTGTAAAGTGTCTGTTTTTGCACAGTTAAAATCATGACATGTCCCTGGTTTCCCAACAGGGAAATCCTTAGAAGGTCTGACCTTTGAAGGAAGGATTTTGGTTAATCTTGAGCTCTAATTTCCTATTGCTTCATGGACATGGTTTGGAATGGAGGTATCTAAAGCAGGATTTGGCCAGTGGGTTGAGCTCTGCCCACTCCACTCTGCCCAAGGGAGGTGGAGTGGCCTCACTTGCCTAAAACTGGAGCTGGAGAAGAGCTTGAAGGCTATAAATCAAAGCCATCCCATCAACTTCAACTGCAGACAGATTCTGCTACTGAGGCTTATTTGTGCGAATGCTAAACGTGACTCCATTGCAGAGACTTTTATTGCCAAATTAAGCTTTCTTTCCTTACCAAAGCATCTTGAATGTCTGTTGGTTTGGCTTTAGTTTGCTTTTGTCATTCCTCCTTTGGAAATGTTTGCCATCTGAGGTGCTGGAAGGAAGCAGGAGAGCCTTCCTGAAGGAACATGGTGGGGAAGCAGAAGCCACGATGGAGTTCGGGCTGCGTCCCTGCCTCCACCTAGCTGAGCCCAACCAAGCATCCACTGCTTGCAGGAAAGCCTCTCCGCTTTGGAAACAAGCTTGTGGATGGAACTGAAACTGCAGAGCTCGGATTACCAAAGCATGTTTATTATTAAGTGGAATGTTGGATGCTGCTCTTTTGCCCAGGCTCTTCTGGAGAAGTGCAGTCCACCTCCGTAGCTGGTGTTTGTATGTGTGTGACTCGAGACTTAAGCTCTTACCTTTGCTGCAGACGAAACAAATAACAAATAAGCACTCTGGAAAGTGGGGAATAGTGCAAAGTGCCTGCAGCTTAAAACGATGATATTTAATTTAGCAAGTTAAACACTCCTTTTGCTTAGAAAGCAGAAGCTTAACGCTGCGTATGGTTGTGATTCCTCCTCAAAGATGCATGTGTGCCCCTCCTGCCTGCCCTGGTGAGCTTCATCCCTGGCAAATGGTAGCATGACCTGGGAGCTGCCTTGGGCTGTGCAGGATGTAAAAGTTGTGCTAGGCCGAAGGCTCAGACTGGTCACCTCAGCCAAAATCCTGCAAGGGCAGGAGCTAGCAAAACAGAATGGTAGGACCTGCTGTCAGTCYTGTTCTAGACCTCCTGAGTCACCATCTCAAAATTGTCTGCTCTCTTCTGCTGCTCTCTGCTTGCACTTCACCTGAGTTGTGTCTTTCATACTGAGCAAACCTGGAGTATTTCAGCTTGAGAGCTAGTTATTGCTTCCCGTAAATGTGTTCAGGCTTTTGCTGTGGCAATGACCCTCAGCACTGGAAAGTCTACCAGTACCATCAGGGTCCGTAGTAGCTTTTTGGCAGGCAAAAATGGCATATTCTCCCTGTGGGGCAGGCCAGCCAGGCTCTGCAGCAACCTGAAGGGATAGGAGGAAAGGCCATGGGYCTTCTCAGGGACATGTGCCGAAGCAATAACTTGAGTAGCAAAGTCCTTGTGAGAGAGGCCGTGTTTTGCTTGGCAGAAGTAAGATGAATGGGTGAGTGGGAACCTCACACAAACATTTATTATCAGATAGGCTCAAGGTCTCTGTTGCAAGGAGAGTGGAGTTTTGTATGGATGCTTCAGTCTCCTTTAAAAAGGAAAAAAAAAAGTTTTCTTTTTTCCTCCCTTGAAATCTTAGAGCTCCATTGGATACCTGGAGCTGACAAACGAACACGTGCATTCAGCTCATTAGACAGACAGACATGGCCAAGGTTGACCCGCACGGTGCCAAGAATGTCCTGGAAAATGGCCAGCTGTTTTTGTTGACAGTGCTAAAACAGAATTTCACTTAGCAGCACCAATTGAAAGCTAAGAATGAAGTGAGGAAAGAGTCACTGTGGAGTAAGAAGAGGCAAAGGAAATCACAATGTTTTCTGGAGTTACTTGCTGTGTGCTCATATCTAACACCATRCGTAAGCCTTGCAAGTGGGGCAGCAAACGAGAGGGGATGTTGAGCTGCAGGCAAGCAGTGAGTTTGATTCTTGAAGTCATTTTGGAATGATTTGGGGGTTGATGTGCTATGCTTGGGTTTAACATTTCTGTGAGTTTATTGCATAAAACCAGTTTTGATATCCAGCCAAAATCTTGTTGAGATGTTTCTTGCCCAGCAATCAACACCTGGGTTCACTTCTCAACATAGTGCTTCAATTCTTTGCAGCTTCTTCCTCTGTAGCAAAATTCTGGTGCTAGCATTGCAGGTGCCTCTGCAGTTGCCTTTTTTTCTACTCTTTACTCCTTCTTTGCTTTCCAGGTGCTAAGTYTTGTTCCACTGGGTTAATGGCTTAGGAGTAGGGTTTTTCTTTGGTCTTCTACGGCCACTTGTGCATGGCACTGAGATTTGTTTGATAGAGTTGTGCAGTCATTTTGCAACTGGCTCTGGGTCTTCCTAGCAGCAGAACTGGCAAATGAAAGCAAAACAGATGATACCTGAAAAGTAAGAAATCTATACAGGCACATGCATTTAATGTTTTTAAAGGGGTTTAAAGAAGGGTTTTACATGCCAGGGCATGATAAAGAGTAAGCTCAAGCCCTCATGGTTTAAAAAGACTAACACCGACTGCGGTGAGTTTGATCCTTTTGGAGGTTTTATATGAAGAATATCTCTTGTAGCAGTAGGGAGAAAGCTACTGAGCCGATTCGGAGTCATGGTCCAGTCAATAGCCTGTGATCTCTGTGGCTTCAGAGTGGTTGTGTTGAGTGGGAGTAATGACCGGTAAGGTTTAAGTACCATTTTGAGAATGAACCATCTTGATGCTCTGTGAGCAGACTTTGAGCAGAACCTGAAGGGACACAGGCAGCACATGTTAGTAAGCGACTCCTTCATAATACATCAAAAACGCCATCTCAGCCCAGCAGGGAGTAGCTTCAAGAGCCTTCCTGCCAATGTCAATAGGCAATACCGTGGGTACGAGATATCGGAGTAGATCCCTATGAAGCAATTGGGTGAAAATAACTTAAAAATTTTGAAAGCTTAGTTTGAAAATGATTGCTCCTACGTCTAAGTCCTCTGTCTAGTACACTGTCCCTACTTCCCATTGCTAAAATGAAGGGGCTCTTGTTTTTCCATTGGTTTGAAAGGTAGCTGCTTTAGCTGCTTCAGGCATTCAGCAAGAGAATCACAAGCTGTCTTGCCGGGGTGGTCTCACTGGTCTCACGTATCTGCTTATCTACTGCTCTTTTCCTCTAGGTTATGATGCCCTGAGCTATTCTGTGGAAACTAATGGCAAGTGGAATGGGAGAGGGCTACTGCAAGTGAATGAGGAGAATGCTACCGAAGTCCCAGAGCATGGACGGCCACCATACTTCAGAAATTGCACTGAACCAGGTAGGAATAAAAGTCACCTCCTGCTTCTTAACCTTGTGGTTGGCTTTCTTACCTCCAAATATCTGTACTGCCCAAACCACTTGACTTACATACTTTTACATGCATAAACATGCTTATTGGGTTCTCCTTATACGTGTGCATGGTATCTGGCTTGAGTGAAGAAGAGGGCTGGCTGTCAAATAGAGCACAAGGCAATGTTTAATATATACCAGTAGCTAAATTTTAAGACTGCTTTATAAAGTTCAGTTCAGAGACCCTAAGTGGAGCACCTTCCATGTTTATTGCATAAATACTGTGTGTGAACATATATAATGCAGAGATTTGTTAACAGTATTAATTTTCTGTGGCAGTAGGTAATCACAATTTAATACAAATAATTCAACCAGCAGTGAACCCAAAGAAGCTGATTTTTGTATAGTTTGACTTTCCACAGCCAAGTTCCTGGGGTAGTTTGATTTGATTCTTGATTTTCAGAGAAGAGCTTGGATGTGACTTTGTCAAAAGTCACGGAGAGGAGGAGAAAGCTGTTTATTATTTCTTCATAAGAAATATTATATAGGTTATGTGCCCCAAGAGAAATTCTAACAAATACAGTTCTTGCTGCATTTCCCTGCCTTCTATTTTTCCTCTGTTGTAATCCTTAATAATGCTCTTGGATAAATGGATGATATGTTCTCTTTTCAACAGCAGAAATTAGTATAAAAATTCTTCTTGCTCAGCTTGCTTGCATTTCTCCCATACAGATGCAGTCTTATAGCCTCGTATCAGGAGCTATAATAATCCTTTCCCCCACTTGTCTCACTGAATCAGTATCTGCTGTCTCACCATCCTCAGCAATTTCTCCTGCCATCGCCAAATAAACTTGCCTATATGAAATGTTAGGGGCATTATTCCTGGTGCTTTCTTCACCCTTTTCCAAAAGATTAAACAAGAATAGAGTGTATGGGATAATGTCCAGGAGAAAGTAGAAATACCTTGGCGAATTATTGTTATTTCTATGAATAGTCAAGAAATTCCCAGAGACGCATTCTGGTAATACCTCTGGTGTTAGAGGTGTTGTAGAAAAGAAAATAAAAGTAACAGACTTGAGGCCAAATGTGTTGTTTCCCYGATTTCCCTGGGAACATTGGCAGAATACAAATGTAAGTCATTAAAGCTTTCCTGGATGGTGGTCAGAAACGTTTGAATTTTATCGCTTTGAAAGGGAGCAGGACCTTATTGAAACATCTACTTATCTTTTGGCTTCCATAAACTGTAGGCTGGGCACAGAATATTTCGAGATCTACTTTTTCAACAAATAAAATTGGAAAAAGGAGAACTGGTGGAAACAGCGGGGTAAATAGCGCTGAAATGTGTTTTTGTTCTGCAAGTATTTGTTTTGCYGTAGGTGGCATAGAAAAATATAGCAAAGCGTGCTTTGAGGAGAGTTGCAAAGTTTTTCCATTTTTCCTTCTGATTCAGAATGATGCCAAGTTTCTAAATCTTGCACAAAATGGAAAACTTATCGTGAGCCTTTACAGCTTCATCACGTCCTTGCTTCTGATGCTCTGGAGCGGAACTCCCATTCAGGTGCCGTGCTGCACATTTTGGATCATTACTTGTAATAAAGCAAGGTGAAACAACTCTGACAAAAATCCTATTTATGGACTAAACGTGCTTCTAGCTAAAGGCATATTTTTATTGATTTGTTTTACTGATTAATTGATATAAACTCAGTTGAAGGGAAGGAGCGGGGAGGAGGAAGTGAATTTAGGGCTGTTATTTTTCTAAATGCGTATTTATTAGTGCTCAAGCTCTTTTGGTGCTACTTTCAAGAAAAATAAAATAAAACTAGAAATTAATTAGAATTAATTAGAAAGTTGCTGCTGCAATGGAATCTAAAGCTTCTCTTTAAAATTGGTTGACTTGGTGTCTTGTGTTCCTGGGCCCCTGCAAACGGATGGCTGTTGGGAGAGCCAGAGCTGCCAGCCCCTGCTGTGTTTTGGGTGTGGGACTCCCAAATCTCTGCTCTCCCTTCCCTCCACAGCCTCACTCCTCCAAAATCGTTTCCACATTGACAGAAATCTTTGATTAGTTAGAATCATAGAATCATAATCCTTATGGTTGGAAGGGACCTCTAGAGATCATATAGTCCAACCCCCTGCTGCACACGCAAGGTCACCTAGTGCATGTGGCACAGTGCTGCATCCAAGCAGGTTTGAAGATCTCCAGAGAAGGAGACTCCACAACCTCTCCAGGCAGCCTGTTCCAGGGCTCTGTCACCCTCACTGTTAAGAAATTTCTAAGTTCCGGCAGAACTTCTGGTGCTTCAGTTTTTGGCTGTTTCCTGGTGCTTCAGTTTTTGTTCTATCGCTGTCCACCACTGTAAAGAGGCCACTCCATCCTCCTCACTCCCTCCCTTGAGGCGTTTATAGATGCTGAACAGGTGCCCCCTCAGCCTTCTCTTCTCCAGGCTGAACAGGCCCAGCTCTCTCAGCCTTTCCTCATAGACAGATGTTCCAGGCCTCTGATCATCCTCGTAGCCCTGCGCTGGACTCTCTCCAGCAGCTCCATATCCCTCTTGTACTGGGGAGCCCAGAACTGGACACAGTAATTTGTCTTCCTCAGCACACTTTTGAACAGCAACTTTGATTTTTAAAAGTATAGAGAGGAATAGGGTGATTTAAATCAGCCTATAACTTTGACACAATAATTCTGTTCCTTTTAAACAACACTGCTTAAAAGCTGGATTATTCAACACCCTTTGAAGGCCGCAAGGTCCTTCTTAGACCCAAGTTAATTTAATAGCCAAGAAGCACAAAAACTTGCAGCTTGTGTGTCCTTGTCTTCTCTAAGGCCTTGTGCGTGCTGAGCTGCGTGATGAAACTGGGGCTATTTGGCTGAAGTCTGTGAGGTTGCAGAGTATAATTCAACCTTGAGTACCTGCTGTTTTGGGGGAATCAGCTCTGAGTCATCCTGAGCCTCCACATGGGATTTTCACTTAGGAGCATTTAGCCTTCAGGTGCTTCTCCTTCCCTTTGGTGGCTGTCTGGAGCACGGGAAGGTGGGAAGGGCATCGCTTTTAAAAAGAYTACTCTTTTTTAAAAAAAATTTTTTCCTACATATTTCCAAAATTAAGCTGTACTAATGAGCTAGGCAAAAGTGAGAAAGTTTAGAGTGGCAGTTTCACCTTGTCTGTTGAAATGTTATTTGGAGAAAAAAAAAATGCCAGTGCTTGGCTTTTGTAGTTTGTTGGCAGTAAACACATCCTTATGAGCTAAATGAAGGATCTTTTCTTTATCTGCAGGTGTATTCAGGCTCCTCTGAAAAAAAAGGCATTTTCCAACTGCTGTTTTTAATTTTCCAGTGATTTATACAGTTGGATATCTAATAGCTCTCTGTTGTCAGAACTGCTCCAAATAGCTTTTTTGCTCATTTTTCATTTGAAACATAAATTTTAGCATTTTTAAAGGGGTGAAATGGGCAGAAGTCAGCCTTAAGACCTCTTTCTTTGCAGCTTTTTGACTTCTCTTTCACCCATGAAACTGCAGCAATTGGAATGCTGTGAAGGGGCTTTTTGACCCTTGACTTTCAGAATGTGTAACTCGTGCCCTGTTACACACCTCTGGTTGACAAGACCTGAGAGATGTTTTCAGCTCAGCCGGGTGGCAGTTGGGAATCTTGGATGGCTGCTTCTGGGGAGACCACTCTTTCCATAGCAGGGAGAGCAAATAGGCTGGAATGTTTCCTTTTGAACCCCCATTGAAGGCAGCAATGCTGACACGGCAGCATGTCCTGCTAGCCCAGTGCTTGCTTGGTCAGTACGTACAGAGCCCGTTAGCTGTCGTGCACACATCTTGGGCAAGGGCCAGCTCTTGGAGTGGCCTCCCGGAGCTGCTGCAAGCCTGTGCTGGACTGTAGACAATGCAGAAAAACGTGCACTGCCCCCCAGAAAAGGAGGAAAAATGGCAAGACAAAGCGAACAGATGCAGTGACATGGTAGCCTTCAAAGCCCCCGACTTTTTGGCGTGTCTCCTAGTTTGTTTTAGTTACACTTTGCTGGAAGACCTAGGAGTATGCCAGAATGCTTGAAGTGCAATTGAAGCTTTGCTGCTATGAGTCCTGCTAGACGGAAATAAGATGTTGAGTAATATTCATTGTTTGTGCAGCCCCATCGCTTTTGCAATATTTGACTGTTTACATGCTTGTAGAAACAGAACAATAACAGAAAAAAAAACACAATTACTTCCTTTTCTAAAAGTCTTCTGATCCCTTGTCTTGTTTTTGGTTAATTTCCCAGTCTTACCTACCTACCTACCTCCTTCATCTTGGTTTATGGCTGGTTCTTCATGGTGATATCTGACTGTGCTGTCCTCAGGCAGTTGTTATTCTGGTCTCTATTGCTGTCCTCCTCCTATCGGGCCCCCAAACTGGACAAAATATATCCTGGAAAAAACAAAAGAGCGCTATTGTTTGAAGCAAAACAGTTGTGATTTTGGGTTGGGTTTGACAAACAGTTTTTTAGCTAGTCAGAAAGAAATGGGGTGTAAGGAGAAATATTCTTGTTGCTTGAGGCAAAGTATCACTTTAGCACCCAGTGCTGTTCAGTAATGTGACTCACTTTTGGGAAGCCAGAGAAAAGGCTCCAGCTGATTTCGTCTCTAGCTTTGGATCAGGTCTGTGTGCTACCATATTTTGGGCCAGACTTGCACTAGGCAAATTCTAAGGAGCTTACTGTTAATCCAAGCTTAATTTATCAGTTAATTTCCCATAATTTATTTATGTTATGAACGGAAGCCAGACCTCCATCCCAGCAGGAGCTGGACTGAACGTGGCCTACATTTGCTGAGGTGTAAAACATGAACATCCCTGCAGACTTAATCCTCCATGAAAAGGAGGGATTTGATGCTCTGAGCAAAAGTGGGTTAGTTTTATTACTGGTATCAAGAATTTCAGCTTTTAAGATCACTTGCAACATGGCAGAAGAGATTTTTCTGCATCTGGTGTTTGCATAAGTGGTGATAGCCCGGGAAAACTGCTAGGAAGGAGCTTTGGAATTAACAGGAGACCACAGCAGAGGACCAGGAGGATGCATGTAAGCAGAGATTTTGTACTTCGCACTGATGAATAATTTGAAAAGTGAGCTTTATTTTTTAAAATTAAGTAGAAACTTCTACTCAGAGTTTCAAGTCCAACTGTGATGTGGAAAGGGGGAAAGGGTTAAGCAGCTCTGTAGTCTCTCATATGTCATATGGCCCGTATATCGGGTCACTGGACAGGGACAAATACAGACGGGCACCTGGACATGAGGTCTCCTGGAGTCTGTGTGGCTTTGCAAGGTCAAACATTTGGAAAGGACCTGCAGTTCTAAGCTGTAGCTGGAGAGCAAATATCTCTTTTACCTCTGTGTCCTGAGCCTGTGAAAATTACACATTACACCCGGATTATTGGGTCCTGTTGCAGCATTTTGGCTTAGCAGTTTGCTGAGAAATTGGAAGGGGTTCAAGAAGAGATACGATGCTAATTTAAGGGCAGGAAAAATGCACTTTTTTTTCTTTTTTTTTTTTTTTTTTGCACACTAATGGAATTCAAATGGGGGCCCATAGATGTGACTGGAGCACCTGAGGAAGAGACTTCTGGCAGAGAGCCCCACACTCGCTGAAACAGGGAGGCCAGTTATGTGGAATTGTTTTTGTGGGACATGCTGGGAAAGGTCCCAGAAAAACTGGACAGAACTTCCAGGCAGGAGTCAGCAGATAAGCTGTGTGGACTATGCCTTCCAGGAAATGCAGTGAAGAAGACAGTTGTTTGGAAGATGTCTGCCTTTTGCATTAGCCGGGCATTCGGGTCCCAGTTTCTGGCCTCTGGTAGAACTTTTGAAGGGCTCTGGTGAGTGCACTTGACAGCTGCAGGGGTGGGAAAAGCTGACAAAGCTACTGGCCCTTGCTGTCTCCTCAACCCATCTGCTGGAGCTTTGTCCCTCCCAACAGACCTGGGGCTTCTGCGTGCCCATACTATGGCTTCCTCATTGCAGAGGTGCCATCCAAGTTCAGCCTGCAAGCCAGGACTTGAGGTGGTGGTAGGATTCAATCAGGAGTTCAGCTCAACAGGCAAGTTTGTGGGGATGAGGCGAGTTCAAGGTCAAGCCAGGAGATCAGTCAATGGGTCAGGAGCAACAGAGTCCATAGCTGACACTAGCATGTCAGAAGGCCGATACTCCTACCACGTGCCTTGAGCAAGGTGTAAAGGGCCAGGGTTGCGCCTAGCTGAGGCTCCTGGAAAGAGGGTATGGAGCTCCTGGTGAGTCATTAAGGCCACTAGAGCCCTTTAGGCCTTGAGAGATACTGGCTGCTTTTTGGATTTGGCCTGTTGAGAAGCCCCCTTGAAGATGGTACACTCGAGGGGAGGTCCAAAGGATACCACCCGAAGTCAGCAATACTTTTGTAGAACTGCAGAATGTGTGTAGTGATGAGAAAATGAACAAACGGACAAAAGAGGACATCCTTAAATAACAGAAGCACTACCCATTAAAAAAAAATGTGCCTGGAAGCCCAGATGGAAGCAAAGCTGGGATGACGACTTATCCCTTTTCTCACTTGTCAGAAGGAGGCTGGGCTGAGCACCTCGAGCCTGCCAGTGAAGGAGTAATTGGTTGTGGCAAGTTGGGGTCCCAGTGCCCCCCACAGGTGACCCTGCACTAGACTGACATATGCTTCTCCTGACAAGCTGTTGTCATGGTTCTCCCCCACCGTTAGCACTTCCCACGTGCTCCACAGGTGCCACCCCCCTTAAAGGCTTCCGATGAAATAACAGCCTTGCTCAAGTGTGGCAATTTCCAGTAGTTATTAGTAATAGCAGGAAACACACAATTACTACTGAAACTAAAATACTTGGTAAATTCATTTAGACTCCAGGCAGAGAAGCATTCTATTTAAGAGACAAGAAGTTTTTAGGCATTTATTTCGTATGTTTCCACCCCATATTTCAAAAGCAACTCTTTTTTTTATAATCCATTTTTCTCCAGTGAGTCATAGATTATGATAATGTAATTTGTAGTGCTTGGCTATGAAGTAGGTAACTCTTCGAGCATGCTTGTTTATGCTTATTGCTGTTGCTTTGGGAGGCCCTTTTTGGTTTGAACTGCAAACCTTAACCCATAAGGGGGTTCTTAAAAAAAAATCACCTTCTGGGCATCTGTGCTCTTTGAACACCTCTCTTTTAGAYACTTGCTCTTCTGTATTTTCCATATCCAGGCAGCAAGGTGGCTGCAACCTTTTTTGATGGTTGATGAGCATCAAAAGTTTTTGTTGAGTTTGATGAGCAAGCTCTGCCTTGGTCAGTAAGTGGCCTGAAAGCAGAAGGAGAAGGAAACGTGGTCTGCTGTTGTGCTGCTTTCTCGTTTGCACTTTGATTCTTGTGCTGTTAGAAATAAGTGCTTTCCTAGCTCCTTTATGATCTTGGAAATATTGTTTCATGCTTGTTAAAACTGAGCAGTCACATCTTCTTTTTGTTTTAATATACTTGAATGGATGCATAGGCTTAAGTGTAGTTTTTAGCTACACTGAAGGCTGAAACAGAGGCTGTGTCCATGACAAAATAGAAAAGGTCTCTTTGCATACACTCTTGCAGAGACCCTGGAGGAATAATAGAAAATGAACATGGGAAAGAGATGCTGAGTACTCTGCTTTCAGCAGAACCTTTCAGTGAAGTCGTGGTAGCCAGGTGTGAAGGGTGATGGCAATTCCTGCATCTCTGCTGGTAATACAAATTCCTCCTAGCCACCTGATCTCCATCCCTACCAAAGAGAAAAGAAGCACAGTTTGGTAAGTGTCGGTAACTATTTCCTTTCTGGTCTTGCCCTTCTCCCATCTTCTTCAGCCTTTTTCATAGGAACTTCTACTGTTGCTGTGAATAGATTTTATGGACCTAACAAGGTTGACAAGCAAGCTTGTGGTAGAGTCTGGAGGAAGCCCTTTGGCAGTCAGTAATCTGCCTGTGTCTCATCTCCCCTTGGATTTGTGCCTTCCCAGCTCTTCTGCCTGCCTGGTGGGTGCACAACGGGTGGGCAGGGTGGGCGGGTTACATTATGGAGATGTGTTCTAACACCCATGAGGGTTTGCGGTCTTTCATGGCATCAAGCTTGAGTCCATGGCTTGTCTCTCCTTGCACAATGGACAGAAAGCCTGAGAGCTCTTGGGGAGGAACAGTTCACTGTAGAAAGCTTTATTTTGATGGGTAAATGTGTCCTATTTGTGCTCTCCAATTCCTCCCATACAGTCCTCCTTTCCATCATTAGGGGACAGACATCCTTCAAGCATGTGTGTTTATGGAGGTGGGCATGTTAAGTTGCCATTCTCTGAACCTCAGGTCCTTGATGACTAAACTTGAACATTTTTGAAACAGCACACTGACAATACTTGTTCCTATGGGGCTGAACAAAAGCTCCCCAGTGGCCCAAATCATTTTTAATGCACTGCCCTGTAGTGCAATTACATTGCAGTCCTTCAAAACAGAGCAGTATCCCTACAGAAGCAGGGAGTCATTGTGGAGAATTTGAACAACAGAAAGCCAGTCACTTGTGGGGTTGTTTCCTTGGAATCCTGCCATGTTACTCGTTAGCCCCCACAAGCAGCTGTGCCTTACTTGTATGGAAACCCATACTCTTTTTTTACTTCATTCATTTCTCTGCCAGAGCTCAGACCTGTAATGGCCTGAGGACAATCCCTGCAGGTCAGTTCAGGTGGTGGCACTGCCTTAGCTTTGACTTGGAAAGGTCAGCCTTCGGGATGAAGAGGATGAAGGTCATCCAGGGGAAGGAATCCTTCCAGGTCCTGTGGGAAATGCTAGGACAAAGCCAGAGAGAGTGAGGAAGACCAGCTAGAAAGCTGGAGCTGTGGCCACCTTTCTGTGAACTGTTGAGCCAAAAGGAAGTGGCTCAATTCTTCAAAATTCCTCATTTCAGATTCAAATTCTCCTTTTGAACTTCCTCAAAAGGAATTTCTCTCTACAAAATGATTTCCAGAAAGAAACAGCAACTTCCTTCCATCACAGCTTTCTAATAAAAGCCAGGCTTCATTTTCCTCACAACATCTATGAAAGTCTTTTCTTTCCTTTGCTGTTTTTGGTCCACTGTAAGACAATTTTGTTACTCTTCCAGAAGACTCAAGCCAATAAAAGTGATTTTGGGTTTTAAAAGTTTAAAACAAATAAACAAAAATCCCCAACCCCCTAGAAAAGCTAGGAAAACATAGCTGACTAGGAAAAAATGGAAAATGGAAGTAGCCCCATTTTCCACTGACATCAGTGCTGCGTTGTTTGTTTGTTGATTTTCTTTTCAAATCTTTGGCTATTGGAGTTTATAATTGTGTGTTTTCAAGAAAGCCCTCCCTTAATGCCTTCACTTTTTATTTAAATCCTTCTGTTTAGAGAATCCTTGTTACCTTCCATGGATGATTCCCTTAAGACACTCTTGTTACTACATGCTTATAATTCAAAGTGAAGATGGCCACTTTTGCCCCATTTTGTCTCATATGTGTTGAGGGTCCCACAGAGCGGTGGGATGCTCTGAGCAGTAGTGGAGGTTCTGGAGATGCCCACTGGCAGACTGGAGAAGACATCTTTAGCTCAGCAGGTTGCTGAGCTCAGCCACACTGTCTTCACAAGCAAAAGTAATAGAGCTGTTTGCTTTTGGTTGGTTCATTCAACCCAAGAGAACATTGTCATGATCATTAGCTACCTTGCTGTGATACAAGAGTCCTGTGGTTTGGTTTGTTTTTTCGCTCCACATCCATTGCAGGCAAGGTTACAGGACCACACAACCAAGGGACCTTTGGAGATCATCTAGTCCAACTGCCTACAGCAGCTAGCACAGGATCATGCCCAGCTGGGCTTTGAATGTGTCCAGAGAAGGAGACTCCACCACCTCTCTGGGTAGCCTTGCTCGCTGCAGGGCCCAAGCAGTGATCTGCACACTGGAGCTGGCTTCGCAAGGCCCTGGGCTTGCTCTGTGACTTGGTCTCKCTGCTTTGCGCTCACTGTGGGGTTTGTTTTGTGGGCTGAGCTGGGCAGGGCTGTGATCTGAGGTGTTGCGAGGTGTTTTGAAAAGAGAGATGGTTGCAACTCTTTCCTTTGCTGCTTCTTCAGGTCTCTAAGGGGACAACAAGCCCAAGTGTCACTGGGTTGCATTGGCATGTAGGTGAGTTCCTCAGAAAACCCTCACTGACTGGTCAAGCTGCTGAATAGCAGAGGACGATGCAACAATCATCTTCCTTGATGTGTTTGCCTGTAGAAATCCCCAGAAGACCAAGGCACAAGCAGCTGACAGAGTACCAGGAGGCTGCCAGTACTTCAGAGCCAAATAAAGAAACATAAAAATAATCTGAGCAAGAAGTCTTTTCAAGGAAAACCTTTGGCATTAGATAAGCTTGGAGAGAAATATTTTGGCTGTGGTTTATCTATGATTGTTCCCAACTCCATTCCCATTAATGGAAATAAATTAAACTTTCTGTAGTGTCTGTGTGTCACCTGCTAACAGGCAGGACCAGTTGCACGTGGAAGAGACATCAAAGGGGAAGTTCTGAAGAACTGTGGGTGGGTGATTTTTTTTTTTTTTTTTTAAGAACAGTTAAAATACTGTGCTGGTCTCCAAAATCAGACAGTTGTTTTAAAAATAAGGCTCTCTGAGCCCCCAGTAAGCCAGTAACTTCCTATTTGCGGAATTTTTGCTGAGATTCTCATGTGATAACATGTGCAACTCCTCCAAGAGCTGAAGAAAAATAATATGAGTTCTGTGATTAAAAGCAAGAAGTGGCACTGCCGATGCCTGTTTGACTTCAGGGTGCTCTCTTGCATTAATGAAAGTGAGTGAGTGAGAAAGCAGAGGAGCATTTAATGACACACATACCCCCCAAAAATCAAAGCAAAAATCAAAACAAAAGAAACCAGCATCATATYCAAAATTTTTAGGTGAGAAACTCCTCTGAGCATGTAGTGCCCCCAGCACAAAAGTGCTGTTTATTTATTTTTGCAGAAGGCACCACTGCATGTGTATCAAGCAGTTCTAATGAAGCAAGTACTTATCCTAATAGAAATGCATCTCATTAGAGCCACTGGCTCTTGGCTTAATTTGTACTCAGCCTTCAGCCTTCTGCATTGCAATATGGCCAAGATGTGCCCTGATAATCTGCAAATGCCCACCTACGGGGACTCATTTGCTTAAGTAGTGATACTGGTGATTAGCACGTTCCCATTGCAATTATTGTTTCCAGTGGGAATGACTTCTTTGTCATAGCTAGCTATGCAACAAGGGTCTTGCAGAGTGTTTATGGAGAATTTGAGTGCCATGCTGGGTGTTAGAGGGAAGAATGCCAAAGGATAATTGACTGTTGCCACCCGTGAAGCGAGTTAATAGATTTTTGGGTAACGTTCCTGCTGGATTAGGTATGTACCTGTGTGGTACTAGCGTGGTAAACCCCTGTGGATGTCCAGAATAAACTGGTGTTTTAACAGCTTGCAACATGTGCCCGGAAAAGCAGAGCTCTCTTCTGATGGCCTGCTAGGGCACCAGACCAAAACTGCCCCAAAACTGTGCTCCAAAGTTTAGTGCTCCATTTAGTGCTCCAAAACTGCGACCAGTGGGTTCCATCAAGCCAATTTCTGTGGTCCATGTGTCAGTCCTTACTGCTTCTGCTCCTTGTCCCTCCTTCTTGACCTTCTCCCTCCAGATATGTGCAAGTGCTCTACTGCTTTGCTTTGTGTATAGACTTGCCAAGCAGATAGAAAATAGACATGACAGGGCTCTTGTCTGGTGTAAAGCTGTTACTTTTCCCCATCGTAACTCCTTATTTTATTTTCTGATCTAATCTGAAATGAAACCAGCTATGAAACTTAGGCAATTACAGCCTTACTAGATGGAGAGGGCAACAGTAATTTTGAAAAAGAAAGGAAAAATGAGGTGGAACATAGCYGTTTTGCAGTGGAAAACAAGTGTTCCTTGGAAGATCTGATGGGTTGTGTTAGCATGTGGAGTTTCATGAGGGATAAAAATATTTTTTATGTGTGTTACAGCATCTCTAAAGGAGCTGCCTGCTTCATCTCCAGAAAAAAAAATGCAGGTAGCAAATATCAGCATTCTTCAGCACCAAAAAGAGAAAAATATTTATCAATTTTCAAGCAGTTAGTACACTTAGGTAACTAGAAACCATCATTTCAAATGACAGCAATGAAAAAAATCCTTTCTCTATTATATTTCCCCTCTGAAGGAGAAAGTCCAGAAATTTGTGGGTGTGCATTTTTGTTTGTCTGTTTCGTATTTGCTTGTTTTGTTTTTCTCTTCTTTTAATTCTTAGAAATTAAGAAGCATGTGACTTGCTTCCTTGAACTTTTAGCACATTTGAGTTACTCCTTCGGGGACTGTGTTTGGTGGAAAAGGCAGCAAAGAGGTTTAAAATGCACAACACAACAATTTGCTTTCAAATCTCTGAATTCAAAAAGCATTGAGAAGCAAAGTAGGACTTGGAACTGATGAATAAATATCACACCTTATTGAACTGGGTTTTACTGCTGTGATGCTTGATATTGCCATCTTGCTGTTATGTAGAAGTCATCTAAGGAGTTATTAGTGAATCATGGGACCTGAATTAGTAAGAAGAAGGTGGAATCTCAGAAGGGAGGTGGAACTTACAGATCTAGATGTCTACCTAGAAAAAGGATTGGAGGCACAGTGACCTTGGGTTAAATGGTAAGCTGTCTTCTGTTAAGCTCTTTGAACCTTTCCTAGCTGTTTTTCATTTTGGATATGGCTATTTTGAACTGATTTGAACTGAACAGAGTGAAATTTATTTTGCAGCAGGTAAAAAGCTGCAGGAGATTTAGTAGGACCATCTTACATCAGGATGATGGGCCAACTAATGAAATTACTCCAGTAGTAGTTTTTCTGGTCACAGGGCTCTTCCATTATTGGCTTGGCCTTATCAATTAATTAATTATTTTTTATTTATTTTTACAAGGTCTTCATAGCTATCCGTATTTGGGTCTCCATCATGAAGAACATGATTTGCAGGTGCACTGAACCAAACTCAGGATGAAGAAATCCTCCCAAAGCCTAGATATAACACAAGAGAACCTCCAAATACTCTGGGAGTAGGAAAGAAAAAAAAATAGAGGTTTGATCCTGCAAATCTTGAGTGCCTGGATGTTGAATGTTCCTTGGTTTGGAGTAGTGGCACCTCTAACGCTTTTTGGTTGCTGGGGATCTCAAAAGAAAATTTGGTAGTAGTTATGAAGTTCTAGTTTTACCCCCATAACTGCCAAGCTAAGAGCTGCCGCTGGTTTGGAGCAGAGGTGACTCTACCTCTGTCTGTGGCTGCACAGCTCCAGTTGTATTTGGACACATGGCAAGAGCGTTAGCCATCCTGAGTACAATGTGTAACCAGYGTTTTTGAGCTTAATGGTCTTCAAAAGCATCAGCTTCATAACAYTGTGATATACTCCTGTGCCCTGCCATCCACAGGCATTTGGGGGCAGATGTCTGATCCCCTCACTTAAAATAAAACTAAATAATTTCAAAGATGTGTGTCACAATAGGATTGTAAAGCAAGGCAGAGCTATGACAATCTAATGTCCTTAGACCTTGCATATGTTCCTTGCATCTTGAGGAAAGTAAAGGCGTAACAGAAGCAATGTTATCTGAAATAAATGTTGATGTAAGGAGAGTCTTGTGGGTGAAGTGTTGAGTTGGGTCCACCTCCTGTGCCCACCAGAGGCTTTCTGTGGGACAGCACGCAGCCTTCTCACTCAAAGCACCCTTGCTGGACACCCTGTGGTTGAATTTAGCAATAGATTGAGGTTGAAGAAATATGTCCCCTTCCTGACTCTGGCATGGATCTGGTGAAAGGTCTTGGTCAGGACTTGTCTATGCCTTGGTCATCTCAGTTGCAAGATGGAAGTGGTGCATAGAGCACACCTCAGTTGGACTGATGATAAGCACCCTGTGAGGATTTATTGCTGCTCCAGAAAGTGTAAATTGCAAGTGATTGCGCTCATGCCTTTATGATGATACTCATGATACTTCTGGAGGAAATGCAAGCTGCTCAGCRTATTGTGGCCTCAAGGCCTTGCTGAAGTACAAATAACTGCTCAGAGCAGTTATAAAAGTAAATGTGTGCCAGATGTAGATTTTCTTGATTCGTCAGATACCAGAGTAACTTATTTTTTTACATACCTTCATTGTTCTTCTGACATGGTGAATGCAATTTGTTCACTTAAGCATTTAAAAATATGCTGTTGCATTTTTGTAAAATGCCATAATCTTCCCCAGCATGTTCTTCCCACCAAACTCCCATTTTCTGAGCACATTTCTTGCAGCATCTCACTGTGCTGCTGGGCTCTCCCAGAAAGAACAACAGTTGGCTCCTTTAGCTGTTTTGGAGCTCTAACAGATGCATCTTCTTACTGTGCTGCCGAAGTCTGCAAGCCACATCTGTGCTGTAGCACAAACAGAGCGATTTGGGGAGGATCTCTGCATCATTTAAATTCCATTTCATCTCTTCTGACAACAGAGAGACCAAATTGTCCTTGTCCAAACCTGGTTGGGCAGATCCTCTGGTGGTGCAAATCCAGGATGGTCTGTTGAGCGGGGCTGGTGTACAAGCTCAGCCTTACCATGGCTGGTTTGAGATTTCAAACCAGAACAGTGCGATTGCCCTTTCTAATATACAGTTAGTTTCAAAGAGACTTATATTGGTATTGCCCTTACTGAGCCCAGTAAGTGATGGTTTAAAAAACATGTAAACTTTGGCATCTAGGTACCATGGAATGTGAATCTGAAATTGTCTATCCTGACATCTGTTGAACTTGAGCCTGGAAAACCAACAGTCTTCTGAGTCAGGCTGTGTATTTGCTCTTCTAAATAAAAAATATGCTCGTTTTGTATATCTTAATTTGCAGTCTTAAAAGGTTACCTTTCTTTGCCACCTGGAGGTTGGTATGTCAAAGGCTCAGATCTCTCTACATYGGACAATGTGCCCCAGCTTCAGCACAAACTACAAAAGAGCTTGGCTTAAAGTTTCCCATTTTGATGACTTGTTTTTGTTCAGATGGAAAGTTTCCGATGGAGGCCCGCGGAGAAAAGGATCTGTTCTAACACAAAGAATGAGTAGCTCTGTTTTGCTCAGACTTTGAAGAAGGAGAGGATTTAACTTGAGCGGAGGTGAAGTGCATTGGGGCTAATGCAGGTTATGAGGACCTCATGGGTTTGGTGGGTTTAAGTAACTGAAAAGGGATGCCTGGAATGGCAACTAAAATTCAGTCTCAGCTGTAATGTGCTTGGTAGCTCAGGTGATTTTGTGCGAGTCTGTGCATGGGGGCTGTTTTAAAGGGTAACTTTAGAGGSCATACTCTGAAATGCAGAATGTTTTGAAAGATTTTCCATTTTTGTGCACCAGTAAAGGGTTTGCATAGATCTGACAGTTACGCTGTTTGATTGAGAGRTTTTTTTGTTTGTTTTTTAAGAGAAACTCATATTCTACCTGTGATGACAGGCTGAAATTTTGCATCAGATTCTCTGTGGGTTTTTGTCAGTGTAGTTCCCGTCACCTCAGCTGAATGCTGTGGCTTTACATCTGTGGTGGCACTTTGCTTTGCATGAAGCACTCCTGCATTTTTACCGAGCTCATTACCAATTTTCTTCAATAGCTCTGCATATCTCTTGGGGCCAGGTCGCATGTTAACTTGAAGCAACCTGTTAGCAGGATCTGAGATCTGAAGCTTTTTGACATGGTCCAGAGCCAGTCCAAGCTTCAAGTGTTTGCTAATATTTAACCTACAGTAAATTACAGTGGAACAGTTATGGAAAGAGTGGTGAGACCCACATGAGCACGCAATGAACTCATTACCACCAGTGTGCACCTTGGGAATGCAGGCTCCTGGGCCCTGTGCTCGAGATGTGTCCCCATTGAACAAATTCCACCTTTAAGTCCATCTGCTTAGACTAATACCAGCCCCATATTTCACTTAAGCTTAGTTAGTTGCACCTGGAGCCCAAATGACAGGACAGTTTTAAAGGCTCAGTTGCGTCTCTGCATGATATCAGCTCAGTCAGTGGTATAGAGACTGGATTTGGAAGGAACTTCGTTAAATTAGTGCAAGACTCTGTATAGAGAAAAATCAGGAACACTCCAGTGCAAGGTCAGACATACACCTGCTTCTGTCTTTTCTGAGGCAACGTCTTTATGAGGAGCCTGATAAATGTTGCAAGGCTGCTGCTTGGAATTTACCATGACAACTTGAAGAGTTTGTTGGTTCAAAATGCAGGTGTTTGGGTAGTTTGCATCTCCTAGCAGAGTGTGGGAAGGGGACTGACACACGCACAAGCGTGGCTTTTAAAGCAAATGGGATTTGCATCACGTTAAACTTAATGAGATCCTTGCAAGATGCACAAGGAGAGCACATTCCCAGTATTTATATGGTGCATGCTTTGGAGAACTCAGTTTTCATTCTGCAAGTGATGACCAGGGACTTTGCCCAAATAATGAGATCCAAATTGTAAAACCCCTTTGCGTTCCTTGGTTCCTTGCGACCATTCCTTGGGAACATTGTGCAAACACTCTCCAATCCAGCTCAGGCGAAGGCTGCATGGATGGATGCTGAACGTTGCCCTGGTTGGCTTGTCTTCAAGGGGCTTGGGAATGGTTTGGGTGATTCCTTTTTATAGCTGTGGTGCATGTGTGATGGGGAACAACAGGGCATAGTGCCTTCAGTCTGGAAAACTAGATCCAGAAGAGAATGTCCATGTCTGGCCTGCCATTTGGCTGCAGTAGCAATACCGACGGATTGTGTGGTCAAAGTATTCCTAAAAGTGCAGCTCCTTTGGCAAAGGAAACGTATCCGCAGCTCCCGCTGGAGAGGAGGGGAATAGCTTTGCCAGTAGAGTTGTTTCAACAAAGCCTGACTGAATGTTTCTATCAAGTTTTACAAGCATGTGAGGTAGCATTGGGATCCAGCACAATTTCTGTCTTTRTGCTGGGGAGTTTCTAGATCCTGCTTTAAGAAAACCTCACCGTCATCAGGTAAGACTCATCAGTACTAAGTGGCCTTTTGTTTAAAATGTGACTCCAGCCAGAAGGTAGGAAGTCCCCTTGGTTGGGTTGTTGTTTCCAAAACATCAGGAGCAATTCAAAAGCAGGTACCTCAGAAATGAGACAGTTGGGCTTGAGCTGAGGGCTAGACTTGGTCTAGGCAAAGGGATTGCAGCCAAGAGGGCCACCTGGCCAGATGCCCACAACTGGAACTCCTGAGTTCCCAAGCTGTGAGCTGCTCAGGTGCCAGCTGGCCAAGTCGAGCACTGCCAGCACCCTGCTTTGCCTGTCATTCAACAGACTTTATTGGTGTCCATCTCTATGGCTTGCTAGGAGCTCCCTCATGTTCATGAAGGTAAGGAGGCCTTCATGTTCAACACCATGACCCACGCAGGAGGAGTATACTCAGCAGGTATCCAAATCTCTTCTGTGTGGATATTCTCCAGGCTGATCTCATCTCCGTTTAATAAAGATGAGTTTGTTCCTTTTAGCCACAACCTAAATTGCTTTTCCAAAGCTAGAAAGTCATTTCAGTCCCTCTCACTCTTTGCAGCACCTAAATGTCTATTCTCTCACTGTCAGTGAGCCGATGAAGCAGGGCGTTATGTGGTTTGCATACAGTCCTTCTCCCTGTGGACCATTGTCCTCRGTACCATCTGAAGCAACGGCCATCCTAGCTGTCCCTTTTCAGAGAACTGCTCTTTTAACCGATTTGGTTGAGGGTGTAATCACAATAGTAGCTCTCCTRGAAGATCTGAAGCAGGAACCTCTGGCAGAAGGGCCACCACTGACCGCTGTGACCAGCCGAGATACTTCCTTTCCTTGTTATAAGATCTCTCTACCCTTAATATTTCAGTGTCATCTGAAGAGAAAAGGGAAAGCCAGACCTGGAAGTCGAGCTGGTTTGAACTCTATAGACACAAACTGTTGAAGCATTTCCTTAAAGTTGTTTTTATCTAACAAAATAGTTACATGTGTGCTTAACTTTCCAGTGAAAAGAGTTTTTGTGTTAAGATCCCTTTCTGCAACTTTGGGCCTGTCGAGAAGCTTTCCACAATATAAATGTAATTTGCTCTTCTTTTGAAAACTCTTTATCCTGTCAGGATGGTGGAGAGAGGGCAAATGGTTATAAACAGATGCTTTAAATTTCAGTATGTCCGTGATGCTTTAAAGATTGGACATGAGTGCCTGTTTGAAGGTCTCAGTCCTTAATCTAAATTTCACTGTCTTCACACAGATGATGTAACAGGAAGATCTGTCCCAATAAAAATCTTATTAAAATTTCTGTTTCAAAATTGTTATTTTTTGAGATATTGCTGTAATAGAAGAAAAATAACATCTGGTGGTCTGTCACAAACTAAATGTTTGCTGCTTGTTTTTTAATTCTTGCCAGTGATAAGTATTTAAAAATCAAAGATCCAGATTGTCCACTGATGTAAATTGTTMCTAGCTCCATCAACTTCACATTGAGTTTACACTGGTTTTAAACAACTGAGGAGCTAATGCAACACCACAGTCAAGATTTAATAGTTTCAATACAGCCAGGATGGAAGCTTTATCATCTGTTATTTGCATTTTAAGCAGTGCTTAATTGTACAGTTTTTATACACAAGCATGCATAAACTCACTTATGCATGCACGAAGTAATGGTTTTATATTAATGTTAAAGGAGTTTAGTGCACAGCAGTGGGTAAAATAAGACTATTTAATTAAAATGGATTTTTTTCATGTATCGCATAAGGGATTTTCCAGATTAGATCTTAGTTACCCATATGTGAGAGCTCTTGGTTACTTCCTTGCTGTCCCAGTTAGAAAAGGAGAGATGATTATTTTTTCTTTTCTGTCTCTCCCTTTAACAGCTCAGCAACAAGACTGAATGTCTCCCTCACTGCCTAATAATCTCAGTGAGGGAGCAGGTGGTAAGGAAAAGATTTCCMATGGTTTGGGGTTCTCAGAAAAGCTTTGCAGCCGTCATAGGATCCCAGCCATCCACGTGCTTGCTGTAAAACCACATAAGAAGACGAAATTTCTGTACGTTTGCTGCCGTCTAAGGGGATGGCATTTAAGGTAGTAGTGTAACGCATGTTGAAAGACGGGTGTCCTAGGTTAGCTAGAAAAGCAGTGCTCAGTTTCGTCAGTCCTGCTGTTGCTCCTCAGCTCTCCTGTACCGGAGAAGAAGAGGTCAGCGGTCACAACCACCACGGATGCAACCGGAGACAGTGCCCCAGGTCTGGTGATGGATGGGCAGGTGCAGATGGCCTGAGCGGCCCTTCCTAATTGAGACTCATTAAGGGACTCTGAGAGGAGCCGGCCTGGAGAGGCAGCCGATCATGGTCGGACTTCCGAAGCACTGGGGCGCCGTGAATCTCCTGCTGCTTGACAGGCTGCCTGTGGCCAGGCTGAATGTCGTTACCTGCCYAAGCGTCCTGGTAATTACCCGTCACACCAGTGTCATCTAATGAGGGGTCACTATTAGCCTGTTCTCATCTCTTAATTGGCTGGAGAAGAGGAGGAAAGGGGGAGGTGATAACTGGTTTGTGCTAAAAGGGGGATAATTGCTGCTATAAAATTCCCCTAGAAAACCAAGCAGCAATTAATCATTAATGGACCCAACTGAGGAGCAGAGCCATGGTTCCTTGGCGTGTGGTGCTGAGAGCCATGGCATTTGCCATCAAGTTGCAGTTGGTGGCCCTCTCTCAAGAGTCTCGCCGTAGAGTCTGGGGAGCCAGGGAAGGCTCAAGCAGGTGCTTGTAGAACCTTGCCTAGGGAAGCCCCATCTGTATTCATGGTAGGGTACAGCCGTGTGCCCTGAGACACCGGGCTCACTGCCTTGGAGGAAGTGCCGCAGCAGGAGCTCATAAGCAGGAGGAGGTGGGATGGTTGGGCCCAAGGTCCTTCTGATGCTGAATTGGTCTCCACCAGTGTCGAGTGCCAGATGTATGGGCAAAAACTCAAGAAAGGGGCAAGAGAGATTTGCGCTTCTCAGCTATGAGCCAGTGGACCAAATGGCCATTCCTTGGTGTCCCCCTTCCCTGGTGTCCCCTTTCCTCCTTTTTTTCTTCTCTCCATGGTAAGCAGGATCACAGATTTAATCAGGATGCACGAGCAGACAAATATTTGGCCTGGGCCATGGAAAGTTTTGCCATTCCGCTGCTCGCGGCGTGCTGGGGGAGGGGAAGCCGGCAGAGGGGAAATAGAGCTATTCGTATCCATGCTTGATTTATTTTTATGTTCTCCTTACACCCCGGTTCCTCCTTTTTACATGCCTTGCCCCCCCCACCCTTCTTACTATTTTATTTTTGTTTTTCTAAGTGAAGTTTTTATGAGCCAGCATCTCCTGCCCTACTTCTGCTGCATCCACACTGGATGTTTTTGAGTTGAATCGATGTCTCCTGGGAAATAGTGTTGCTTGAAGGGGATAGTTAACTTTTTTTCTTCAATGTATAATTAATAAATGGACTCATGTGCAGGAAGAGAAGAGCCAGCAGTCCAGAGCCAAGCACAGCTCCGTGTCATTATTAATACACTGTGCTGTATTTCCAGAAATAACTCCTAGGAAGAGGCAATTTGCACAATGCCTGAAAAAGCTGAGCTCTGGATAATACTTCACCTCTTTTGTGCTGCTGGCAGTGCACGGATGCACAGCACTTCCATAAACTGCAACACTAACCGAGCTCAGCTTTCAATGTCACCAGCAGTTATGTGCAGAAATCCCCCTAGGGATTCTTAGATGTCTTGTATGAATTAAGCTTGCTGATTTGCRCTGGGGGGTGCCTGTAAATTTTCCTTGCTCTCTGACTTTGTTTCCCCAGCCCTTGCAGGACCTTGCATGTCTGAGAGCTTTGCTACTCCCTMAAGTTTCCTTGACCTACTAGAGTTTGCTGGAGAAGACCAGCAGCTGTAGTCACAAATGCACCCACATGCACTAGGGCTGCACCGGTCTTGTTTCCTTTGAAGAACAAACTGAAGTGCTTTGCCCATGAAGTGACAGGGCTAATAAAGCCTAGACTGATGTTTCTCTGGCAGATTTTTCTGTGTAGGAAATTCCCTGCTGTTCAGAGTCTGTAAATCAGGATCAGATGGCCTTTTAAGGGAGTGTGCTGTCATCCAGTGTTTTCCGTCGTATTTTGATTTTGCAGATCCTTGGGATGTTCCCAGTGGAGGCTGAATCAAAATCTGTTGCTTAATTAGAGATAGATAAGTCAGCAGATTGGACTTAATTTACTGTGTAATTGACTAGTCCAATAAGATTAGTGGAAGAAACACTTTTCTATAGTTCCATGAGTGATTARGTGTATGGGAAACAGTGAAATAGTTGATTTGGGCTTGGTGTTGTGAATGTGATAGGTTGTGTTCCCTGACGAGGTTGATTCTCTGTGTTGGTGGTGATGTAGATACCGTAGATGGCAGAATAGGAGGCCATGTAGCATAAACTATTGTGGCAAATACTGTAAATTGCTGACATTTTTAAAGCTTCTGTACAGAACCCAAGGAGAATTTATCAAGTTTAAGTATCATAAGGTTTTCAGTGTCTTTTTTTGCTGGAATTAACAGTCTTATGTTCTTTGACTATGCATGCCCTTTGCTGTGCTTCCTGTCGCATAGGATGGGTCACAGGAGGCTCTGGAGATGTTTGTTTGCCAAATAAGGACAAGTGCAGGGTCCTGCACCTGGGGAGGAATAACCCCAGGCATCAGTACAGATTAGGGGTGGACCTGCTGGAAAGCACCTCCACGGAGAGGGACCTGGGAGTCCTGGTTGACACTAAGTTAACCATGAGTGAGCAGTGTGCCCTCGTGGCCAAGAAGGCCAATGGSATCCTGGCCTGCATCAGGAGGAGTGTTGCCAGCAGGTCAAGGGAGGTGATTCTGCCCCTCTACTCAGCTCTGGTGAGGCCGCACCTGGAGTACTGTGTTCAGTTCTGGGCWCCCCAGTATAGGARGGACGTGGAGCTTCTGGAGAGGGTCCAGAGAAGGGCAACCAGGATGATTAAGGGAATGGRRCATCTCTYGTATGAAGAGAGGCTGAGYGAGCTGGGCCTGTTTTCTCTGGAGAAGAGACGGCTCAGAGGGGATATGATTAATATGTATAAGTTCAGGAAGGGAGAATGCAGGGAGGAAGGGGACARGCTGTTCTCACTGGTGGCCAGCGATAGGACGAGGGGTAATGGCCACAAGCTGAAACACAAGAAGTTCCGTCTCCAGGTGAGGAGSAACTTCTTTACTGTTAGGGTRACAGAGCAGTGGAACAGGCTGCCCAGGGAGGTTGTGGAGTCTCCTACTCTGGAGGTCTTCAAAACCCGCCTGGATGCCACCCTGTGCCACATGCTSTAGGTGTGCCTGCTTGAGCAGGAAGGTTGGACTAGATGATCTCTAGAGGTCCCTTCCAACCTTAAATATTCTGTGAATTCTGTGAATTCTGTGAATTCTGTGAAGACACCTCCTTTGAATTGAATTGATTTGGTTGCTGTCACAGGCTAAACCATCTGCACTGACCAGAGAAAAAGCCGTGACGTTTTTTCCTTCTCCAGTCTACCTTAAGACAATATTGATGTTGAAAAACAAGTCATCCCAAGGACTGCAAGTGTCTACGGTGCCGTTGCCAATGCGAATGCATCTTTAATCTCTGATATGGCCAGGAGCAGGCAAACTGTGACAGTCCTTGTCCTCTATAGTAAAAGGCATGTGAACAAAAGCATTTCTGGGGGTTGTGTGGGTTTGGGCAAATTGATTCTGTGGGGAGGGAGGGGGAAAGATTCTACAGAGGTTAAGATATTTTCCCCTGGCTATTTTTTATTTCCTCAAATTTACCTAAATTGTAAATGAAATAAAGTTTCATCRTCACTGTGCTAGGTCATTAAGGTCCCAGGATCCCAACACTGTGACCTCTCTTCACAGCTGTATTATCTGTTAGTGTTTAGCTGTTGAAGCCAGTACGATCTGTCAGAGAAGCATAAATTTGGTCATTTGAACTTGCTTTCCCAGAAGAGTTTGAAATGGTGGTAGGATTTGCTTGCATACAGGATCAGTGGGGCCTTAGCCCCTTTATCCCTTAAAAGTTGTGTCTTCACACACAGCCGCTGTGATTTTTATCACCAGGTTGAGGAGGGTTAAATTTTGGGCATGTATTCATTGCTCCTTGGGAGGTTTCACCAGCAGCATTTGGCTGTGGAAGCTCAAGGGGTAGGAGCCTTTTGCCCAATGGACGCGCCRTGAGAGCCCGGTTTGGGTGTCTTGGATCAGGCTGAACCCTCACAGGGCTGTTCAGATCTTTCCTTTTCTGCCTTCTAAGGCAATGCTTATGGCCAAAGAAAAAGCTCAGATTGCTTACAGAGTTGCCCTGTGTCATCTGGGCTGCTTTGCATCAACTAGTGCACACCCCTGCTCTGCATSCAACATGGAACAGAAGGTTTTAGCTGCAACATTCGCTTTGCACCATCAGGGTCAGGCGGCATCTGCTTCTAAAGGACTACAAATGAGGACTGCTCACAGCAGTGTTAATAAAAAGCAGTTAAATCCAGCTATGGTGAATGCTCACCTGCAGCTGAGATGGRGACATCTCCATCACAGTGTTTAGATGGAAATGTTTTGCTTCCAGCACTGGCTGTACCTGATAGCTTTGGAGAAGTATTAATCCTGAAGTAATTAAACATATCAGAAAAGTGGGATTTTTTTTTTCTTTTGTGAGATACTTTGCCAGCTGTTGTTTATGGGGGAAAAATACAAATCCCTTTTATGAAAACTGATTTTAGATGTCTTTGTGTTTGGGACTGGTTTATACATTGTGTATTAGCCTGGGTAGGCAAAATATTCACCAGCATGAATATTTAGAGGAAGAATGAAAGGGAATCAATCAAAAGTGTATCTCAATAGCTTAGCCGGAGATCCATAAGAAGCAAATGTTGCCAGGGTAAGTCTAGTTGCAAATACTGTTATAACAGCTATTGGTAGTTAAAATGCAAAACCTTTTCCATATAATCTCTGATGTCCTAAATCCCTGTTTGCCTGTCAGGGTGAGGTAGTAAAAGCTTGAAGTCTGTTGAAAATAAGCTCTTCTTGGGGATAGGGAGGAGGAAGAAGAGCACAAGAGGAAAGAAGTAGGGTGAGGCCCTTAAGTTGTTTGGGTAACCTTGAAAGTTATATTCTTAAACTGAAGTAAGGCTCATTGCAGGTCAGTGGATGCAAAGGAGATAGGAAGGAAAGGAGGGGAGCTGAGCATCCCTTCCCTCCTTGGCTGGGTGTTGAGGGAGGAGTCGAAGTGAGTATCCAAGTCCTGGAGGTATCTCCTTGGCTTCATCTCATGCAGGAAGCAGTCTGGATTCTTCGGTGGTCAGTGGCGAGAAAGACTTAAGGGAAGCAGCTCCTGGGAAGTTTGCATCCTGTTTAGGGATGCAGGGATTTCTCCGTGTGGCTGGAGTGTGGAATGGGGATTCCTCGGTGCATCTGGAACCTGTGGAGCATGGGCTCTACTGGATGGACATCTGTTAGACCTCCTCTCCTGGTGGGCTTCTAGCATCCTTCCTCTGGTACTTCTGCCCCAAAATGGCTAGTAGATGTTAGTGACCACCTCCAGCGGGAGAGAGGCAAGAGTTAGGTGAGCATTGCCAGCCAGCGAGCAAGAGGGTGGCCCTTCAGAGCTATTTTAAGCCCTGAAGTGTGAATGTGCATAAACTTGGGAGGATGGAAACATGGAAACCTCCTGAAAACCTCAGTCAGATGGAAAAAGGGGAATAAGCAGAAAGAAGGACATGGTGTAGCTCCTGCCGTGTGGGGTTGTGGTCCTTGCCAGGCTTTACAGGGTGACTCATGAAACTGCGTTAAATGGATAAATTACAGATCTTCCAAAAGGGAACCATACTGGGAAGATGACGGTGCCTTGTTGGAGAGTACTGGGCCTTTTCCCTTCCCTTTCCACACAACTTTTGGCTGTTTCGTCTCTGATTGTGGATATTTCTCCTGTTCTTCTTTGCTGAATAACAACGCCAGCAGAGCTGATTTTGGTGTAGAGGGAACGGACCAGGGAGCATTGTGGGGCTGGGAGAACAAAGCAAAAATACCTAGCACTTTTTGCCTCCATGAAAAATAGAGAGTATTTTTCATTTCTTGAAGAAAACTAAAAACGAATGTGTGTTGAGGCTGTGAAAATACAAGTTTGCCCAGAATTCGAGAGGGTTCATGACTGTGACTCCAGAAAATGCTAATGGACCGGCAGTACGTCCTGAAAAAGTCATGTTTTGCTGGTGTTTTGGGGGTAACTAAGCTGGAACATGTGTATAACTATTAAAATCACACATGCCAGGAAAGGCAATCTGTGCTCAGCTTAAAAATATGGGCTCCARCGTTAACTGGAATAAATGCTGTTGCTGTGCTTGGTGCTTTTGTGCTGCATGGAGCTTTCTGGCCYGTAGGGACCAAGAAACCAATGGACYCTCGTGGTATTGGGGAACTGCCCCTTTGGTCCTAGCCCCTTGGTTCCTTGCTGGGTCTCTTCTGTCCCCCAGCAGAACCAGTCCCAGGCTTTTGGAGGGAGAAGGTGGATGGACCAGCTCTGTGCACCCTTCCAAGGCATGTGGTTGACTGTAGAGCGAGCAGTGGCCCATGAAGTGGCTTTTTTATGATCTGTGATAAAAAACTCACCATTATGTGGGGCTGCCTCTGCAATTAGGGCTGATCTCAGCACCCCTGGAGTTTTGTTGCTTTGATGCGTGGCTACCAAACCCAGAGTCATTTGAAGGCATGAAATCGGTTTAGAGCCCTTACGTAAGGCTGGGTCAGAGATGCCCTGGAAGGAGAGGATGATTAAAAACACAGAATCCCTTCCTAAGGGGAATTTCTCAATTCCTCCGAGAGGGATAAAAGCAGGGGGGCATTCCCTTTGCTCGTGTTTTAGATTAACCCAAAGCCTCATTTGCTCTGTTCCTGCTCGCTCATCAGCGGGCCACAGGCCAAGTGAGGTGGAGTTACAGGAGAAAATTAAATTTTACCTCTCTTAAGGAGAGAAAAAAAAAAGAAGAGGGGGAAAAAAAAAGAAAACAAGATATATATATTTTTAATATGAACATATACGTATGTATATATATCTTAGTGCTGCTGTTATATAGGATTATGACCTTCACGGAGCAATGCAATGTGGGTTAAAACTCCAACCTCCCTTTTCTAAGAGCTACTCATGGTTTTACGGAATCTTTTGCAAAAGAATAAACCCCGAGTGGATTTGGGGATTTTTTTTCTGTCATTCCTGAGGCCAGGGACTTTTCTGTCCAGGACAAGGGGAGCTTTGGAGCTCCCTGATTTGKAGGAGGAGCTCCCCTCCCTGATTCTTGGAGCAGTGCGGGACGTGTAGAAGCACGCGGGCTGCAGGGCACTCTGCTGCCTTCTGAGCCTCTTCTTTACAGAGMTCCCAAATTTTCCAGCAGCAGCCAGCGCCGTTCCCATGGCAACTCTGCAGCCCTGTGTTGTCAGCAGTGCGGTCCCCTGTAAGCTCTTGCAGGGTTTTTTGGGGAAATTGGGGTGCTACGTAACTCAGGGAAGGGCAAGATTTGAGGCTTGGGTCTCAGCAGCGTGCAAGGTCCGAGGAGAAAGGCACCCAAAGGAGGAAAATGAGAATTGGAGAAGCCTTGCAGTATCCCTGAGTCACAAAAAAAATCATTCTGAGGACGTTCTGGGGACCAAAATATCCTCTCCTAATCATGTGGAGATTGATTTGACTTCCTGAGTGCATTTATGGGCATGGTGCCCAGCAGCGGAGGCATCTACCTGCCCTCTCCTCTCCACCTCTCCTCAGTGCTCCTGCCCGGGTGCTTGGACCGCGGTGCAGATGTGTAATAAATGCACTTGCTCSAGGTGGTCAGGGGCCCCCTGTTTGGGCTGATTTGAGTAGGATTCTGCCCCTGCTCCAGCCTTGCACGAGTGGGAGCCCAGCCAGGCCAGGGGCAGAGGCAGACTGCCCAAATTGCAGCTTTAAATAACTCAACCGTAAACCATGCCACAGATTCGATGCTTTGCTTGGTTTTATGTACTGCCTTTGATTTACCTGCTCTGACACATGAAAACACTGGAATAAAGAGAGAGAGAGAAAAAAAATAACAACAGAAATTTGCTGTAGTCTCTTTTCCTCTGCTAACATCCAGGAGACAGGTACCAAGCAGGCTCAAACCCAGACGGGCTCTATAGCAATTTTACAACAGTGTTTCACATGCAACTGACTCAGATTTTTAGCCATATTTTTCTGGAAAACCCTGCACTGGATAGAATGAAGCATTGAAAAACTTCCAGCTGCCAGTTTACTCCTAAATCTGCTTTGAGGGACACTGAAGCGCAAGACCAGAGTGGTGGAAGCAGTAGTATTAGTGTTCCCTATCTTGGTAAGAATTTTTTCTGATCCGAAAGACTTTTAAAAATAATTAAAAATAAATTTTAAAAAGCTTTTTTGTAAGTAATTATAAAGCTGAAATAAAGGTCCTTCCCAGGCGTTCATCCTGTCTTTGCCTCTCTCCCTGATTCCTTTGGTTCTAATAATGCTTTAAGTGAAAGACTGAGTTCATTTGTTCTTTCATTTCCAAATTGGATGACAGCTGGTTGCTTAGCCAAGATTTCCTTTTTTTGTTGTTGTTTTGAAGATAAAAAGCTTCATCTGGTTTTAGCTTTCCTTAATACTTAATAGTTGTTTATCTTCACCTTTCTTCCAATTAATTTTTCTTATACGTGCACTTAAAGAAATGTAGGCATGTTTTTCTTRATGCTGAAAACACAACTATTAATTTTCCAAGACTTTCAAAACTGAGCATATCTTGCAGCAAATTTTGAAATAACAGACCAATACCTAGTGAAGAGATAAAACCTGAAAATATTACAGAGAAAGTCTTGGAATGATGCTGAATTTGTTTTTAAGGAAGGGAAACGTTTTTTCAAACTTGGGGTTCACGTTACAGCATTCCCACTGTGAATAATTTACAGTAATAAATGGGAAGTTAATATCCGGTTTGTCAGGAACAAAAGATTGTCGGGGTCTGAAATGGAATGGTGTCTTATGGAACGGAGTTACAGCATGGAAACGAGGGGGAAAACTGAGATCCAGTGTAAGCCAATATGTCCAGTCCTTAGCGATGGCTGGAGGTTTTCCTGGGGAAGAACACGCGGCCGTCAGTTCTATATGGACCACCACAAGCAGAGCCTGGTGAGGTCCTGCTGCAGCGGGCGCCAGGGCAGTCCCATTGCTTGGGCATCACCTGCCTGTTTAACCATTGGTTTCAGGAGCTGCAGGCCATGAGGAACTCGTGGAGGTTGGAGAGGCTGGGGAAGCCGTGCTGTGACACAGCCCTCCTCCTAGACTCATAGTGGTACCAACCACCAACAGCTTTCCTAACAGCAGCAGGTTGAAAGGGAAATGACAGGGAGAGAGACAGGAATAATTTGGGCRTCTTTATTGCTCGTTTACTTCAGTAATTGCTTACTGATGAGTTTAGGAATGATGACCAACGTGTGCATGCGCTCTCCACTGAAACTTAGGTTCACCGGATGGCTTTCTGTAAGGGCAGTGCAGGCCAGGAGAGGTTCAGCATGCGAAGGACTAGCATGCCCTGCTTCTCCTTGTGATGAGGCTGGTAGATAATCCAGCCTGCTCAACACAGTCACTTTCCACCCAGGAGCCTGTTTCCAATTTTACTGTCTCATCCCTTCATTTCAAGTGCGAAGCAGCTGCTACGATCACGGTTATCTCAACATCTCTTGAAAGGCTTCTGCAGCAGACGCGTGACTGTCTCTTGACATCGGTGTGCGRCGCGGAGATGATACGTAGCTCCTCACTTGGCTGGAAGAAGGAGGTTATTAAAGATTTCTCTTGACAGAGTGTTTCCCGGCTGGATCCATAAGCTCTTTCGACTCTCTCATGACCTCAGTTTTACATGTGAAACGTCTGATGCTGTAAAGGAAGCTCAGTGCTTGAAGCAAGGGTAAGAAACAACCCTCAATTAAGGAGCACAGTGGTCCTTGAAACTCTCCCATAGAGCATGTGCCTTGGATGCTCTCCTCACCTGTCTGATCGCAGCTCCCACGGGCCTTCCCATCTCCTGTCAGTGTCCAGGTGTGGGAGATGTGCCGAGGCGCGGAGCAGTGGGGAAGGCAGAGGCAAATCATGTCAACAGCCCTGAGCTCCGTTTGCAGACATCTGTGTTGGCTGGAGGTAGCAAGGGACATATCTCCCCTTCAGCTTGCACCTGAGCTGGGCAAGTGCATCTGTGTCTGAGCGAACATTGGCGGCAAGCCACAGGTAGCAGCTGAGTGCCTTCCAGAGCTTCTGGGAATGGGTTTGCCCAGGAAAACCTCTAAATGAAGCAGAAATTCTGCAAGGATCTCCCCTTTCCTGTGGTGGCGTTTTGGCCAGATGTTTTGTCTGAGAGATGGGTCTGGAGATTAAACAGAGCATTGGTGTCCACTTAACCTTCACGTTTTCATCCACACAGAAAGGGTGCAACATTTAATACCTATTTTCTACAGCCCACAAGAAAATCAGAAGTGAATATCTAGGAGGGACCTAGATGTTGGCTCCTCCCTTTAGCATCCACTAATGTGCCATATCTTTGCTATCCTCCTGCCTACCATTGCAGAAGCCCTCAATGAGACCTTGCTGAGTGATCCTCAGATGCAAACCCGCTCACTCGAGCACCGTCATCCCAAGTGAACAACWCCCTCACTTGAGTTCATCTTTCAGGGACATTCTCAAGTCCATTGTACTTTCTCGCAGATYGTTTCTTCTTGCAGATCGTTTCTTCCCAGCAACAGTGGTCTGGCTACTGCCTCTGTTACCTCCCAGCACCTCTAGCCATGTCCTGGATGACATCTGGTGTAGGCAAGAATGTCAAATCTCTCCTTTCCTGGGATGTCCCTGTAGGCCTCTCAGTACCTGTTGTGTGAAGGATCATTGGCATCCTTTTAGGAAATGAGGAATTTGGGTCAGTAGACAGGGTGGCTGTGGTGCATCACAAGAGGAGTTCTCTGTAAGTCATCCTTTTGCAAAGCACCTGAGTTTGTGTGCGTAGAAAGACGTATCAATTGGAAGGAGAATGCTGGACCTGGAGTGATATGCTAACCAGATGGTCTTTTACCGCCTATGGAGACCTAATCTCCTCATCTGTTCATCTTCTACTTGTAATTGCTTATGAAAGACAGCTGTTATTTTAAGGAAAGATTGGATAGTGTTGCTTAGCCTAGTGTTGTTAGAGTCCATAGAAGAGGAATTAAGAGTGCCAAGAAAAGGTCGTGGTTATGGAAAATCAGTCTGAAAAAAATGCTACTTTTTCATGCAATGAGAACTCTTACATTTGAATAATTTCACTACCCTTGTTCTTTGGAACATGATGACAGACATGTGTGTTKACCAACCCAGGGAAGTTTTCATCTCCAAAGGTCACTGCTTTGAGGGGCCAGTGTCACCTTGCCTTCCCATGGTGGCAATCATCCGGTAGACTTGGAGAACAATGAGTTTAAGGATCAGGCCCAGTTATACTGGAGGCTCTGCCTCCTTCCTGGGTCCAGTTTGCTCACGTTTCCTTGCTTCGTTGCTCTCCAAACAGTGGCAAAACCAGAACACTCAAATGCCGTCTGATTTTGTCCTCTCCAGCCTTTTCCCGTTGCCTGAACTGTAGAGCAAGACACAGCCARGATTTCTGTGGTTTAGTGGGTTGATTGGTTTGGTCTGAGATGCTGTTGGAAGAGGGTCTGATTGAGTAAAGTTACTTTCTTGCGAGAAACTGGATTTTCTCATTTGCTGCTTGGCACATAGTGTGCAGACAGGGTGGAGGGCCCTGATGCTGGTCTTGATGTGCATGAGCTGGGATTGTAAAGTCGGGGAAGATGAGCTGGGACTGGATTAGCAACCTGTAGGTCTGGAAAGGGGGATATGGCAGCAACACTCTTTTCCATAGATATGATGGCAAATAYGTTCTCCTGTCAAAGGCTGGGCCACTCCTTGTGCTTGATCCATCTCCTCTAGCTTTCTCTTGCTGTCCTATTTACCATGTTCAGCCACTTTCCCTTATGTCCCTTTCGATGTAACAGTGAAAAGGTTCTTCTTTTTCAACTTTCATTTTTCAAACTTCTTTTTCAAACTACTCTTTTTTGATGAGCAAGTGTTGTCAGAAATCACTTCTTCAAATACAAAAGAACCATTTGCAATTTTTATCTCGTCTTTTGTTTTGCTCATACGTGCCGTGTGCTTGGGTTTACTGACATCAACAGCAGTTTTTCACTCCTGACAGTAGCACAGAAGGAGTAACTTGGGAAAGGGCCAGATGGATTTCATTGAGGCCTGGACATCATCAACAGTATTGCTGGGTTTCTTGGGATTTCACAATCCCACGGTTTTGTTAGTGATGGAGTAGAGTTGGAGATACAGGCCAAGCTGGTTCTTCCAGCACTTAGATATCGTTCTTGTGTTTGCAGATGAATTGAGCAAGCTGGGTGGGCAAAGGGAACAAACATGCAGTTCCCAGGAGACCAGGAGCTATGCCACCAAGCTTGAGTAGTCCTCCAACGGSAAGCTTGCGTGTCTTGCTTTGCTGTACCGAGAGCATTTAGATTTTAGGGTGCCACAAAAGCAGCCAGGATAGCCAAGACAGAAACAGTCTACTAAAGGAGTTGTTTAAATTTTGGTCTTGGGAATAATCTTTTCTTTTTTTTTCCCCATGTATTTGTTAGTAACTTTAGTCCTAAAAACCAAAAGGCACACAGTGAGGTGTCGTGAACACAGAAGAAGACAAGGTCACTATGCAGGTGCTGAGATAAGATTCGGCGTGCGGAAGGAGGTGCATCAGGGCTGGAGGAGAATTTCTGATGCCCAGTGGTGGTTTCTCAGCTCAGCGTGCCCGAGGAGGAGGSAGATCAGAGCACTACGTGGTGGCTGTGACTATGAGAAAGGGAAGCATATTCCTGGGCTGCAGCACAGGAGGCATTTCCAGCCAAGAGGAGAAGGTGCCCATGGGCCAGCCCACAACCCTGGTGAGACCTCATTAAAGATGCTCCTGTGGTGGTCTCATCGCAGAATCACACAATTACAGAAACACAGAATGGTTGAGGTTGGAAGGGACCTCTAGAGATCATCTAGTCCAACCCCCTGCTCTAGCAGGGACACCCAGAGCACGGGGCACAGGGCGGCATCCAGAAGGAGACTCCACAACCTCCCTGGGCAGCCTGTGCCAGGGCTCTGTCACCCTCAAGGCGGTAACAGAGGAGGGAGAACATCGCAGGGAGAACAAGTAATGCAAACCAGGGCAAGTAATTAAAAAAAAATATGAGGATCATCATGGAATGATGAAGACTCACAACAAAAAAGTAACACCTTGGTGTGGTTCAGTTCAGCCAAGTAAAACGAATGTTCTTTGTAAATACGCAGGAGTAAATGCGAAAGTGATGGATATGATTGGTAAAAGGACTGATGTGTATAAATTGGCCATGGATAAATATAGGCTGGAGACAAAAATAAAATAGGATTTCTAGCCGTGAGATGAGCGGCCTTGTGGAAGAGCATCAGAGGGACAGTTGTGGGGGGAACCATACCAAGTTTTAAGAAGCACAGTCAGTTTTTGAAGGGGACTAAAGAACATGGGATATTGGAGGCCTAGCTTGGAAAACCAAGCTGTTTTCTGCCAGATTAGTTCCTATGAGTAGAAACAGTTTGCAGGACTGGCCTAATTAATCTCGTTCTTTAGTATTTGTATTCATTTAAGTAGTTACGGAGTAGAGCCTGTTGTACAGCACCTTGCACAGATGTAATTGCAAGAGTCCCTGCCCTGAAAGAGGTGATCATAGAATCATAGAATCCTCAAGGTCTGTATAGTTTCTTTACATATTTCATATCTGAACTGCGTGGCATTCTTGGAGCGGAAGCTGAGAGATCTGGGTGCTTGGAATTAAACAGGGGCAGGAATGCATTTCTCTTTCATGTACCATAAGGGGAAAAAAAAAAAGCCAATGCAGCTTAAATTTACTCTCATCACTGTGCAGATTGGTCACTTCATATGCTGCTTTGGCTTAATCTCTAAGAAAAAATAAGCACTGCTTTTGCTTGCAGACCAGGTCCCATGTGCTCACCCACGTGTGCAGTAACAGCTTGCAGATCGCTATCTGATGGGTGTCCGGCCACTAAACTTCCAATGACCCCCTTGGTGAGATTATTTTGTGTTCTGCCTTCGCCCGACATCTCTCAGTTGAGCACGTTGGGTTGTTTTCGGGATAAATATGAAGGCAAACAGTAAAAATGGCAAAACAATGGCCAGGGAGGAAGGTGAAACAGGAATTGTGTAGCTGGTGCTGGGTGTGTGATCTCTGGTCTGGCGGCCCTCCCTAGGGTGAAAATGGACCCTCCTTGGCCTTGGCCATCTCTTAATGCTCCTGTGTAAAAGCGATGTGCACAAAAGCCGTCTCATTTGGAGGCATGTTTTGCAGGTGAGCACCACAGGCTGTAAATTCTTATATTTCTGCTGACTCTGTTCACTGTCTGGACTTCTGCAGTAGTGTCTAACCATCTCTTGAACACAGTTGCTGACATTTTCTTCAGAGTTAAGGCATGAGTCACAGTGGTTGACTTTGCTGTGAAGTCTGTGCCATATTCATAACTCGTTTAGTTAGAGGGTATAGAAGATCTTCAGCAGAGGGCCAGACTAAAGATTTATTTTATTGTCCCAGCTCCAACATTGCCAATAGCTTTTTAGTGGTTGCATCTGAATTGTGGGGTTTAGTAGCCGCTGACAGGACCTGTCTTCTGTAAATTAGTCTAATCCTTCTTTAAATTAATTTATACCTTTTTTTAACTCTGCAGAACCCTGAAGTTAAATCCTAATGCGATCAATGTTAGTGTATCTATGAACTGCTGAATTGCAGGGAGCTCACGGGGCTTTGCGTGTCTCATGGGCCGCGTTTGCTCAAGGSTCGGGTCTTTTGGATGGGCAGCTGAAAGCCATGAGTAGAAAGGGAGGTCYGTGGTTGCCTGTGCCAACCCTGCCACTAAGCAGCAAGACACGACTGGGCCAACCCTCTGGCACAAATACTTAACAACAACAAACATTTAAACCATTTCTTACTGTGTGTTTAGGCGGGACTCAGTGCAGCAAGGTCTTGATCATGGACGAAGCATCTTGATTCTTTAGTGAGAAGATAAATACGCTGTCTGTGTGACTTCTGTCATCTTGGCCTGTCCTTGGTGCTGGAAGGTGAACCCTGAAAAATGTAGGAAATCATGAGATACAGCAGGCTGAACGGCGAGAGATTTGTGTTACTGGTGTGTTTTGCTCTGTCTGTGTGACTGGTGTGTTTTGCTCTTTAACAAAGAGTTTAGAGGTTTCCCGCCTGGTGTCAGGGAGTTCTTTAATTATCAGTTTGAATTTCCTCATTAGAGAACTTGACAAATGTTGCCATACTGCTTTAAGGCACATTTTTTATGTTAGAGAGTTTAGATTTGTGTGTTTTGCTTTTTTTTTTTNTTTTTTTTTTTTTTTTTTTTTTTTTTTTTTTTTTTTTTTCTCATTTTAGATAGATCTATTATTGCAGATGTTTCAGCCAGGTCTGCTCACCAGTCTCTGACACTGGAATGGCTAAAACTTCATGGAGCCATTGAACATGTTTCCAGTCCCAATTTAATGAACTCATTATGCTCGAGCTTGGCAGCAATAAGAGAAATGGTGGGGAAGAAGGAAAATCTTCCAGTTCAAAGAGATTTCCAAAACACCTTAGGGAAAATTCCCAAGTGACCGCAAACCTTCCTGTGCACATATAGGAGAGCTCCAACTGCACATATCAAAGAGTTCAAGAAAGGAAATTTGGCCACTGTAGCTTCTGGATGGAAAGAGAAGAGGCTGAGGTGGAAAGCCAGGACGTCTCATCCCGCATAGCACAGGAAAAGCCACCTCTCTGCTGGCCTGACCCAGTCACAAGTCAGGAAGCCTTTCAGGAACCTAATAGGAAAATACATTAGGTAGGGAGAGAAATTGTGCAAGAATATTCTGCTTTCTAGATTAATCCTTCCCCTGTGCATCTTGCAAGAGTATTTTGCTTTACTGATCAATTCACCTTGCTATGTGAACACGAGATTTTCATGGCCCATGACATCATGCAGTAACGTATTTTGGAAGGAAGAGCAGCCGTGGTGCCAGACCTGTGTTAGTCTAAGCTGACATTGCTCCAAGTTGGCATCGCAGCCAAGATGGAGAAACCTGTACRTCAGGAAAAAAAAAAAAATCAGGGATGAGGTGGGAAAAGAGAAAGTGTGCAGCCTTGCACAGCTGCTTGGTGGCACCTGGGGTGGGAAGCAGACGAGCCTGCACTTTGCATCGTGCTTGGCGATGTTGCTTTTTCTTTCTGCAGGAGAAGCAAGTCAGGCAAAGCTGCCCCTGCCTTCTCAGAAGACCCAGCATCAGCAGTGAGCTGCTTTGGTGTCATGGTGGAGCTCAGCCAAATTTTGTGCAGTTAGTTGTGGTTTGACATGTTTGTGCTCTTGACTTCTAAAGCAATTTTTAAAAAAAATCTACATTTTCTCTTTGGCCTTTGTGATACACGCTGCAGTTTGCATTCCCTTCAGCCTAGGATTCATTCCTCTCAGCACAGATTATTGCTCCAATTCGATTAGAAACAAGGTAACTTTTTCCAGTCCACTCAAAGCTTACACTTTGGGCTGACTGTCATTATTTACTCGAGGCCAAATCTTGATCTGTGTGTCCCCCTTTCATTTTACTCTTGACAGCAAGCCAAATTATTGACCCCGGATTTCCATCACAACAGTTGAGAACAGGAACTGAGCTGTYCTCCCTCCTTTAACTCTGTGATTCAGTTCCCCTGTTGCAGGTCAGGTCAAAGGAGCTGGAGGCACTGAAATTTCAATATTCCCAGCTTGTTCATTGACCCTGGAGACCGACCTTGGTTTGCCGTGTGTGCCAACCTCATCATTATTGCTCTGGCTGCACCTAGACCTAATAGAGCTCCACTTGCAGCTGCTATTGACTGCTATGTGCACAATTAGGACTGCAAGCATCTTAAAAATTCGCTCTTCTTCCTAGTGACTTATTTTTACAATGGACACTTCAAGTCGTCCTCTTTTCCTCCAGGATTTCCCTGAGCTTCACAGTTGATAGGGCTTCCTCAGGGGCCTGGTTCGTCCAGATGTGGCTGTTCCCTATTGTCAGCCTGGACTGCAACRGCAGACGCGGTGATGGAGGGTCACCAGGACAAGCTGGTGTGAACCTCCTCCCAGCTCAGAGCAGTTGGAGAGCAGCCCTTTCAAGCTTGTGTGGGAGCTGCTTCAAACCYCTAAGCAGCCAGTGGAAACACTGCCTTTGGTCTCGGCAAGCTTTGGCCAAACCAAATGACAAGAGGGAAATCCAAAGGCAGAGAGGTGCATATATTCAAGATTTGAGGCACTTTCAGAGGTGGAGAGTGATATAACAAAATCACTTTAGTTTTCCGTWAAAGAAGTTTGCTGCAAGTACCATGAAATGGAGTTTTGATGGTTTTTATTGGGGTGTGGAAGGGGTGGGAACAGGTTGCAATGTGATACTGACCTTCATGCAGTCACCAGATGATGTTACAGGCTGYAGGTCCAAAATACAGACCCCGTGCCCAGCCTGTGTTACCAGCCAGRTGCCTATCTTGTGTCCACAATTTCCCTGCCAGCTTCGAGCCATTTCCCACTGCTGTTGGGAGCACGTGGGGCAACTGATRGGAAACAGGACATTCCTGGGGAAGGAAAAGCATCGTTTTGAGCTGCACGGTCTTCCATCACCTACCAATCCTCAGGTTCACAGAGGTTTTACAGCCACAGTGGTTGCCAAGACTAACCACATGCAAATCACAGCCCTTGCCAAGACCAACCATCTGCCAATCTCAGCCTTGYACTGTGGTCAGGTTTGGAGAGACTTCCCAGCCCAGCTGCCTCCACCTTGCAGCTTTCAGCCCCGCATCGCGGACCTCTTTGGCATCTCCACCACAGCCTCAAGGAGGATGAACCCAAAAGGCTGTGTGACCTGCTGCAAATCTTTTGGGAAATGGCCATCTTACACCAGGATCTAATCCAGAATAACTTTCTTCCCCTGTGTAAGAACCCTGGCAATTTGTAAAGCCACTGTGTTTGTAATTAAATGGCAGGAGATGTTGTCCTCAGAGAAGCAAAGCTGAACGGGCTGCCCTTGCTCTCTGCTGTGAGTCAGCACCTGTGGGCTCTTTCTTTGAGCTGAACAGCTTAAGAGAATGATATTTGTTTAGTCTCCCTTTGGATGACTGGCAATTAGCAAATGCTAAATGGCAATCACAGTGTGAGAGAGGAATATTTATTTAAAAGGGATGGTGGGAGGAAGGGATCCAGAAATGGGTCTCAGATTCAGTTTCCCAGGCTATTTGTTCCTGGTTTTCATGACACTGGGAGAGTTTTTTAACCTCTCAGTATCTCATGTAACTGTTCAGCAAAGTGATGATAACAGTGCCTGTTTARGGAGGCCGCTGTGGGGATTAATGAATTATTTTCCCCACTTTGGGGAAAGCACTGCAGGAAAGAGCCTTAGAAGTGCCAGAAAACTGCATCCCACTTGTCCAAGAGTCCTTACCTGAAAAGAGCCTCTCTCCAAAGTTTCTGTTAGTGCTGTCTTGCTCCTTGTTTTCCTGTAGGTCCAGCTGTCAGCAGAGATGTGCCGCTCATTCTGRTCCCTGCTGTCACTTGGTGTTTTTCTGTTGTCGTGCTGATGATGCCGGGGCTGGTAGAGGTGACCTCCTGAAGTGGTAGATCTGGCTGATTCCTCTCCCAAAGACTATTTTCTTCTCCCAATTGGATACTAAGACTAGAAAGGCAGATGGATACCCCAGGCGTTAATCGTACCTAGCCTTGTTTGCAGTTAAGAGGATTTTCCTGGGTGTGAACAGATGTAACTTGTAGTCATACTAATACTCGGCTGCTCTTGGTGATATTTTGCTTCATTTGAAGAACTGCTGATTCCTGCAGCCAGATCTGTATCATAAATACCTGAAAATCTCAGGTAATAACCAGCAATGCTTTTCAATTAGGCATCTTCAGTTTGGCTGTTGAGATGCCCATTTGGTGTGAGGTAATGTCAGAGTGAAGGACAGAGGCCTTGCCTGTAATAAATCTCTCTTTTTTTTTTTTTTTTTTGGATAGTTTACTTCAGTGATAAATAGGTCAGGTAGGCTTAGTGATTTTTTTTAATTTTTTTTTTTTTTTTTTTTGGATAGTTTACTTCAGTGATAAATAGGTCAGGTAGGCTTAGTGATTTTTTTTAATGGTGCTTTTCTTAGGCAGCTTTCTGTTCACCTTGTATTATAGCAGTCTGCATCCACTTCTGAGCCGCTTTGCTAAGGCTCCCGTATTGGGTTTGTCATGAAGGATATCACTTTGTTGTAACACGGTGGCTGGCAGCAGGGTGTTCAGAAATGCCAGTTTGAATCAAATCCTTCCCTTGCAAATGCAATTTTTAGTTTATTTGAGGTGACAAGAGTTTCTCACCATGTGAACGTCCAAATACAGCTGAGAGCCGAATGAGGGAAGCTGTTGCTTAAAAGAGCCAAAAAGGTGCAAATACGAAATCTTGCCACCTAAGCAGACAGATCTTTCCACGGAGCTTCACCAAGGGTCTTGCTGGAGTTTGTTCTCCTTGCAGCTTCCAGACTGCTCTTCCAAAAGAGGCCATTCCCGGAACTTCCCTCATGGAGCGCTTTTCCATTCCTGCTCCAGTTGCAAGCTGTCCCCACACAGTTATTTCCCATAGGGAGTTTCCGCATTGATTCCTGGCTCACAGGGTGAAAACAATTCCTTGGGCTGAGATTCCTGCTTAATCCATGTGCATAAGGAGGGAGGAGGAAGGAAGTGATGTGTGGCCCTGCAGCTGCCCCTTGCAGCGTCCTTATCTGGTGGCCGGCTGGTGAGGGGAAGCAGCTGTTTTGGTGGGACTGGATGGAGACAGAGGGTGGCCAAGCTCCTTCCCAAGCTTCCTTGTAAGAGACAACCTTGCGGTTTTGCTGTGATGCTCTTTGCTGCCCACCCGGACCCTGAGGACCATCCTGAGGGACTAGCACGATGCTGGGGCTGCAGCAGGGCTCCAGGGTGGTCTCTGATGGGCTTAACGTTGATTTTAACGCTCTTTCTGGTTGCCAGATGCTTCTTTGGAGGATGCCTGTCCAGCTGGTGTCGTAGGGGTGCAAATTGTACAGCCCAGGCTATCTGGGATGCTGCAAAACTCTTCTGTCTGCTGCTTAAGCTGTAAGGAAGTGAAATGTGTATTTAAGGAATCGCTAAATATCTATTCAAGAGACATTTAAGGGACTATATTTTAGAATCATATTAAAAATTTCAGTTTAAAAGATTGTACAGTTTAGAAGATGGCTCTTCAGTCTGAGAAAGACATTTCCAGTTTATTTTTCTGCATGACAGGTGCTGTGTATCATAGTTTTTCTCCTTAGCCTATARCATAGTGATTCCTATTCCTGTGTTGCAACGGAGTGTAACGGCCTCTCAGATGATTTATTCATGTCCTTGCTTGGAGACATTGACAGCATTATGGGATAAGGCTATATGCTCTATTTCTTCCTGGTTTATCCATCCCAGGCTTCCCCCATCAAAACCCAATCTTCCCAAATTCCTGGGTTTAAAAATCATAGAATCATAGAATCATAGAATGCTTAAGGTTGGAAGGGACCTCAGAGGTCATCGAGTCCAACCGCCTGCTCACGCAGGGTCACCTAGAGCACGTGGCACAGGGCTGCGTCCAAGTGGGTTTTAAAGATCTCCAAAGAAGGAGACTCCACAACCTCTCCGGGCAGCCTGTTCCAGGGCTCTGTCACCCTCACTGTCAAGTAATGTTTCCTCAAGTTCCTGTGGAACTTTTGGTGCCTCAGCTTGTGGCCGTTTCCTCTAGGCCTGTCGCTTTTCAGTCCACCACTGAAAAGAGGCCAGCCCCTTCCTCCTCACGGCCTCCCTTGAGGTATTTATACCCACTGATCAGATCCCCCCTCAGCCTTCTCTTCTCCAGGCTGAACAGGCCCAGCTCCCTCAGCCTTTGCTCGTAGGGCAGATGTTCCAGGCCCCTGGATCATCCTCGTAGCCCTGCGCTGGACTCTCTCCAGCAGCTCCACATCCCTCTTGTACTGGGGAGCCCAGAACTGGACACCGTACTCCAGATGTGGCCTTACCAGGGCTGAATATTGATGCAAGAGCCGTGCATGGAGACCACGGGTGCCTCAGTAGGGCTGGCTGCAAGTTCTCCTGTGCTTAGATGTTCTCTTGGCAACAATACCTGGGAGCAGGAAATCAGAAATGGCTGGTTTGGGTTCCAGACAGGTAGAGATGCCCACCAGCTGCGCACATGGCTCTTCCACAGCGCATTACCTGGGGCTTCCTCCATGAGAAGCCCTCATACACAGGAGCTGTGGAAAAATCACCTCTTTTAGAGGCTTTGGGTGAGAAAATAGGTTTTGATGGATGAACAACCAGCACATTCCCTGGCTCAGCTTCCCGATTACTGGTTTCTGGTGAGTCCTTGTGTTGGCAGTGTTGGCTTCTCGGTCCCCATGCCTGCAGTGCCCATCATTCCCGGAGGGATGATCCTTCTGCACGAAGGCAGGGTAGGCAGCACCAGGAAATTAATATGTCAGGGCCCTTCTCAACAGCTTGACATTCAGCCTGATTACCTTATAAATATTTTTACTCTGGCTGATRGGAAGCAATAGCTGGGAAAGGAAATGAGTCGCGTTGGGAATGTCTTCCTCGTCCAGGTCTTGTGCATCCGTCTGGAAAGGAAAGCAGTGTCTGACTCCCAGCTGAGGAGGGGTCTGACAGCAGCAGCAATGACTTGGGCTGAGCTTGCAAGCAGAAGCAATTAGCAGATGCTAAATGTGTGCATTAATTTCCACCAGGCCTGGCGTGTACCCTCACACTTTGGTCCAGTTGCTTTTTCTCCTGTTTGCGGGAGCTGAATGGCTTKTTGGGCATTAGGTGTTAACTCGCTGGGGTTTTAAGCCTCTGGAAATCTTTGCTGAGGCTCTGCAGGGTGCTCTGCCAAGTGATGTAACGTCATCTCATTGCTCTCAGTGTCCTGGCTTGTGGGACACTGACCTTTCTTGCTATGCCGTTGTGSTTGGGGAAATCTGGGGTTAGAGCCTGATCCCAAAGATCAGCGATATCCGGGGCCCTGTGCMTGGCATCTGCATCTCCATACTGCTTCCCAGAGACACCAGGGTGCATATCGGGGCAGTAAAAGAGCTGCACAGCTCTGCTCTAAGCTCCTGGGAAAGTCTCTTGCCTTTCAATATCACTTTTTCTCCTAAGCCGTCCTGGCGGTTTGGAAGATCCAGCCCTGAAGGGGGTTGTTAGTATGCACAGGAGTGCCTCGCCTGCCCGTAAGCAAGAGTGTTTGCCAAGGCTAAATGCTCCAGTCACACTGTTCTTTGCTGTTTTGTGCCTCTTTCCTAGAGGTCTTGGTGACAGCCCAGTGCTCGCAGCCTTGTGCCATGAAGCTTGGCAGCCTTTAGTGTTGCTTTACGCTCTCTATCTTTTACAAACTCCCAGAGTTTCCACTGCTGGAAGGATTTCCAGTTACTGCACATACTGGTCTGCCCCTGGTCTTCCTTGGAACTTCCTTGCCAACAAGGCTCCTCTCTGGACTGCACCTTATGTATTGATTTAAGGGGAGATGGTCCAACTCCAAGAGTGAGGCACGCAGTTGGAGATAGGCTCCTACACCCCTTTAAGTGTGGACGCCTTAGAAGAAAGCCCACCTGATGCAGGTGCTTCTTCTGAGCTTCTAGAGCGTCACCTTGAAGGGTGCTTTCAGGTACTTCTTTATGGCACACAGTGTTGCATCATGCACCCACAAAATGAAATATTCCTGTAGAAGAGACTGGCAGGTCCTCTGCAAGGCCATTAGCGGACTATTTACCGTACAAAACTGCAACTGAGTAAAGCAAAGATTACCCCACGAAGGGGTATGGTGGTATTTTGCTGTGTGGATTGCCACTGAAATCCWTTACATTCTAGCTAAGCCTCTCTGAAGCATCTTGGAAATGCTGAATATTTGTTCCCTAAGTGATACAGTGATAGGGAGGTCAGATGAGAAAATTCCCCTATGCATTCACCTCTTCAGTGCTTGTACCATCTTGGGGGCCAAAAAAAGCCTTTCTTTATTCCAGCAAGCCTGACTTTTCTTTTGCAGCCGTTTAGGGTGTACTTAGCTTTAAATATCTCACTTCCCGTTGCAACCAGCGGGGCAAGATCTGAGACCTACAGCTCAACACTTGTTGAACAGCCACCTGCTTGGCCTTGGAAAGTTCTGCTGGTCTGAGGGACAGCTAGGCCTGTCCAACCTGAGGACCTGCCTGGGAAGGTCCAGCTGCTGTTCTGCTCAAAGACCAGCTGGACCTGGTCCTTCATCTCAGCCCTCTCTGCGCCCTTGCAAGCCAGCACATTGCATCCACAGTGATGCTGTGCCAGGGTCTCACTCATCTCCAACCTGGCAATAAATATCTATCATCCTCCATATCTATCATCCTCCTTGGCTTTGCTTTATAATGTGTTTCATCTCCTTGTCCCATTAAAACTAAAAGAAGTGTGTTATGCAGGTGGATTTTTGGTGTTCGTGCTTTTCAGGAGCTTTAGTCCATGTCTTATTGCAGCATATGGATATCTTGTAAAGGAATGGATTTGCATTTGTGGGATTCAGTGAATTTGCTATAGGCAGTGCTTGAAGTTTAAAGAGTTATATCTTTATCAGGGGTCTGGAAGGTTTCAAACATAGTTTAGCCTAAGAGATTTTTAAATGGCTGAAGTGGATCCTGGAAATCAGAGTTGTCTTCCATAGACACATGTGTAGCAGGCAACAAGAACAAGGTGGATCTGTCATCTGAGAACATGCATGGCCTTTAGATCCCTCCCTGATGCAGGACATAAATCATCAGCCCTGGCTGCTGCTCTGCAAGGTTCTGCCCTTTTTAGAGAGGCTGAGGCACTTGCAGGGCATAACGGGGTTTTTGTAGCTTCATGCATCTCTTCCCTAGCCCTGCAGAACAGCAGACAGGCTAAAATACTTACACATAAAAATACTAGGCTAAATATACAGGCTAATATAGGCTAAAATACTCCACACAAAATACTTATTTTATATCCTGTTTCCTTCAAGAATACAAAATCCTTCAAATGAAGAACTTTCCTTGAGGATGGGAATGCTAGTTTTTTTCCCGGGTCTGTAAGACAGGACAATGGAAGAGGGCAGATTGGTGAAATTTGACATTAAAGTAGAAGGTGTTAAATAAAGCTGGAGGAGGAAAACATACCAGTGACATTGTTTTATGTACAGACAATGCTTTATCTACATTAAGTAATGCAGGTATCACCCTGGTAAATCGACTTTTCAGCAACATTTTGTTGCAGAAAATAGACTTCATGAGGCCTAGGCTGTGTTTCAGCCTACATGTAGAACTGGAGAGCAGAAGCCATAGGAATTGTCCCATGCTGTCCTTGGAACTTGCCACAGCTCAGCAATGCTTCCTGGTGGCCTTTCCAGGTGAGGAGGCCCCGTATAAAACACTTACTTGAGACCCAAACCTGTGTTGTCCGCATGACATTCGCTGGGTTGTGTTAGCCTCAGCAGCTGCTGAAGATGACGAAAGTGGGAGCCTGACCACAATCATTACATTCAGCTTCTCACTTGGCAAAAGGAACTCTAGGTCAGAATATATTAATACATACGCTTTTAGCCAGGAAATGAATCTTAATGATGTGCTGTCCGGGGGTAACGGTGGGTCCTGGTGTGAGTTTCTCATAAAGTTTCAACCCATTGGCCAATGTCTGGCTCCTCTGAGGGAAAAGGATAATTCTGGAGATGAAGGAGGCGCACTGAAGAGTAGTGAGAACAAGTATCTGAGTGGAGGCAGGAGACCATAAGACTAGTCATCTTGATCCGTGTCAGTTGATGGTGAATGCCCCAATCTGGGCAAATGCCTCAATCAGGGCATCTCCCTTACAGCACTCAAAGAAAATCTAGCCACAAGACACCATGTGTAGAAAACTGGACTTAGTTTCTGCTGCTTACAGAAAGCATTTCCTTTTGGTTCACCATGCGGTTACAAGGAGACTTTTGGAGCCACAAGAGTAGGAAAAGGAGAGGGGAAGGATGAAGTGACCAAAAGTGAGGAATATCCACAACTGTTTTGTTCATTGCAGTGCTGTCTCAGGCAAGTTCAAGGCATATGAGGAGCAAATAGGCCCATGAGGATTGTTCACAGGTTGCAGCAACCCTCCTGCTGAGGTATCATGACTCCGGGCACTTTTCGTGCTGTGAAACCTCCCAAGACCTGGTTGGATCACGCTGTCTGCTGGGGTACAGACTGGGAGTGAACTGGAGCAGTGGCTGAGAGGTATCTCTGCAGTTTGTGTGTGCAAATTGCAGTTCCTGAGACCTCCTGCAATCTGAAGCAGTGCTGCCTGAAAAGATGACAGGACCATAAAAAATCCCTGAGGACCATGGAATGAACCAAAAGGCACAGTGGGAAATGAAGGTGAAGGGAGCATAGTGGCTTGCTCCCAAGCCAGGTCAGGGGTATAACAAGTTCTCATTTGCACCATACAGCCTCTCAGGACGGCCCAGCTCAAGGGTTAAGCAGGTGGAAAGAGTTGAGGGAGTGGAGGAGATGGCCGCCCTTATTTCTGCTCCTGACATGTCTGGAGCAGGGAAGGGAGCTGTCCCTTCCCTCTGTCTCATGCCCTCTCCTTCATTACTGTGTTCAGAGCACCTTTTCCTGGTGTAGCCCCTTTATCCCTTGGATAATAAGAGTATGCAAAGAGCAGAAGAGAAGGAGCATTATTCTTTTTTGGGAAAATGCTGGGGTTATTTCTTGAGGAACCATGGCTCGTATCAATAAAGTGCCCATGAGACAAAGCACTGGAAGAATACTACAGTGGCCTTCTGTGAATGCTAAGAGAAAGATAAGTCCAAGAAGAAAGTTTATGGTTTTTTTTTTTTTGTTTGTTTGTTTGTTTGTTTGTTTTTTTGAAATCCCATCTGCTCCCATGCGAATGTTTCTAATTTTTTGCTCTGTAAAGATAGCCTCTCCTAGGGTATTGAAGTTGTAAGCCTATCCTCTAAACTTGATTGTAAGCCTAGTTGGCTGTTGCAAGATATAATCCCACTTTAAAGACTCTCCCATTTAAAAGCATAATCTTATTTTAAGACTCTTGATATTACCGTGGCGATGCTTCCACTTAGGGGAGGAGAATGTAATTGGGATAAAAAAAAAAAAAAAAAAAAGAGCTTAGTATCTTCATAAAACAGATGGTCCTTCCTCTAACCACATGTAAAATAAAGTCCTGCCCATGTGGGGATTTACATGTAATTACAGCTACCCTTAGAGTTTCTTTCCTGTTTTTTTCTTTAAAGAAGGGGGAGGCAAATTCCATGTACCATTGTCCCCCTTGGGAATTCAAGATTTTTAGGCCTAGTCACCTACAGTGCTCCTTGGTGACATGCATTCATCTGTCTGAGGCTTACTGGACTGAAATGGAGCCTGGTAAAAGTGCTGAAGTAGAAAACTGCTTCCTACATGTGCACAGGACTACACGGCTGAAGGTCCTTTACAGGGCTGGAGCCGAAGTCCAGCTCCCTGTAGTTATCACCAAATTGAACAAAATTCTTTTGGTGAGACTGTGTTCTGGGCTGTGCCTAGAGCAGGATGGAAAACCGCTTGTGGGAATTTGCTTCCTTGGCAAATGTGAACTCTTTCCAAGGGTCTGTTTCAGCAGGATCTGATTTCAGGGACTCCTCCCAGCTCTCCTGCCAGTCTGGCTCTCCAAGGAGCTGGAGGAAGGTCCAAGTTTCCAGGCTCCTGAGGTGGAGCTGGATGCCTCTGTACTCCAAAATCCTGTGGTGTCCAGCCAATGTTGCCACCTTTTTGAACTTGGGAGCCAGCCCAAGGACATTTCCCTTAAGTGGTGTTCTTCAGCGGCTCCACTCCATGAAGGTGCAGCCTTGAGAGAATTTTGACCTCAAGCGTGGGACGACGTTATGTGAAAGAAGAAAGAAGAACGAAGACTAGGAGACTTGTGAAGGTAGAAAGCATCTCCATGTGCTGCCATGCCAGCCTAATGAAGAGGGCCATGTGTTTAATTTGAGGATGGTACAGAACTGGAAAGCCCACAGGAGTGCATTGAAGTCACTTAACTCCTGGAGTGGCCAAAAGGAGGAGAGAAATCACTGCAGTGTCCAGACAGGGATGAAGGCTGCACGTTTGAGATTTCTGCCCAGGGAAGCAGGAAGAAGAAGGAGTAAGGGGAAAACACTGGACAAGGAAGCAGATATTTCTAACAACCAACACACAGATCAGGATGTGATTGTGCTTTGCAGGGAAGGAGAAGAGATAGGCGTGGATTAGCTGGATGTCAACTTGAAAAGGCACCACAGGATGGGGATGGTCCATCTACCTCTTAAAGTGTTTTTAGAAGAACTTTTTTTGTTTCAGATCATGAAGGATGCTGCTAGAGGAGATGCTGTTTTAGATTTTAGTACCATTGCTGGAGAATCTCAAGATGGAAAGCRATTTTGTGTGGAAGTGATTGTGCTTCTGAGAAAAGGAAGTAGGAAGGAGAGGGCAAGAAAGCAGCAGACTCGAAGTAGCACATTTCAGAGAACTGAGAGGGTTTATTGGCAAAGTATTTTAAGGAGAAAAGGGGTATTAGCAACATGGGCAACATCTCTGTTGAAGACACAGCTGCTCGCAGTCCTTGGCAGAGACCACAGTGTCATGACAGCCTCAGGGACCTAAAGATTGAAGAGGACTCATATGGTGCCTACAACAAGTTGTCTGTCTGAAGACAAGCACAGAGGAAGAGCACAGTGTGGGAAGCGAATATCTGCAAAACTGAAGAGCAAATACAGCCACAACCTGTCAAGCGGATCACAGAGCTTTGCATCCCTCTTCAGAGAAGAGGTTAATTATGATCAGGCATAATTAATTCTAGCAGGGCATGTGACCTCATGCAAAACAAGGAAAATAGAGATGATTTCAAAGCTGATGGAGTTCACTTTGAAATACTTAATGAACTGTGTGATTTTCTCTGGAAGCTATTTGCAGTTATCATGGAGAGCTGRTGGAGGGCAGGCCATCTCTGGGGACTGGAGAAGGGCAAACATAATATGCCTCCTCAAATGCAGGAGGAGAGAAGGGCCCAGGGAGTTAGAAAGCAGTTAGCCCAACTCAGATAACTGAAGAGATACTGGAAAAAAATATTAAACAATCAGTTATTAACAAAAACATCCAAAATGGACCTAAAAGCATCACACAGCATCATAGCAGTCTGATGCCCTTGTTGGAGCGTTAGCTGGTGTCTTACAGCAAAGGAGAGAAGAAGTAGGGATGGTGCCTTGATTCTCTTGCATGTGACATAAGCAATTTAGGGAAATACAGAAGTGGGTGCAAGACGGATTAAGAAAAAAAACATTGAGGAGTAGTTATCAGGAGTGTCCTGTAAAATAAAAAGCGTTTTTCCATCATCCATGCTCCTGATGGTGTCAGTGCTTGCAAACTTTCCAGATCCAGGCAAACTTCAAAGTGCTACAAGATCACTAAGTGCAAGGTTGGGATGGACAGTGACCTTGGTAAACTGAAGAATTCATTTGAGCAGCATGAAAATGAAAAGGGAAAAATGCAGTTATCAGTAAGTAAATTAAAAACGGACAAAAAGTAAAGTAAAAAAAAACGGACAAAAGCTTTGTGCTGAAAAATCCAGGGCACAAATGAAAATGTGGAGCAAAATGGGTGAGATCCAGCAGAATAACATCCATGGTTTGTGACAAACCACAAACTGAAAAAGATTACCAGTTAGACTGGTACTTGTGCAAGCCTATGAGAGTATGTCACCATAATGTGTGCTACCTGATTTAGAAACACCTTTGATTATATACTTCATCCTTAAACCTGGGAGTAGTCCCAGGATATTTAAGTCTTTAAAGTTATGCATATGCCTCAGCACATTGCTGAATGGGGTTTAAATGTATGTTAATGCATGTAGAGCTGGTTGCAAGCTCAAATAGTTATATGTGTGTTTGGTTCAGAGAGCTTTACAACTCAGCTGACCTATTTCATGGAGCTCATAAGTAATGCAAGCTCATTGCACCATCACTTCCTCCAGTTTCCCCCCCATACCTTTGAATTTCCTAGCATTGAAACACAACAAAGCAGTGATAAAAAAAACAAAATAGCCTGTACATCAACAATCCAAGCATGCAAAACGGGACATTTCAAGCTGTGATTGCTCTTGCAGTGTTAACTCGGTAGTGCTGCATTTCTGCAGAATTTTCTTTCCCTCTTTCTCTTGCCAGTTATCAGGCCTTTGGCAGACATCATTTCTGCAGGACAGGTGAGGTGAAGAAGCAACTTTTTGAATCTCTGACTCTGATTTCCCAGGCTTACTTAGGTTAATTGCTTGAGTCTCATTATTTAGTTGAAGAGGAGTAACCCAGGGCAGAGGGGCACACATCTACTGAGCCAGCACTTTTCTCCAGTCCCCTTAAGTCCCTGGTGCTGGACCACTTACATCTTGTTGTCTCTCAAATGACAACCACAACTGCTAGGACATGAAGTATCTTGATAATGTTATGATGTTGTTTTGGAATAGTATTAGAGGTGTGAGCTGCAAAGAGCTTAAAAATTCATGGAAATGGCCCAAGGGGGATAAACTATTTAGTTATAATCAGGTATTTTAATAAGGTATTTTAATCAGGTATTATAATAAGGGATTTTTTTCTCCTTCACAAATGACTTAGTATTTTTTTAGTGATTATCAGGGTCAATGCCAACCAAGTAGGGGCAACAGATTTGGTGGGATAGGGATAGGATAGTATGCGTGGATCTTTGGTTATGGACAGCGTTGAGCTAGTTGAGAGCTTACGGGTGAGAATGAGAGGGCAAACAAATGTGTGTAGTGCTGAGGGTGTCTGCTCGCACCTGCCTGGTTGATCAGAGATGTAGGGGAGGCCTTTTTCCCACTCATATTCACAGGCCATGGTCTTCACGGACTTGAACCACCCTGTATCTGCTGGAGGGGCAACACAACAAAGTATAAATTGTCTAGGAGGTTTCTGCAGTGTGTTGATGATGGCTTCCTGACACAAGTGGTCACTGAGCCAGTGAAGAGATGTTGGGCCTGACATAAAATCAGGGAAGAAATGGTTGAGGATATAAATATCAGGGAGTAGCTGTGACTGCAGTAATATGAGATGGTGAAGCTAGGAACCCGAGAGGGGAGGGAGCAAGTCAAAAAGCAGGATCACAGCTCTGCACTTCAGGAGCGCAGACTCTGCCATGTTCAGGAAGCCACTTGGATGCATTCCCTGGGAATATCAACACGGACTTTTTTTTTCCTGCTTGTGATTTTAGGGCCAAACTGGCCATACAGGTGATGTAATCCTACAGCATCTTAAACAAAACTAACTTAGTTACTTTTGTCTGAACTGTTGAGAGATGGACAAGCACATACACACATGTGGGGTAACAGCTGTTGCTTGGATTATCTCAAGTATCCCTTTGGAAAGAACAAATTCTCCAGGATTTGTTTAAATTAAATAACCCAATTTCTGTAGCCAGTTTTCTCATGATGTCTGAAGGAAGTGGAGAGGTTACTCTTCTCTTTTCTGTTCCTGCTACTTATTTCTCCCAGGAGAAGCAAATGCTTCTTTAATGTCAGCACAGAAGTTGTGTAAAAGTTTGTGTATATAACTGATACCTAAAGAATAAATCATATAGAGAGAGGCACTGTACTTTCACCTGTTTGGTATGAATGTAAGGCAATATTCTGTTTAAACCTGAATCTTGCTCAAATATGCTCTTGAAATGCAATTTGGTAGCATTACTCCACTCTGGAAAGAGCACTCAGCCGTTTGCTGAAGGCATCTTAGAAACGTCGTTCAGCATATGGGTTAGTCAAGAGGAACACCAAAATCAAAGCTCCAGCTCCACGAAGCAGCTCTCAAGCCTGCTCAGACCTCCTTAGACATGCCCAAAAGGCTGGAATCAGCACCCTCAATGAGTGTGAGTCTCCAGATAGCAGAAATAACGTGTGTGTGCTGTTGCAAAGCCTAGTGCTAACTCCCGGTGATGACGTTCACTGTGTTCCTTGGGTATCAGCAGCAATGTTCTCTTCTCAAATGGTAATAGAGTGCACAGTTGCTTATTAGAAATGAATGTCAAGCCATTCACCATGATGGAAATATCCTATTTCCATGGCTTTGATAAGAAGCTGCTGGAACTCATGAATTTTTAATAGAAGCCCTATATTTAGGGGCTTTCAGCTTCTCAGGGAGATAAAAGATTCTTCGAAGATGGAGTTCTGGAAGCGCCTTGTCTTCTGCAAATGCTGGTACCTATTTAAAGCTGGTGTGGTCTTTCTGATGTATGGATATTGTGCTGGCATTGATTGATGGGTTTTTATGCCAGAGATTAGACTCTAAGCTTGTCTGCCACTATAAAGCAAAACACCTAAGTGCAGAGAAAGTTAACAGTGCACTTCTTGTTTCTTATGCATGAGAAACAAATAAAGAATAGTACTATACAGGTAATTGAAAAGAGATAAGGTCTCTTGAGCTTCATCTGTGATATCTAGTGGTTAAAATAAGGGGGGACAAATGAAGCATGTATTCTGCCTAGGCAACGATGAATAATCAGAAATTTTGGTTTCCCTGATCTCACCTTTCAGCGCTGGATTTAAAAGAAGGGCTCTGACACATTTTCTGCTGGTGTCAGTTTGTAGCAGACCATAGAAGTCAGTAAGAGAGCCTCAGTGTTAATTGGAGTTGTAGTGCCACTGATTTAAATAAGACCACGTTGCTTGTCATTCATTGAGGATCTAGCTTGCTATCTCCAGTTCTTTCTATGATCTTCCCTGGTTTTCAGCCCGCACAGAGTATGAATTGGAATTTCTAGAGATGATCCCAATGTTTTCCTACTGTCATCAGTGCCAACGAGGGAGCTTTCAGAGGCATTTCTGTGGCGAGCCCTCAGGTTTAATTGCCTGGCCTGGTCTCCTTGYTAGCAGAAAATGCTAGGGGAGCTCTAGGTACAATATCCCCATGGCTTGGCTTTGTGTCATGGAGTTGGTCGTCGTCCCCCAAAAGGAAATGCCATTGCTAGGCCTGAAATGGATCTGTTTTCATCTTGCCAAAAGTAGAGGCCAAATAAGGTTTCCATTGGCAAGCAGAGTTATCTGCAGAAGTCCGTCTATGTGAGCATCTCCCAAATGCAGTCATGTATGATATGCAGACTCTTTAGGTGAACAAGAGGAAGAGGAGCCTGCTGTGCTCTAAAATCCTCTGCTTACTGAGGATGACCTTTAAGCTGAAGTCTGTAGGATGGGCAGCAGGCTGAGATAAGGACAGGTGTCAGCCTGTTCATCACATTCATCAGCACCTGTAAACAGGAGAATTTGGGCAGTTCCTGGCATCCTTGCTGGGAAAGGAAAACAAGAAAACCTTCAAGAGAAGAGTAACACTAAGGAACTCTATCAACATGTTGTTTGGAAGGGAAGAGCTAAGAAAAATATTGGTCTACTTGGTGGTGGAGAGGGAAAGATATGAAAAGATGGCAGCAGGAAGATGAAAGAGCATCTGGTTTGCCTCAGTCTTTACTAAAATGGTCATTGGTAAGAACATGACTTATCTATATAGCAAAAAAAAAAAAAGAAAGAAAAAAGAAAAGAAAAGAAAAGAAAAAAGAAAAGAGAAGAGAAAAGAGAAGAGAAGAGAAGAGAAGAGAAGA
>NW_020455437.1:159635-240910 GCF_003342845.1 Nothoprocta perdicaria
AGAAAAGAAAAGAAAAGAAAAGAAAAGAGAAAAGAAAAGAAAAAAGAATGGTAGAGGAAAAATAGTGACAAAGTAATCAGATAATTTAGAAGCCTTCAAATGGAACCTGGACTTGGTGAACTTTATGAGGTGATACCAAGGGAATGGGACCAAAGCGTCTCAGAACCGTTAGCAAGGATTTGGATGATGGGATCATCAGGAAGATGGAAAAGGGAAGAAATGTGGTCAGGCTTTAAAAACTGACGAGAGGAAAAAGGAGGAAATGGCAGAGCTAACACTTTAGCTTCAATTTGTAGAAGAATCTTAGGCCTGAAGTGAGTTACTTGTGAAGGTGGCTGTGTGGATGCCTAGAAAATATTGCTTATATGTTAGTGAATACACTTTTGAGGAATCCAACCCTTTTTAGATTGGTTTTTGTTGGCTAGCCTCAGTGGTGGTTTATTTCAGCAATATTGCCAGTATTTGGGCATGGATTGCAAGACTGATTGCAGCAATCACCTTTATCACTTTTTTCTTTTTTTTTTTTTTTTTGGTTAGGCTTATTTACCTTCCCAGGAATTTCCTTTTAATGCACATTCATTAATCTCTCGAAGTGAAGGATTATTCCTATTTCTCTCTTATAGCTGCATTAGTTCTGTGTATCGTTTTCACTTTGCAATCCTGGAATGGAAATTTTGAATCTCAGTTTTATATGCAAAGAGCAAAAGAGATGGATGTCTGAAATGTGCAACTCGGTCCCATTTGCTAAATATATTTACTTAAAATGAGCCAGTCTAAGCTAAGTATCTTGCTGATGATAGTGCTAGATGTAGATTTAAAGGAAAATCTGAACAAGCTTTGGGGTCCTATCCTTGGCAAAGCCAGCCATTCATCCTGTGCATGCCAACTGTGTAGCAAGAGAGCAGCCAAAGTAGAAGGGAGCAGCTCTAAAAAGGTTATTGCATAAGATGGACTCACATGTCAACTTTGCAAATATTTACTCTGCAGAGGAGCCAGTTCAAATGTGGTCAGAGGAGACTCAACCCTCTGGCACCCATTGGAATAAATGACCATATTTGCACATGTATATCCCATACCCTAGACAAGATGTTAAAAGAGCAATAGAGAGAGCTGAGTGGTGGGGAGGGGAAGACAAGCTCTGTTAGCCGATGGGAGAACTAATAAAGGATGAAGTGCAAGGCAGACACTAAGGGTGACACTAAGGTGAACCTCCCCTTGTGTCACTCTATCTGGAGGGCCAGCTTTCTCCCTTCCCCTTCCCTTTTTTTTCAAAACAGGCACCTAGACCCCTAGTCATAAAAATCACATTATATTTGAATCAATGCACTTATTCATGTTGATACTCATCTTGAGAAACTGAGGTGGCCAAGTGATCATGAATTTGCATGACATGTGCTTACCCTGGCTGCCCTTAGCCTCTATTCATACAACACTAAAGAGTTACTGACGATTAAACCAAGAGGTTCTATGAGCCTGCTTATTTTTAGTACCAGTTTGAGTATTTTTAGTTACTGAGTGAAGGTGGTGATCAACATTTTCAAAACTCCAATGACCATGTGAGCTGAGTGTTTCCAAATCCCAGTGACGACTCTGGAATCTCAGTCGAATTGTTTTTATTTTCTTTGGCATGGATGTAGCATCAGCATAATGATCCCTGGGTCTCTGGGATCCCAGGAATGGTGTTGGGAGAACATCAGCTTTTCCGTAGAAGTGTCCAGCCAGGTGTGTTCCGGTTCAGGAATTCACACCCTGTATTTATTTGGCAACGTGGGAAGCTATATGCTAATAACGCTGGTCATGTACCTTTTTGTGTTGCTTTGCTGCTGCTTTGTGAAGGACTTGCTTAGCTTTTTAGTAGATTTAGTAGTGATTAGATTTTTAGTAGAGACTCTGGTTTGTGGAAGGTACCCCAAACTACCATGTTGTTAACAACACAGAGCAGGCATTTTCCTGGCTGCCTGATTTCTGAGTCTTATTCACTCACTGTAGTGTTTCCTAAAGGAAATCTGTGCTCCCCTGATGTCAGCAGGTCTGCTTGGTTGCTTAAAGTCAGGCACGTTGAAGTGCTTTGCTGAGTCAGCCTTTGCTTGGCTGGTATATGGCCATCTCCCCGTTGCCTGTTGTGTCCACCCCTTGTCTCTGCTTCATCCTCTCTCTGTAGACGGTTTGGGTCCTGGCTCCCCTGCCCTGAGCTAGTCTGCTCATAAGAAAGGCCATTTGGCCTTGTTGTCCAAACTTAATCTCCAAATAATGTCAAACTCTGATTACACCAAAGTAAGAAAATGGTTAATGGGATGCCTAATGTAAAATAACAGAGATTGTAATAGCTTTAAGTATTTAGAAATTTGTGGGAGCTTAAAGAGTATTAGAGTTGCAACGCAGATGAGCCTGGACAGTTGAAACGCTGAGATTCATTTGTGGGCTCCAAATCCCTGAGACGATGGCATGWGAAGGGCAGAGCCCGTGGCGGCTGCAGCACTGCAACCTGGGCCCCCCCAGGGAAGCCGGGGACCAGGTGGAGCCCAAAACAGGGTCTGCTTGAGCCTCCGGGGACAGCCTTGGCTGGCCACACCAGGGTCTGTTATCCTTGTGGTAATTAGAGTCACACCTGGCACCACATAGGTAAAAATCACAGTTTTGCTTCTTCCTCTGTTCTTCTAGCAATTCAAAAAAAAAAAAAAAAAAAAAAAAAAAAAAAAAGATGATGGGATGGCATCAACCACAGGTGAATTAGACTCAAAATTAGAAATGTTTCCATGTTTCCATATGCAGATCTCAATCTGAGTTCAGTATAAAGCTGTCTTCTGTAGGACCCCCTAGACACCCAGGACTTGGGCTGCCAAGGCCCCAATCCCAGGAACCTCTTGATGGCTTGGGGATTGCACTGCTATTTGGATAAAGGATGGTTTTGTTTTCTGTCTGTCATCTGCGGATTATGGGGAGAGGGGATTTAGCTATAAGACAAAATCAAAGAAGCAGTAACGAGAACGCCTGTGTTTAAAGCACGAATGTTCTCAGGGTGACAGCATGGCAGGAGCAGCAGAGGTGGGAAGAAGTTGGGCCAAGGGATAGGGTTCCCATCTTGGTCCAGCTGGATGGTTTGTGGGGTTGCAGACTGGTGGAGGACAGTTAAGAGCTCCAGCTATTCAGCCAAGGAAGTTGGTGAGATCTGGGCTTTACAGATCTCTTTTGGTGGCATCTGACCTGGTGGAACCATAGCGCTGAGGAGACGTGGCTCAAGTTTCCATCAGAAATACAACTGTTTCCCACCTCCATCATGGGTAGCATTTCAAGCAGACCTCACTTGGCATCTCCTCTCTGAGATCCTCAAAACCTGCTTATGTGTTCCTACGCTGTCATCAGTGCTGGTCTTATTCCTTTCTTCTCTTCCAGATACCAAATTATTCTCCATGAAAGCCCACTGTGTTGGCTTCAATAATGTTGTCTGAGTACTGAGCAGTACTGAGTTTGACTGACTGTAGAAGCTTACTTTGTTGGAAGAGGAAAGAGTAAACAAGGGCTAAGAAAAGAAAGAAATGCTTCAGGGTTGTGCAAAGGCATCTTTGGACGGACACTGTTGCATCTCCTTATTGAGATGCAAACGAAGGAGGACAAGGCTGAGACTTCAGTGCTCAGAACTCCTTCTAGAAAAGTCTGAACCAGCAGCAAGGAAAAAAGTTGAAAGAGTTTCCAGCTCTTTCTGGTATTCTGCCTTTTCTTTCTTCTTTTCTTAAAGAGGAGCTTGTCAGCTGCTGGCAAAAGGCACAAGAATAAACAGGCAAAGCTGGAGGACTTGTTCCTAGGAGATTAAATGTCAAATACCAGCACTCCTTGTTCAATCAAAGAGCTTAGAGATCTAAAGTCTGAATACCTCATGTGATTATGCTGCTATTCTGAAGCAGCACCTCACACCTAGTGCTGAGCTGTTCTGCTCATATACAAGATGCAACCAAGAGAGAGGTGCTTCAACCAACACAGGGCATGGTGAATGCTGAGGAGAAGTGTAGCAGGTTGCCCAGCCACAATCTTGAGCATTCAGAGCAAGGGTAGCTTCACAAATGAAATTTAATGAAAGAGGAAACAAGAAACTTGTGTGGTTTCCTGGCATTGCAAAGAGCACAAAGATGTCTGAGTCTCTCAGTTTAATCTTGTTTTTTAATCTGACTGTCAACTTGCTGAAGAAATGCTGCAAGGATGGCCACGTTGTGCCAAGACCCAAGGGAATGCATCTGCATGAAACAGCACAGTCCAGCTGGCCCACAGACATCTCAATGGTAGAACCTCATCTAATACACCCTCCTTTTGGATGGACCATTTCTATGTCTGAATGCCTGAGCTTTTTCCAGACCCACCACTGAGATCTTCACCTTTCTCGCAGCAGAGCTGCCAGTTCTGGCGTTCTGGTGAGTCAATGTGTGCAAGGGATGTCTTGCGCCTGCCATGAAGACCCGCATTCAAGTTCTCCTAAAACATGTACCATAGGTGTCATGCCARTGGCTTTCTGGATTTGTCCGTAGTCACCTATGCATCTGTCCTGGCTGTTAGTGCAGGCAGAGAAACCAGCCTTAAAAGGGCCGTTGATCCTCCATGCCTTATTCCAGGGCAACCAAATGCTGCTTCAAGCAGCTCCTCAGCCCCTACTGACAGGAAATACTTTCTGTCCTCACCACAGAATCATACCCAGGGAGCTCCCCACAATGTCATTGTAATGCATGAAGTTTTTTTTAGATGTTGCTGCATTTGATGAATTTACATACCTGTTCCAGTGACACCACAGTCGTGATCACCTGCTCCTGTATGAGCCCTAGGAGGATATGAGTCATCTCGTGGCTGCTGCTTGGCCTGGCTGTAGAGAAAGGAGCCTCTCAGGACCGAACAGTGGTTGTGATCAATCAGACCTTGGTCATGCCTGGAAATCACCAATGATAAATGCTGTCCTGACATGCCAGGCAAGGAGTAAGGCAAGCACATTTTCAATTATGACATGAAGAGACGGATTCTAGATCTCCCCCAGTTCTTTTAGAAGTTGCCCATAGTGTCTCCAGTGCTGGAAAAAATCCTCAGCTTGGAGGCCCTTGGTGTATCACATTGGGAAAGCAACGAAGTCAGCAAAACTGTGAGGACAGGAAAGATCCCTAGGGAGAAAGCTTGATGACCATATTTTTGACACCCGTTTTGGTTCGACATATGCTGTTGTTTTGTTTGATGGAAAGACAGTGTTGAATTCATCATCTTACTCAAGGCCTGATGCAGAGGTATCTTAAAATATAAAATTCTCATTTCTTAGCCTTTTGGCTTTTGATTGGGAAGGTAGCATTTCAGCCTTTCCGACTTTCCATTTCCCATGAGAACCATGAATAAACTTTAAAAAAAAATGTGGTTATTAAAACTGTGATTGTCACCTAACTATTCAAACCAAGGAACTGCGGTTGTCAAGTTGTCAAATGCTATGTGTTTTGATAGCACTTTTTGTCACTGATTTTCCAATACTCTGATTTTTCAAATATTCTGAGTGCCTATCATCATCCTCCTTTCCCTCTGCTTTTATGCCTTCAGCATCTCTCTCTCTCATGTTTTAGGCAAGTGTTTTTGAGACACTGGTATTTGTGTACTCAGCTCTTCAGTTATTCACTCTGCTGCCTACGTGATGCTTGTAGGTTGTAAACACAGACTGCATGCAGAGCCCCATAGGAGCCCAGCTCTGTTCAGAGCTGTTCTTCGTTCTTGCAACATGATACTCTATGCACAAGTTTGATACAGGTAGGGAATAAAGTTTCATCTGTGGATGGAAATTAACCTGGCTGCAACTTCACACCTTGTGGGGAGCCCACGGAAAAACCACAGTCCCTGTCGTACCCTGTAATATTTTTAAGTGCTCCTGACACTTTCCTTCAAGAGCAATCCCAAAAACAATGCTGTTACAAGGTCCCTCTGGTGCCATGCCTGGATGAAGTGCCCGGTCAGGGTTCATGGTGCCCTGGGGCAGCACCTGGCAAGTGGCTGTTGGCTGCAGTTGGGTGCATGAGACATGGAGCAAGCAAAATGGTACCTTGCAAAATGAAGGCCAGGTTGATACTGAGCTCAGGATGGTGGCTTCTGACACCGATTTAAGGCCCTTTAGCTTCCTCTCTGTTTGCTGCATGTGGGAAGAGGCTAGTTGAGACTAGTTCTAGCAAAAAGATGTTTTCTTGTGCCAGAGTACATCAGAGCAGTTGTTGCAGTCTGACATCCTCCTATACGGGTCTTCTATTCACTGCTCATATATTCCAGGCAGGGCTGGTGGCATTCCTGGTTATGAAGGCAGCCTGTTGCTTCCACTCAAAGATCATGATCTCAGCTGCTTGTGACTGTGCAGGTTTTAGTTTGAGTGGTTGAATTTCACATCCCTCAAGACTCTCGGGGAAAGGGGTGGCAATATCTATAGCAGTCCTGTATTTTTCATGTCTTTTGTGTCTATAGCTTTGGCAGAGAGAACATCACCTCAGTGCTCTAGAAAATGAAAGACCTATCTCTATGAAAGGGCGTCCAAATGTGTGTACTTCCGAGAAGCTGTAACATTCCACTGATGGCCTTGCAGCACCTTCAGAAGCTGCAGTCTGCCCTAGGCATACTTCAGCCTTGGGCTGAGTGGGACTTCTCCTCTTGTGTCCAATGACTGTATAATGGCAATAGTTACAGCAAAAAAAAAAAAAACTTGTTTCCAGTCTGTGCCCCCTGACTCAGTGCCAGAGTGCAGAGCAGACCCTCTGCTATGTGAACGTAAGAGTAGCACCCATGTTTTTTTGTTGGGATCCCGCTCCACAAGTTGCAGTGGCTGGGAGAGAACCAGAGGGTGGTTGGGCTTGGGATGAGAAGAGCTGGACCCTCAGAGGTACCTTTTCTTCCTCTTCTGGCCAACACGTGGGTATGTCTCATAAAAGGACACAACAGTGCCTCGGTAGTTTTCAGAGGGGCTCTTTTGTGTTGTGCTGTTCTCTTTGGTGTGTTTGAGTCACAGACTCAGTCCTGGGCATTCAGACATCCCTGAGAACTGCCTTTGAGCTTAGAAAATCATATATATTCGTATACTTCATTATATATTCTTCTAGTGGGAACAAGATGCTCTTGGATCTTAGCAATTTGCAGATCCCTTTGAYTTTCACCTTTATGTTGTTTTTTTTTCCCCAAATGTGAAATGGGTATAAACAACCCAGCTGTGTCTCCTGCAATGCTGGTGCAAGGGGATGGGTCTGTGTGTGAGAAGGCAGAACGAAGGCAGCATTATGCCCCCTTGCTAAAGCTCTCAAGGAGGTGATATGGGGATATGATTAACATGTATAAGTTCATGAAGGGAGAGTGTAGGGAGGAAGGGGCCAAGCTCTTCTCAGTGGTGGTCAGTGACAGGACGAGGGGTAATGGGTGCAAACTGCAACACAGCCAGTTCCATCTCCATGTGAGGAGGAACTTCTTTCCTGACMGAGCCCTGGAACAGGCTCAACCAGGGAGGCTGTGGAGAATCCTTCTCTGGAGGTCTTCCAAACCCGCCTGGATGCCACCCTGTGCCACGTGCTCTGAATGTCCCTGCTTGAGCAGGAAGGTTGGACTAGATGATCTCTAGATGTCCCTTCCAACCTTAAGCATTCTGTAATTCTGAGGTGAAACACCCCTTTTCAAAGACTGTCAGCATATGGAAGTGGAAGAGCAAGACAGGTAAATATATCTGGTTTGGTGCAAGAGGCAAAAGGCTGAGGGAGGAGAATACTGGCATAGCTATTTCACAATGTTGATCTACAGGAGTGCCAAATTAAGGCCTTAATTCTGCCTCGTCTTCAGTGTATAGYTTTGCAGCCATCGGTTGTATTTGATAGATGCAATATTGATTTATGCTATACTGTATTAACAGGATAAAGTGAAAAAGTATACGCCTGACTTGAATTATTCAGCAGTATTATTTAATTTTTCATGGTGACTTAATAAAGTATTTTGATTTTAAATTTTGGAAAACTAGTTAGCATATGTATGTGTAAATCAAATAGCTCAGCAAAAATGAAATTCTAGACCCACCAAAGCCAGTGAGAGGATTCTTTTAATTCAGCTTTTACTCTTATCGTCCAAGGGCTTTCAAGGGTTTGAACAACTCCGATCCAACGAAGGGATATGCAGACACACACTTCTGTCCTTGAAGGTGGCTGATACTGACAGACAAATCGATTTTTCCTTAATAGAAGCCCTGGTGTTGAACAGCATGAACAGATATGTCTGCAGGTACCCTGCAGCCGCTATATAAGCAACATCCTGCACTTGGAAGCAGTGAGTTTATCCTGCTCTTTAGCAAGTTTCTATCCAGATATTCATATGCATAAATGCTGAGGATCTTTTAATTAATGGCATTGCTTGGGTTAGAGGGTGAAGCCCAGACTAAGCATGTAATTCCATCTAGCTCCACACCAGATTCCATGAGGGCTGTTTGCGTAGGTGGTGTCACAGATGAGTGAGGAGCGACACACTTCACTCAGAAGAGAGGAGTAGCGGGATCTTTTATTGAGGTAAGATAGTGGTTTAACAGAGTTCAATCGTAAATAAGACAGTGATTTAACAAGGGTTGATGGCTGGGTTCATCCAGTTATTTACTGTGTGGAGGACAGGATCAGATGAAAGTGTAGAGGAGACCCTCCCATTGAGTCATGAGGTTCAGAGTAGATCCCCTTTCTTTCCAAACTCCTCAAATGTGTCTGAGGGCCAACTGGATGCAATCTTAGCCTCAAACTTGGTCAGCAGTTATGTCTAAAGGATTGTGCATACAATCCAAGATACAGTTTAGCAAACTCAGCCTCAAGGTAGCATTGCGAGTCTTCCCTGCTCGGGATGGAGCATCTCCATCTGGTCAGGCTTCATACACCATCAGATCCTGCTTCTTCTACCTGGCAAGGATGATGAGCTGTGGCTTTCAGAGGATGTGTTCTTAGTAAAGCAGAAATGGGCCCTATTGGGAGGGGATGTTTTGAGAGGCTTATCCGGGAAAATTGTTTATTACTCTCATTCATTAAAGTAAATARATCATTAAAAGACCACTGAGTTAATTGAATGGTAATCAGTTTTAGACTGATTTGTTGGTTGGAAACATGAGAGTTGCTCATGAGGAAGTAGAAGAGCAATGGCCAAGAAGGTTGGGGGCACCTATGTGGGTTGGCTCAAATTCCAGGAGGGTTGAGTTACTCCTCTGGGGAGACAGAGGCAAAAAAAGGAGCCTGACTTTGAATGATGGCAAGCTTCCTCATGCGGGGTGTGAATCTGGCCCTGAGATTGGGCTATTTTCCATCAAGAAGCCACATGTTTTCCATCAGCAGAGTGACCAAAGGCTTGTGATAGTGTCATGGAAAAAAATCAAGGGTCATTTTCTCATCTCTGGTTTTTGGATCTGTGATACGAAACTCTTGGTGGAAGAAGAGTGACCTGGGGAGCACTGTGTGTTGGATGCTGTTCAAGACGGGTTCGGACACAAGTGAGAGGCAGTCTTAAGGACTGCATTATTTTCTTTGAAGCGCTGTGTTTGGCTGGCAAGGCTGATGGAAACCTTTCGTCATGCGCAACTCTTCCTTGTTTCCCTCCCTGCTCAACTCCAGTCCAACTCCCCTCTTCAGAACGTGTAGCCAGCCAAGCACAGGATCTGCAGACATGTGGGGGCACGGGGAGGAAACAAAAGTCATCTGCCTGCCAGTGAAAAATGTCAKGGCTGCTGTGCAGTGCAGAGGAAGCATCTTCCACCACTTGGACCACTTTGGGAACCAGCAGCCTTTGGCAAAGCCAGATGGAGCTGGTTTAGGGTTAGATAGGGCTTTGAGTGAGCTGAGCTGAGTTGAGCTAAGCTGAGCCTCCGCAATTCAGTTCGGCCACCCAGGCTTCAGGAGCCCACAGGTCTCCTCAACCACCTGCTTCTCCCCTCTTTCTTTCATTTAACCAAGATGTGACCAGGGAGACGTTATGTCTCTTATTTAAGCTGTGAAATAGAAATCTTGATCTACCCCTTTCTGTGAAGAGGGGACCTTTTATTGTCTGATATATAGTGCATGCAGCAGAAGCAAAGAAAGAGAGAAATATGTTTCTTCATGGAAAATAAATGTGGCATTTGCATTAGGAAAAATGGCTCGTGCTTAAACTGATGTCTCTGTCTGTTCATGGGAAGGCATCATACCGTGGGAATGTTGCGTCTTCCAGTGATATTAAGTTCTTGGTCCAGAATTGGGGAAGCATCTTAATTTGGGAAAAGTGACTTCAGCCCATTATTTTCTTATGGTGATGTCAGGAGAAGTAATGCATGTCGTTAAATAAAGCATGCCCCTAAATGGAGGTTTTAGGAGCTTTAGGGGTTGTAGCTTTTGGGGTTGTAGCATGATGGCCCCAAAGTGCTCTCACACTTTGCCCTCTGCATCTTCTGCAGCCTCAAATGAGCTGCCTTCCCCTTCCTGGTGGAGATACATGATTAGCAACGCAATCAATGCCAGGCTGCTGCCAGCGTGAGGACCTGCCCTCATCAAGGAACGTGGTATCTAACACTTGCATCAAAAACGTCTGTGGAAGATGTTTGTAAAGTTCTTGTCCTGCTCTGGCTTGCAAGCCAAACACCTACAGGATCTGCAGGAAAAGAGTGAATGAAATAATTCACTTCAGTTCTGTGGGGTTAGCTCTGTGAACAGAATTTATTTATTTTATTTTATTTTATTTTATTTTATTTTATTTTATTTTATTTTATTTTATTTTATTTGTTTTGTTTTGTTTTGTTTTGTTTTGTTTTGTTTTGTTTTTTGTTTATTTTTTTCTGGCACCATCAAAATAAACTTGACAATATCTCCCCTATTTTCGACCCAGAACTGAGCTCTCTTTTAAGTGAGGTAGCAAACTGCATGAGCTTTTATGCTAGCTAAATAGGGCAGCTGTTGCTGGAGTGCTGTTGGAGCAGAACCCTTTATTTTTCTACAGAAAGGCGCTCCTGTATTTTGCAGAGCTCTTCTCCGTGCTCATCTGCACCTGATGCAGCTAATAAAAATGCAGGGAATTACAAATTTGCATACATTAGCCCATAATTGAATGCGTTCAAATATAAGCCATAAAAGCCTTGGCTCTCAGGCAGCCCATGGAGAAGCCAATGATGGATGCCGAAGATTTTCTCATGTAAGAAGGTGCATTTTGTTATAACAGAAGCTGAGCTTGGGAGAGAATTAGATGTTCTTGCGATGCATGAAGGCATGATGCATGATGGCCTGGATCCCCCATCTCATCCCAGCAGCTATGAGCTTTTTCTATTTTTACATTTTTTTCTGCATGTTTTTACCTTAGATGCACTTCAGTCTCCTTGACTCTTGATAAAGGCATTGTGTTTTTATCATCTCTAACTCTGGTCTTTGTGTTGGTCCCCCAGATCCAACCTGCTGCCTGCTAAGAGGATTAATATTAGCGATGCCCTTGATACTTTTCTAGTAGCTCCCACTCGTTTGTCAAGACCCATAACATTTTCCAGCACATAAGACCACAATTAAAAGTATTAAGCAGAGCGTTTGGTCAGAAGACTGTTTATGAAAATGTTTTCCTCTGCAGATCCACAGTCTGGGTAACAACCTGGAATGCTACTATGTTGTGCTCAGTTGTTGCTTCAGAGACATCAGAGCTGTGGGAACAAGCTAGGTTATTTTTCCATTTCATCATTTATGGGATTGCTAATTAAATTCCAATTGCTGAAGCTTTATTAATGATAATGACGTGAAAGCCAGGAAAAACATGCTGTGATTTTTCCAACTCCAAGCTGTGTGAGCAGAGCTGACCATTAGGGGAAAAACATCATTTTAGTTGTTATTGAGCAATTCAAATCTGGAAGTACTGCAAGACACTTGGCATACCAGAACATCATCTTAACACTTGCTTTTCAGTTGATGTTATAATCCAATTAACATATAGAGCAGTAACAAAGCTCTTGAGTAAATGAAAGTAATTTGCCTTTAAATGACCAGGAAAACCATATTTGCAGCCAAAGTTATTCAACTCCACTGCGTGAGCCTTTCAGCTCTGCAGCCCTGATTGCCCGACGTTGGAAATAAAATTGCAAACCTCAGAGAAATGCACTGCTCTTAATGAAGGTAAATTGAACAAGCTGAACTGCCAAGGGTTTTATTTTGGAAGGACTCATTTAGCTATCGGGTTTCGGAGATGCTTGTTAGCGTGTGTCATTTGCAAGGCTTGGGAGTTTATTGGACTGCAGTAGAACTTGAGACTGAAACTAGTTGATGCAGCCAGGGCAGACTGTAAACGTCACCTAGGCACGAGCCTGTCGTTCTGGAGCGTGTGCTTTTCAGTGCTGCATGGAGGAAGGGAGCAGAAGTGTGAATGAACAACCACARAAGTAGGGATTTACTTTCATCAGCTCTCCTTGCAACTTCCAAAATTTCCTTTCTTCTCTCTGATTACTCAGATGACTGGCAGAATTAGGCAGTTGACCTCATGGTAATAATGGCCATAATAATGGCCACCTAGCCCGGGAATTCAATGAATTCTGCCATTTTCGGAGGTGCTGTTTAGTGAAAGTGCTGCTGCTTGTTTGCAAGGCTTCCTTATTGCAAAATGTGGAAGGAATTGGGGAGGAGATGTCATGTATAGCAGGTCACCTTCTGACTCCATAGGTTGCATCTTGATCCTCCCTGCACGGAGCGTGGCTACCAGGGGGCAAGCAATGACAGCAGGGACATTGTTTTAGGGCCCAGGGAATTTCCAAATTTACTGTGGAAATAAGTGAGGTCAGAAACTGGGCCCACTTATTCTCACAGCAGACATTTTTATTGTGATCTGTTTCTTTTTCCTGCTCTATAKTATTATTATTCATTATTATCATTATTCATTATTATTACTCAAAATAATTATGATTCTGTATAAAATTTCTTCATGGTTCAATTCTACCAAGAGATGCTTTTTCCAAAACTGATTAGACCATGAAGTTTGCCTGAATCCTCCAGCATTACCACTGAGTAAACATTTATATCCTTCATTCAGTTCAGTAATGACTTTGCCTTTGAGTTTGTTGCAGGGGACAACTATTGGAAGCATGTATATACAGGCCATGCAGTAGAGTAATTCAATACATGGGCAATTTCATTTTCATGGATAAGAGCTGCTGCCTTATAGAGGATCTGTCTCTGGAAATGAGTGACGGAGGCTTGGCTGTCTTAACCAGACTAATYGAAGATCTTTGGTTGGGCACCATAAAAGAAGGAGGGGAAAATGGGAGCTCTTTCCTGTTGTCATGGCCACTGGGAATAGCTACTTCACCCAAACTTTGCTTCCTACAACTTAGAAAGAGTTTCCTAACTGCTCTGATAGTGACATACTAACATATGCAAGATCTCCATCCCGGAGAACTTATTTTCCAGGTACTTGCTAGGAATTACACCAGTTTTACTGCCCCTATCTTGGGACAGGATGGATTAAACAACTGTTTGAGGACAGGATGGATTAAACAACTTAGTCTTTCGGTGATTCTCATCAGCATCATCATCTTCAGTCAGGTAGAAAAGTCTGCCACCAGGGAAGATGGTTTCTTTCACCTTTCTGCAGAAGCTTGAGCCTGAGAGGTTTCTGCTCATGAGAGCCATCGTCCCCTAACTCATGGGCTCCTCCGTGGCCAAGCTATATTTAGACTCCTAGATCTTTTCCCCTAGACCTCCTTGTCTGAGCCACAGGAGCGCTATCACCCCAGGCAAGTTTTTTCATGTCCTTGCTTGCTTGTCCCAGTCCACAGACCAGTGTCACTGTTGCCCAGTGCTGAAGGAGGAGAGTGATGGTACATGTGAGATGCAATCTGCTTTTCTCAATTTTCACTCCTGCAGATGCTCAGGCCATTTCTGATGTACACCAGGATGGAGGAGAGGACACTGCACAGTACTTTGGGGAGCTTCCCAGTACAGGGAATAGAGAATGCATAGATTGAAATGCATGGCTTGCTCATACAAACCAAAAGAGGGACAAAGCACAGGTATTACTCAGGTCGTATCCAGTAATCCTTGAGCCTTTTTGATTTTTGTTCCTCAACATGTATGCAGCAGTTCTGACATGGCCATTTTCACAAGGAAGAAATTGGAAGAGATTGGAACCCCATGCAAATGTAGATGCAGAGCTCTAAGTTGGCTGTGCTTGGYAAGTGTGACCTGATAGGGCTACTTCTGAAATGCAGTTTTTCCCTCTGAATGCTTCCAGGAGGGCATAATGCTGCTCCAGGAGGGCGTAATGCTGCTGGTGTGGAGTTTATCTGCAATCTCCACAGTGTTTTCATGATATCTAATGCTACAGTTGCCATGGAAGCAAATTGCACAGTAAATATTCGCAGAAAGGCATGTATAGCAGAGGACACATAAAGCTAAATGAACACGGTAAGGAAGGAGAGCACCCTTATGGCACAGGGTGCCATAGTCGTGGTTGTTCTAAGATTGCCACCCTGCAGAGAGGCTTAGGTGCATTTATGTTGTTTAACGGTGTATGTAGCAGTTTTGAGTCACTTGATTAAGCATCTGGGCTTTTTTTTTTCCCCTTTCTGCAGCTCTCCATGAATTCCCCAATGACATCTTTACGAATGAAGACAGGAGGCATGGAGCTGTCGTCCTGCATGTCCTTTGTGTAAGTTTTCTGGCACTGCATTTCTTTTCTTATCAGTTCAGACTGGATACAGTACATATGCACTGACAAGCTAATACTATTCACTATCCACTTGGCTTTCTCTTCTGGCACCAAAACTCAGTCATGGCTGAGAGTGTTTTTTAGGAATAAAATTGAATATAGTGATAATACTTTCTCCTTCATTTTTATATAAGACTGTTTCAGAAGCGCCAGTGCAGGYCTTCAACACAGCTATATATTGCATGTGAAGAAACCCATGCAAGTGCTCCAGAAACATTTTGCTGAGCACATGGGGCTGTTGTGCAGTGCCCACTCACATCTCTATGGTCCTCTCCCTCCACTGCTGATGGCTGCTTCACCCCATGGATGAGCTATGACTTGAGCCCTGAGAAATGGACCTGCCGCTTTGAGAGCTGACTTCAGCCTCCATGGGGGCAACCTGCATGGAGATAGTTTAGGGGTTTTCATCTGGCACGTCAGTAAAGCCCAAGAAACTCCACTGAGGAGCTTAGGGCTCTACAGCCATGGAGAGATATGCCTCCCAGCAATGCTACAGTGGGGACGGTTTGAGAAGACRGGAGAGATTCTGGATCCTCATGATGAGGGAGAAGGCTGTCTGGCATGTGGAATATGTTGACCCTCTTAGCGGGCAGGATGGGGTCTTGCCTGCCCACTTGCACACATGATTTTGGACAGAGAGCATAACTTCACTGCTCCCCRTTCGACTGCCATCTGACTGATTTATTGGCCATTTTACTTTGCTATGTTTTAGTTGGCCAAATGCAGAGCTTCGGGCTAAGTTACATGACAGCCTCCCATCCCCAAATCTAATCCTCAAAAAGCAAACAATGATAACGTTTAGTTCAGTTTAAGATTCACAGGGCAGCGGACTCATCCTMAAGTGATTTAAAATAGATGCTATTTCACTGAAAGAGTGAGACGTAAGCGCTAAGCTTGCTTTGACAGATCTGGAGGGACAGTGCAAATCTCATTTTGCCTCATAGGGACCATGCCTGTAGAGAGACAGTATATCAAGACTGAGCTTGGTGTTTGAGTAATATTGCAATTAGCTGTAAAACACCCACATCATCTAATAAATACACTGAACTGCCTGCAAGAGAGATGAGCTGCTTAAGGACTTTGTCATAATTGTCCACCTGGACTCCCTGCAACAATCTTGCATGTGTTTTTTTCATGTAATTGCCTTCAAAATTTGTTAGATCTTATACTGCCAACCTGAGGATTGCAGCTGTTTTTAAAAATCTTTTTGTTTAAACAAAATTATTTGACATCAAGTTTGTTCGAAGCTCAGACAGGGCTTAACCTTTGCTTGAACTTGTGTGCAGAACACATGCATCTAAAATATCCCCCATGAATCCTTGTGGCACCTCTTATACCGTTGCTGTAAGGGAAGGATATTAATTCTTCGGTTTAAAAGAGACAGTAATGTTAATTAGTAGTACTTATTTTAATAAATTTGGAGTCACCAGAATTCCTCTGACCAGTAGASTTCCTAAAGTAAGTTCTTCTTTCTGAATATGTTGAAGAAAACATCATAACCTCTCACTGATCATGGTGGTCCTGGGTTCTTTGAGGAGTTTCGGAGGACAGCTGGAAGGTGAGGAAGTTGCCTCAAAGTTCAGAAACACATCAGGAAGATTTTACCTAGGGATTGAGAAAAATTAAAAATAGTCAAGTTGAATTTACATAAATTTAAGATTGGCCTGTTAGTCCATTAAATAGATAAGTAGTGTTAGAAGACCTTGTGTTCAGCAGCCTCAGTAATCTTACAGGAAGAAGCACTTCTCCTCCAAATCAATTTCTCAACTTTTCTTAGGTAGATGAAGACAATTATTTTCTTTTTGACATCTTTTAATTTTAGAAGAGCTGCCAAGGTGGCACTTCTCTAGGGAGAAGAGCAAAGAAAAAAATAAAGCAGCAAAGAAAAAAGCTTCTAATGAATATTTTAAAGCACCTTACAATTTWCAGTCTGCTTAAGTGAGCAGTCACCGTTAACTATGTGTAATGATTCGTGCTTTCTTTTTAAGTATAAATTAGATTGTATCTCATGTTGTAATATGAGTGTTCTGTGTTATGATCTTATTGCAGCTTAATGACTGCAATAATTTGTTGAGTAACATCACTATTGACTTTATCTGRCAATCTAAAGGCTTCTAAGTTTCCATGGGAAGATTCAGGTATGAGATGTTTTGTAAATTGAGCACTGAGTTTGGGCTGGATTTTTAGCACCCACACACAATTACTCACCAAAATTCATATTAACTGTCTCTTGGAGCAGTATGACACTGCAGCTAGTCACACAGAGTTTCTCAGCAGTCATTGGAAAGAGAGAGAGAAATCTCCAGAGGATCTTCTGCTCCCCCACCTTCGGTACAGAGTGGTTGGGTTGGGTCAGGTTGGGTCTCTCCTTCTTGGAGACCCTGTTATTGCAGCAGTACTTGAAAGAGGCCTTGAGGACAGCATTCATGGGATTCTAAGGGTGGTCGACACTGGAGCAGGTTGCCCAGAGAAGTTGTAGAGTCTCCATCCTTGGAGATACTCAAAACCCAACTTGATGTGGTTCTGGACAACCTGACCTAGCTGACCTTGCTTGAGCAGGGACAGGTTGGACWGAAGCACTGGAAGTTCCACAGAAACTTAAGAAAAAAATTCTTAACAGTGAGGGTGACAGAGCCCTGCAACAGGCTGCCCAGAGAAGTTGTTGGATCTCCTTCTTTGGAGATCTTTAAAACCGGCTTGGATGCAGCCCTGTGCCACGTGCTCTAGGTGACCCTGCATGTGCRGGGGGGTTGGACTAGATGATCTCCAGAGGTCCCTTCCAACCTTAAGCATTCTGTGATTCTGTGATTTCTTTCTATGACTGAATGCTCTCCAGAAGTCACTGCCAACCTCAGCTCTTCTGTGATTCTTAATTAAGACATGGGCCCCCCATGACCTTACTCATAGGGAATTGTCTCCACATCTCAGACTACCTTTATCTTGCTATTTCATAACTTGTGAATGTTGGATTTTATGACTTTAGTGTTCTCTTACTGCTGTTGTAGTTGGCATATCACGCAATGCAGTCTGCAGAATTTCAACAAGTCACTTAATGCTCATCTTGGCTGATATTTTTTCTTCCTCGCTGACACCTGAATGCTGGTTGTTTTCTGGGTTATTTTCCGTTCAGTTCTACGGCCCCTGAGCCCTTATCAATTTTTTTGTGAGCTCAGAAGGAAAACTGTTTTTCAKCTCTTCAATTCATGGAAGTATATTAACAATTCTTAATCAGAAAGTAGTTAGGCTGGATAATGTAGTCTTGTAAAATATCCATAGGCAGTTTGCTCCCTTGTTACTCTATTGTGGATAATATGGCAAACTATCAGGAGAGTTTGTATGAAAGGATTAATTAACTACATTTAGATAAATTAATCTCTGTTTGTTAAAAAAAAAAAAAACAACTAGTAACCTAGTATAGCCCTGTGTAGCCATCCTGGGCTAAATATATGCTTATAGAAGCACTTTGTTCCCTTGTAAGCTCATATTTCTTAGGTTTTGGTACAAAAATATTCCTTTTTAAATTGCTGTGAGTTACAGGAATGAGTTTATACTGAGACCATCAAAAATGTGCGTTGCTGAAATCATTCTTAATCTCTGTGGAATCCATGTCTCCAAGTGTGCCTTTCCAGGCTATTTGAAAGAGAAAGAGCCTGAACTATATTTTTTRTTACTGCTAACAGTGAAATCACACAGTCTTCTCTTACAGTGGACTATGTGAACTATTAATGGGACCCTTTTCCAGTCTACCTCAGATTATGATTTGGAGCTTCATAAGTGCTCTCAAGATAGCTTATTTTTGCACATGCTTTTTCTGACAATTTTGAATAGGCGGAATGTACTTTAATAGAAATCAAAGGAATCATTTGAAGACTGAAAATTCAAGATAAAACGTTTTTTATTTTGGGAAAAAAAAGAGAAAAAAACTGTTTTTAACAAGAAAAAGATGTGAACATCTGYTGTCCCAAGTGTCCTATCGATTTGCTTCCACTCTAACAAGCAGCAAGGCAGATACTTCAATCCATTAGTCCTCTATCATTCTGCATAGCGGTTTTATTGATTATTAAAAATACTACTTTCCATTGTGCTTATATATTAAGAGTTTATGTTGTTAAATAAAAGGAAAACAAACAAACAGAAAAGCTTAGATTCACCCATCAAACCCATCAAAGATGTGTAAAACCTGAGCTTCAGGTGCATCTCCATAGATTGGAAAAGGCGACATCTTTTCTGGTCTAGAGGTCCAGAACTGCCAGGATCAATGAACCCTATGGGATGTTCTGTCCAGAAACCCACTGTAGATAAATTTGGGGCAATTTCATCACAATGTGTCACTCATTAGGACAGCTACTTTTAACCTATTGTTAAAGGGAAAAAAATGATACTTAGAGAAAAAAGAGAAAAGACAGTTGTTGGCTTTTTTCAAGCCTCCTTTTTAGTCTCTATTGAAAGAGGCTGTCATCCTGTTGGGATGATAAATCTCCAATTCTTTTTTTTTTTACCCTCCGACAATACAATTACCAAATGTCTGATCAGATCAGAGTGCRTGTAGAAATGCAGTTTGTGGAGGGGAAAAAATAAAAGGATATAATCACAGAGTCATCTTGACTAAATTAAAATTCCTCTGCAGGTTTGAGGAAATTAAGGCTGTAAAATGAAAGGTGTCTTTATAATGGCAGGGATGGAGTGGTGATTAGAAGGTCAGGAGAGAATTTTTCTCTTATGTATTGACCTCCTTTTAAACTGTTTTCTTTTTTAATTATCATTATTATTATTTATTTTAGTAAGAAATTGTTCCTTTTCTTGTCTCTCCTTTTTGCCATACCTTTGTGTGCAGTTGGACAAGGTGAATCATATTYAAGGAAGTCAGATGTCAGATAACCAGGACAAATGCTATGAATTGGGCATTCTGGAGAATGTGGTGGACAGCCCTTCAAGGGATTCCCCAAGGCATCTTCTCCCTACTGTTTAATGAAAATGAAAACATGAACCGCAGCAAGTCCCATGCTTGGAACTTGTTTGGAGTACATGGACCGATTGCCTCCCGGATGCCTTCACCTTCTCTGCTGTAAAAGGCAATAAAAAGTGTTTCTACAAATACATTAACAAGAAGACAAGGGACAAGGAGAATCTCCATCCTTTAYTGGATGTGGCAGGGAACATTTTCACCAAGGAAAAGGTTAAGGCTGATGTGCTTAATGCCTTCTTTGCCTCAGTCTTTAACATTCAGATCAGTTATCCTCAAGGTACTTAGCCCCCTGAGCTGGAAGACACCTATGATGAGCAGAATAAACACCCCATAATTCAGGAGGAAACAGTCAGTGTCTTTCTATTCCACTTGGACACTTACAAGTCTATGGGGTCAAATGTTCCACACAAGTGTTCTAAGAGGGCTGACAGAAGTACTTGCCAAGCCGCTCTCCATCATCTATCAGCAGTTCTGGTCAACCATGGAGGTCCCAGCTGACTGGAGACTTGCCAGTGTGACGCCCATCTACAAAAAGGTTTGGATGGAGGATCCAGGAAACTACAGACCTGTCAGCCTGACCTCGGAATCAGAGAAAGTTATGGAGCAGATTGTCTTGATGGCAATCTCCCAGCATGTGCATGACAACCAGGGGATCAGGCCTAGCCAAYATGGGTTCATGAAAGGCAGGCCCTGCCTAACCAACCTGATCTCTTTCTATGACCAGGTGATCAGCCTAGTGGATGACAGAAAGGCTGTGGTCTGTTTAGAATTCAGTATGGCCTTTGACACAGGGTCCCACTACCTTCTCCTTCACCTTCTCCATGGCAGCTTATGGCTTAGACAGGTTTACTCTTTGCTAGGTGAAAAACTGGCTGGAAGGTCAGGCCCAGAGAGTGTTGGTGAACAGAGTTAAGTCCAGCTGACAATCAGTCATGATCAGTGTTCTGCAGGGATCAGTGTTAGGGCTGGTGCTCTTTAATATCTTTATCCATGATCTGGATGAGGCAATGGAGTGAACCCTCAGCAGGTTTGCAGATGACACCAAGCTGGGAGGAAGAGTTGTTCTGCTTGAGAGTAGGAAGGCTCTGCAAAGGGATCTGGACAGGCTGGATCAATGGGCTGAGACCAACTGTATAATGTTCAACAAGGCCAAGTGCTGGGTCCTGTGCTTGGGTCACAACAACCCCATGCAGTGCTACAGGCTTGGGACAGAGCGGCTGGAGGGCTGTGCGGCAGAAAAGGATCTGGGGGTGTTAGTGAACAGGAGCCAGCAGTGTGCGCAGGGGGCCGAGAAGGCCAACGGCCTCCTGGCTGCGATCAGGAACAGTGTGGCCAGCAGGACCGGGGAAGTGACCATTCCCCTGTACTCAGTGCTGCTGAGACCGCACCTCGAATCCTGGGTTCGGTTTTGGGCTCACTACAAGAAAGACATTGAGGTGTTGGGATGTGTCCAGAGAAGGGCAACTGTGAAGGGGCTGGAGCACAGACCTTATGAGGAGCATCTGAGGGAGCTGGGGTTAATTAGTGTGGAGAAGAGSAGGCTCAAGGGGGACCTTACTGCACTCTACAACTGCCTGGAAGGAGGTTGTAGTGAGGTGGGGGTCCATCTCTTCTCCAGAATGATGACTGCAAAAAGGACAAGAGGAAATGGTCTTAAGTTGCGCCAGAGGACATTCAGATTAGGTACTAGGAAAAATTTCTACACAGAAAGAGTGGTGAAGCATTGGAACAGGCTGCCTAAGGGAGTGGTACCCAAGGAAGTGGCTGCCCAAGGATGGCAGTCACTATTCCTGGCAGTGTTGAGAAAATGCATAGTTGAGGCCCTTAGGGATATGGATTAACAGGCATTCTATTGAATGGCTTGTGGTTGGACACAAGATCTTTTCCAATTATAATGATACTATGATTCTCTCTTGCTTTGAGGTACGCAATGGTGGCCTGCAGTCCAGGTGACACAAACTGCTAGAGATCTGTGCAGGCATCTGCAGGTGTGAGAGCCCAGCAGAAGAGGTTGGAGATATTAGGAATCTCTTGCTAATGCTACAGGTGTGTTGACATTTGTAGCAGAAGAAAGGAAACAGTTGAAATTATTTTTTCAGACAGATGCTCAGCTATGCTGAGAATGCTATGCTGAGAGAAGCTATGCTTCTCCCTATGCTGGAGAAGCTTCTCCCAGTTCAGTTAATGGTGAATATATATAACACAAACTGGGACAGTCTTAGGCAGGATAAAAATCCTGAGCAATTTACTCTATCCCCATAAGGAGAAACATTTGACCAATTTGCAGCACTTCCCTCACTGAGACTGAAAGGCCTTTTTCCTCCAGTCATTACCACTTTTCACTAAAGTGAATGTCAATGTTTTGCTTACATTTATGGTCCTTTGGATCATTTTGCAGCCTCAGAGTTTCATAAAGTGTAACTTGCATTTATTCAAGCTTTATAAGGAGTGACAGAGAAACACAGAAAGGTGCTGTTCGACATCTTGCAGTGCATTAAGCTCCTGTTRTAAGACGCATCTATTCTCCTAAATAATGTCAGAATCATCCATTATGGTGAATTTCCCCTTTCTCTTAAAAAACATCTGAATTATTTTTTTAGCAGGCAAAGTTTTCTTGACAGATTTTCACAAAAATTATTGCCTTTTTGCAATAGACTGTGATTAAATTCTAGAAAATTGRAAAGGTTGTTTTGAGTTTGGAGGATTTAATTTTGTCCCTGGAAAATTAAAAAACAAAAATCCAGAGCTTGCTTTTATTCCCCCTCTCCCCCCACCCAAAAAAAATCTCTAATCTACTCCCATCACCTCAAGCTCAACAGAAATCTCAAAGGCAAGCAAAGCAGGATGAGATGCTGGTGATGTAAGGACAACTCTGCTTCATAAATATAGGAGTTTACATCTGGAGGGCAAGACATGTCCATCATTCTAGTGAAAACACATAGTTTGGTCAATGCCATGGAAACCCAGACAACCCACAGATTGAAAGTAATTTTTTTCTCTGCACCTGTTCCTCTCCTGACCCAAGGAGAACATAGTTACAACAAACCAAAATCATCATAAGCCAAGAACTGTGGCAAAGCAAGAACCATTGGAAAGAATGGTTCTCCTCGGGAATTTCTTAGGCTGAGAAGCAAGGAAAATGCAGAAGGAGCTGATTTTTTTTTTAAATAGTTTGCATTTATAATGGAGTGTGGGAGCATGAAAGCAAGGGTCCAAAACCTGACAGAGATGTGGAGCCATCCCACAGACTTGCAAATAGGCCTCACTCTCTAAAACTGTCAATTCTGTTGTCTGATTACTGTATTGCCATAAGTGAAAGTTGAATAGCAGTAAGTCTTTCATTTTATCTTCTAATGATGTTTTCCTGTCGAACAGGTTTGCCGGCTAGTTCCCAAAAAAACATGTTATTTCCTTCTTATGCTATATAAAACTTTGGAGATAAACCTCTCTCCCAGGGACCTTCCAGTCTAGACCTTCATTGCAACATACAGGTCACCAGTACATACCAATGTGGGTTGGACACAGCATCATGATGGAAGAGGAATCTTCCAGCAACAGGTCGGAAGGATGCTGTAACTCCAGCACACCAAACACTGGGGACTTTAAGAATCATCTCTGTGCTCACCTGGAGAAAAAGACATTTAGGCAAAGAAAGCTGAGTGAGCCTGAGTTCAGCAGAATGAAACGTGAATAATTTTGTCTTGGAGAGCTGAAGAACTCTCAAAAAACTTGGATCAGTGGGGCTCTGAGACAACTTACCCTGTCTAGCTGCMCAGATGGGATCACTTCAGCTTGCACTGTAACAGAAGCCATTGGAGTTGWAACTGGGAAAACAGGATGGAGGTAGGAAAGCAGAAGTTGGAGGTAGAACAAAAAAGGARTTATTATGAAAGTTGCTCATAACTATTGAAAATATGCAACAGGCCAGAAAGAGTTTAGATTGGGACAGAACACCAGTGGTCTTGGCAAAGGCATGATCTTCAGCAATGCAGCCACTGGGCCTTATTTTATAGGAAATTCACTTGCTCAGCTAAGCCTTGGTTGGGCAAAGCTCAAGCAGGCCTTGTCTCAGCCTCAGGAGCTGGAAGGATAATAGGTTCTAGTGTGCAGAAGGGCTGTGAAACCATGAGCACCATGGGTCCTGTTCCTCAGCACTCAAATGCTGTAGCAAAGCTGTGTTCTCCACCAGTTGATTCCTTGAAGTGTCACCACCTGCTAAGGCTTTGAAGCCTGAGTGACCGTGGTAGTTTGATCATTTCCAGGCTTCAGGACACAGCTCCTGCTGAACCTCAGGGACTTTGCAGCTCTCACCTTGGGTTTCTCTTCAGAAGCTGAGGAAAAYCCCCGTAAGAACAGCAAAGTGTTGTGGGACTAGAGGATGTCAGACCCGTGTGGACCTGACCTGGTTTGGGGTAATGGTTTCCCACAAAGAAGTGCCACTCTGTACCTGTGTTTCTCCTTCCCATATCTAGATCATCTGGACATGATCTTCCAGGTGCTTTGGGGCCTGCTGCAGACAGCATAATGCCCTGGCTTTGCTCCTGCAAACCCATCCAGGAGCCRTTTTTACCTGGCTCTTGTGAGTGTTGTGCTGAAGCAGATTTCCTTCAAGAACAAAAAGTGCAGAAGACTGAAGGTGCCAATTAATATGATGTAGCTTGCAACTCCAGGGAATAATTCAAGCTGAGAGAAGAGGACAAGATCTATAGAAAACCTCAAATTYGATTGATACAACTTTTTGATTGACTTTATTTCCATCTACATTAAGATAAGCTTAAAAAGCAGGACAAAATAATGATCTTTCTGCTATTTCCCTTTCCCCTTCACTAATGTGAAGGGAAGTCGTATGAGTCTTTTGTTGGTTATCAGACTCATTTAGATCGTTTCTCCAGACCGACCTACTTCATAATTGGAGTTATGTGAATTCTCACATAACAAATAGTAATTCATTTCTTGCTTATCACTAACATTTCTCCTTTAGTGTTTATTTTTTTCCTTCCTTGCTGGAATAAATGGTCATGTTTTGGAGGTGTTCTCTCTTGCCTTGTTCTTGCCTGCCTGCCTCTCTTAGCATTTCCGCAGTGACATATGCCAGGCGAAGAATTATCATAAGCCATAATAAAATATTCAGAGCTAGAAGCAGTGGCTCCAAAAGTTCCTTGGAAAACCTCCGTGGTACTGAACATTTTTCAAAGATCCCAAGAGCAGACAGTGATCCTTCCAAGACTTGGACAGGTGCTTACTTAGCTTTGCTAGCATAATGTTTATAAAATTAGCTGTGTATGACTGTGTCAGGTACTCTGTGCTCAGGCGAAATTCTCGCTGAGGTCTAGGACTCACCTCGCTATGGTATCTTGACATATTTAGAAATTAATAGCCGATGGTGCTGTGAGATCAGCAGGTGGCCTTTGCATTGGCAGGGCACATGCTGGTTATACTGCTAGCTGGCACCCTCGCAGACAGGTTGGTGTTTGTCTCTGACTCTCTCTGGTGACCCATGCTGTTGGTGTCCACAATTCTCATTCCCAATGCAGTCATCCTAGGGCGTGGTCTGAAGCCCACAGCAGACCTTGCCTGGGCTGCTTTGACTTGGGGAGAAGTCCTCATGGTAGTTCATGACCAGACTAGGAGCAAAGAGACATCCCACTGTGTATATATCTTTGTATGGTCTCGGTCAATTCTTCCCCTCTTGAGTTTGTCTGAGGTTTTGGGGTGACTGAAACTGGGCTAAGAAGCAGCTCTGTGGCAGAGGTCAAATGGTCAGGAAGGTCCCTCATAAATGTTAAGTCACTGGAGCTGGAATATTGGGGAGTGTTTACGGTAGAGGAGTGGTTTAAGATGTGGTTGACATTCAAAGTAGCTCTATAAAGCAACCAGATTTTGAGTATTTGTTGCAAATTAAAACAGACTGTATTTCTGTGTCTCCTAATGATAGAATTTATGTGACTCTGTTTGCACTTCATCAGTTACATAGAAGAAAAGCTCCCAAACAGTGTATTTCAATCAAGACAGTAATTGCATCACATCAGGCATGTTTATATCAAGATAGCGCAGGATTTGAATAAAGATTCTAGGACAAAGTCACATCCAAAAATCCTATTTCCAAGTATAAAGCATAATCCTTGCCATCATACTCTACGAGGTTTCTAGGAATTGAATTGCACTTAGTTGTACAAAATCTGTCCTTAATCTCCCGGGCCGTTGCTGGATGTCTGGACAAGGGACAGGATTGACGTCAGCCCGTGGGGACCCAGCAGCAAGCAGGTTTCCTACCTCCCTGAGCCCTTGCAGCAATAGCTACGCTTGTCCTCTGCTCTGCCAGGTGGTGAGACAGGGGAATGCATCTCCTGGTGGGCTCTGCAGAAAAGGGAACTCCATCTCTATCATACACTTTGCTCATGAAGGTGGGGAAAGGAAATAATACTGTAATGCCTGTCAGTGATAACGTGAAAAGGGAAAGGGAGTTAGAGCACACTCATGTGCTCTTTTGGTCCAGATGCCAGGTTTATTTCTTTCTGGGACTTTACTCTCTTTACTTTCAGGCATGTGAGAAGCTCCACCTTCTAAAAAGAGCACACATGCTGAAAAACTACTGTGATTTTTTTTCTAAAAAGAAAAATCTAAATTTTTCTAATTTTTTTTCTAAAAAAAAAAACTATAGTATGAATGGTTTTTACTCTGGCTCTGGGTATTTTGGGCTACTGTCTTTTGCCACAGGTGCATGGTGGTGGTAAGTCCTCAGAGGTTGCTGAAGTGTGGATGGTCTTTGTTATATCTACACTAGGGCCAGGCCACAGGCTCAAGCCTGGCTGTGATTGTCCATACCATTTAGCACATGCTTTGATATGGCTTTTGCCTGTGCTAACATGAGTGAAGACACATGGATACTTCGTGATCTTCCCATTAAATCCCAGATAGATTCTTCTTGCAATAGAATATGAAAATAATGAGGAAAAAGAAAGTAGAGCTTCTCACATGCATACCAAAACAAACACAAGATGACACTGTTTCCTGACACTCTCCCGACTCAATATTTTCTCTCCTCTTTTGCAGGCAATGTATATGTTTTATGCTTTGGCAATCGTCTGCGATGATTTCTTTGTCCCTTCATTGGAAAAGATTTGTGAGGTAAGTATTAGAAAGTTTAACTTGAGCTTGTGTTTTGCTTTAGCAGCAGTTCTCCTTGAGAGCCTCAAAATGTGACGACTGTGTGTTTACCATTTTCTTACAGTTTTCCCCATGTTTTTTTATTTAGTTGTTCAACACTGTGTGTATAAGTTGGCTCAGTTTCATGATTTTCACTTGCAGGAGATGAGCTGTGTGTCTCCTAATGAGTAAACTTGGCCAATGCTCTTTCTTAAAGCTAGCAATGTGTATGTATCATGCCACTTTTTAAGAAATAGAGACAATTTATAAGGAAGTAAAATATATATCTTCTAGAACAGTGGTTGCCAAACTCACTCCCATAGCTGCCTGCAGTGAGTGTTTCCAGGTAAGAAGCCCAACAGGGCTTAGTGACTTATCCCATGCTTTGCTCCTCACCACCTATGTGGACATTTCTCTTGGACCAAGAAATGAAACCTTTGAGTTAAGATTCCACCATAAAATACTGGAAAAACAGTGTTGTCTGTTGCCCTTGTAAGGAACAGATGCCTCCCTTACTCCCTGAAAACCACTTGCCCTACTTGCTGCTTGTATTCTTGGTCATGAATATCTGGGAAGTGATAGAGATGTCGTTGTCTGGTACTCCCATCTCCTTTGCAGAAACATGTTCAGAGCACCAGCGCTTAACTCTGAGCTGATATGAATCAAAACTTCTGGTGGTTTACTCCTGTGGAAACTGGATTTCATACCTTGCCTACAAAAGGACTAGTTCTGGTCTAAATTGTAAAGCAGCAAAGACAACTAGGTCAGCTGTAAATAAGTTCTTGAAGACCTCCATCAATTGCGAGGGACTCTGCCCCTGTTTTGCTAAGGCCAGCATGCTGAAATTTTAGAGGACAAGGAGTACATTTTAGCTTGAATCTGTTTGGATGGTGACAGGGTGAACATTATGCTTGAAGTGTCTTTGAGTCCCTTCTACTGCCAAACTCAGGCAGTGAAATTTGTGCCGCATGTGGAAAACAGGGATTGGTCTCGGCACTTAGACATTTCTGTCAGCTGGAGGAGACACCTGCCCATCTCCCTGGCAATAAGTGTTGCTCATCATGGGAACAGAGCTCTGCCCGCACCAGGGAGGAGGCGTAGGAGGTGACATGTGAAATCATTCATACCGACAGCTCTGATGGATGCTGACTCTAAGCTAGCCTGTTATTTGTGGCTCAGCAACCTACCATGAAGGTGTGTTTTGCATTTAAAAAAAAAAAAAAAAAAAGTTCCACTATCCCACTATTTTTGTGTATGAATATTCAGGTAGTTAAAGGGCAATGAGCCATGGTGGGAACTAACAGTGTGGCGCAAGTAGGTTTGATGGGGACCAGATGAATGCGCTTGCATCCAGGATGAGTTAATAGTAATATATCTGTGTTATTGCTGAAGTCCCAGGGGCCAGCCAAAGCTTCACAATCTAACAGGTGAATGGGTGGGGACTTCTGTCCTGCAGAGTTCCTGAACTCCTGAGGGCTCAATCTGAGCATAGCCTGTGTGAGATTCAGGGATAGGGATCCTGCAGTTGCCAGGAAGGGAGACATTGATGTGAAAATGGGAATGTAGATGTGCTGAGTTATCACAGAATCACAGAATGGTTGAGGTTGGAAGGGACCTCTAGAGATCATCTAGTCCAACCCCCTGCTCTAGCAGGGACACCCAGAGCACAGGGCACAGGGCGGCATCCAGGCAGGTTTGGAAGACCTCCAGAGAAGGAGATTCCGTAACGTCCTTGGGCAGCCTGTTTCAGGGCTCTGTCACTCTCACACTAAAGAAGTTCTTCCTCACATGCAGATGGAACTGCCTGTGTTTAACTTATACCCACTACCCCTTGTCCTATCACTGGCCACCCTGGAGAAGAGTTTGGCCCCATCCTCCCTACATTCACCCCTCAGGTGTTTGTGCATATTGATCATATTCCCTGTCAACCTTCTCTTCTCCAGGCTAAACAGGCCCAGCTCACTTAATCTTTCCTCATATGAGAGATGCTCCAGTCCCTTAATTGTCTTGGTTGCCCTCCACTGGACCCCTCTTTAGAAGCTCCACTTCCCTCTTGTCCTGGGGAGCTCAGATCAATACTCCAGTTGTGGCCTCACCGGAGCTGAGCAGAAGGGCCCACCACCTGCTGGCCACACCCTCCTGATGTAGCCAGGAGCCCATTGGCCTTCTTGGCCATGGGGACACTGCTGGCTCATGGTTAACTTGGTGTCAACCAGGACTCCCAGATCCCTCTCCATGGAGCCGCTTTCCAGCAGGTCAGCTCCTAATCTATGCTATTGCCTGGGGTTTTTCCTCCCCAGGTGCATTTTCCTTGTTGAGACTCATGAGGTTCCTCTCTGCCCACCTCTCCAGCCTGTCCAGGTCCCTCTGAATGGCAGCACAGCCCTCCAGAGTGTCAACCCCTCCACCCAGTTTGGTATCATCCACAGACTTGCTTAGGGTGCCCTCTGTGCCCTCGTCCAAGGGCACAGATCATATTAAAAGGATGAGTGTTTCTTTGCCATAGGTTGTCTGCAGAAGAAATCACTGTATTGGGGGGTACCTCTGCTCCTATGAACTTCTGCTCAGTAATTCTGGTCTTACTTAGTTGTTTTTACATAAAGCTATGTTTAATCAGTCTCCACAGTCTTTATAGCAGCACTGGATCTGGCATCCTGCTTAAAAAAGCATTTCCAATGAGGGAATCCTTTCCTCTTTCCTTGGCCCCAGAACATCTATAAACAGTCTCTATTTTATGTGTATGTTGAGTGGGTAGAGCTAAGGACATTTTAAGCTCCCAAGAGAATTTTATGGTCTACTCAGTCAAGATTAAGTTATTTTATTTCTCCCTCTTGCAATTTTGGAGGAGCAAGTGCACTTTGACAATGAAAAAGTTAACAAAGGAGCCTTACATCATTAGGGAGAAGTGTTTTTTTTTCTGATTTGTGCTGTTCCAAACAAGCAGAGCTCTTCTGGAAATGTTCCTGCCCCATCCCACCACCTCTCCTTTGCTTGTGAAGTGAAAGCCACTCGATCCCACGCCCGCAATTCCGCCTGCTCTGCGGAGCAACAGCTCGGCATTGCATGACTGTATGGCAGCGGGTGGCTTTGATTTTTTTAGCTCCTCGTATGAAACTGCAGAAGGTGTCAGCAAGGCATGTGGTCTCTAGCAGCTTTGTCTCATTTACAGAGCACTGCCTTGTACGGATGGAACAGCGGGAATGTGGGAAGCATAAAGGAAGTAATTAACCGAGTAAATCTTTGAAAACAGCATATGTCAGAGAAGTTTGCGTAGGGTAGCAGGTGCTTTTCTTTCGAGGAAACACTGTTTCAAACAAGAAAAGTCCTTGGGTCCCACTGTTGGAAACTGCAGGAGGTGTGTGGGTTTGATGACAATCCAAGAAGATGGATGGTGAGGCAGGGTTCAATGTCTAAGGCTGAGATGGTCTTCAAGGCAGGAAGTCAGCGGATGGACATAGTCTGAGTTCCAGCCATGACCATTAACAAGCCAAAGGAGAAGGGATGACGTATATTTTGGGAGTCATGGAGAAGGCAAAGCAATCCTGGTTGGTAAAATGCCTCACAGTCTTGCAGCAGAAGTAGGAGTAGCAGAAGGAGGAGTAGCAGGAGTATTGCAGCTTCTCTCCAGTGTAGAAAAGAGTGTCAAAGCCCCAACATGCCCTGTGTACAAGGAGATTCTGTGTTAAATARCTGGAGAACAATAATGGAAATTAGTGATCATTACTACTGATGATGATTTTTATCCCGCACTTCTTCTGAAATCCATATTGGCAGTTACATGCTTATAGCAATCTGTGTAACTTTTCCAGTTGAATTCCTTCAGTTCAGCAATGTCGGTTGTCTCAGTGTTGTAACCAATGACTCTGATGTGTTTTCCGCAGCGTTTGCATCTTAGTGAAGATGTTGCTGGGGCAACTTTCATGGCAGCTGGAAGCTCTGCTCCTGAGCTGTTTACGTCCGTCATAGGTAACTAATTCACCTGATGCTGTTTCTTGAAATCCCCTCTTTCCCTTCAGTGTGTTTCAGAGCTCAGATAGGATAGCTAATCCAGCAGAACCAGGGCCAGCACCACAGTTGGGTCACCATAACCACCTTTTCATCTTAGCTTGTTGTAGCATAGCTGAGATGCACAGCTGAGCTCTGCAGGTGCAGCCTTCTCTTCCCCTCCAGGCACCCCTCACATGCCACCTGGCATGGATCTTTAGGGCTTAGTGTTAAAGAGTGCACCTCCAGGACTGATACCCTGGAACCAAACTCTTTGTGTCTTCAAATACACATCCTCCACCATCACTTTCATTCTGATTAGCCTTTGAACACCCTTGTCCTCCARGAGAACTGGAGTAGGGGATTCGAGATCCTCAAGTAACAATTTGGTCAGAGCATCACTCTACCAGAGTATCACTCTGCTTATGGGAAGCATGGTCAACAGTTTCATCARTAGTCCTGGAAACTCAGAGACACTTGTATGCTCCTTCCACAGCCTCAAGCTAAGAGATTGCTGTGTGGATGGGGAGGAAAGATCACCTAGATGTGCCAAGAGCAACCCAACTCTAGGGGCAAAGGTTTGGAGAGAGGGGTGCTGAGCACAAGGCCCTGCAGTTAAAGGCAGTTTTTGTAAAGAAAGACTGTGAAACAGATCTTTGTCCCATCTTGAATTCATAAAGCCTAGAAACAGCAGAAACTGCTAGTACTTGTGCTTTTTAATCACAGTGGATGGTGCAGTTTTGGACCCTGCTTTATTTTAKTTGGGGAAATGGACTTCAGTCAGAGAGCTATTACAAAATGATTCTGTATATTGCCTGGCATAAGGGGAAAGTCTTGCTATTGAAGTCATCCATGTCCCTAGGAGGTGGGTTATCATCAGAAAAACAGAAGGGTTAAGGTGAGTTTCTCCTCTGTCTCCATGAAGATGACTATTGGGAGCTTAGAGACTTCTTCACAAAGGGGCTTGTAACATAAGCCATTAACCTCTGTGAGAGGTCTTATGTATTTTTTTTTAGCAAAAATATGTTATTTCCAGTTTATACAGCTTGCCTTGAACTTGTTTTTCAGGTGTTTTTATCACAAAAGGCGACGTGGGTGTTGGAACCATCGTAGGCTCTGCTGTATTTAATATTCTCTGTATTATTGGTGTGTGTGGGCTTTTTGCTGGACAGGTAAGAACATTTAAGGCTTCCTAATAGTTCTTGCTTCTCTACATACCTTAGTTGTACTGTGAAATAAGTTGCCCAGTTTGCGGCCTTGCCACAAGGATCTCTGGCTTGTTTTCTTTTTAAAAGGGCCTTACACTGTTCCTCTTGCATTTTTTGAAATGAAAAACAAAACAGCAAAGATCTACTGCTTTTTAAGCAGCCCGAGAGATAGGAGTAGTCAAAAGAATGCAGTTGTTTTTTGACCACGTCCTCTCTATAGCTACTGAAAAAAATGGATTGTGACATATGCATCATGTTGTTTAAGACCAAAGGAGTCTCTGGTTGGTGCAGATGGAAACTGGTGAGGCATGGCAGACATTTCTGAGAGCATAAGGGCTCTTCTGGAGCATCATGAAAGATACCCCCTTTTCGCAAGACAGGTTCGGATGCACATGGTGAGCTCACACAGTGTTGTTGGTGACTGRCATGACGTAGAAAATTATACAGGTTGGGCCTTCGTTTGTGCTTTATCTCATTGATATCCACCAAATCATCACATGGTTTATGTGGAAAAGGATCTCTGAAGATCTCTGATTCAAACCTCCAACCCAACTCCTGCTCCAGCACAGCCAGCTTCAAAGTTAGATCGGTTTGTTTGTGGCCATGCAGAGTCAAGTTTTGAGTATCTCCAAGAAGGCCCCAACTTTTTACCTCACTTGCAATAAAGCTATCAATTCCRCATATAAATTCTAACTGCATTCTAGCCTGTCAGACGACATATGACAACACAAATTATTCATCCGATATTAGATTGTGACATCTCAGTTGCTCTCTGATTTGCTATGATGACTGACTCGCTATAATTAAATATCTTAATCAGAATTCACCTTAGCATTTGCCGGTGTGCCCCGTATTTTTCTGTTCTCATAAAATATTTGAAATCTTCTTACTCTGCAGACTTGTTGGCAATGAGGTAAAGCAGGATTATAGAAGCAATACACGGCACTAGAATAACCATTTCTGACAGAGGAATCTTAAGAGAAGGGACAGTTTTAACTTAGTCAGTATGAGAAAGCAAGCAGAGAGCTCACACCTTTCTGGGAAGGTTTACAATCCAATTTTTATTTGCATTCACCACAGACATTTTTCAAGATGAAGAGGAACATTTTTCACAGTAGGGGAGGGTTGGGAAAAATCTACATCCTACTTTTTAGGCACATGAACTCTCATGATTTGCACGGGAAACCGAAGGAAATTCAGGTGCCAAGATGTGGCTCCAGAGCTGGCTCACAACGATGGAGCAGTGCAGCAGGTGTGAGGCATTTATGGGCTCTCCAGGACAACATACAGCTGAGGGCGACACACATTCAACGCGTTAGTGGTTCTGTCACAACACTTACTGTGAAACCCTGTTTAATTCAAGCCAATTAGTTGCTACCAAATCTTTCTCAGGGCATGTTCCCTGGAGGATTTCTCATGTAATCAGTAGGAGTTTTTGCTCAGGTTGTGTTTTCAATGGAAATGGAAAAGATTAGCTGTTTAGCATGATGACAGAGGGGCTAAGTCTTCCTGCACAATTCTCAGCATTATTGGTCTCAAGCCCCAAACCTGCTAAAATAATTTCCCATGCRGATGGGAAAGCCCCATTTCAATAATACTGATATTAACCCTGTGCTTTTCAGTTATTCCAGCTTTTTCCTCCAAAGCCCTTCATTTTTCCTACTGTCATCCAATGCATCTTCTGTGCCATTGGTGGAAACATTAATCAGTGCGTAGTCGGTCCATGGGAATGAGCTAGCTCCATGTCCCAGCCAGGCCAATTAAAATATTTATGTATGTCTTTGTATGTTCTCCCATGTATATATGTGTCTAAACTCATAATTTATGTAAAACCATGTATATGTAAGGACCATACAGACACTTGCAAGTATACGTGTTTCTATAGATGTRTATTAAAATGGGTTTGACTTGGGAGTTTTGGAGCAGAGGGAAGTAAAGACAGAGCCCAATATAGGACTCTTAGAAATTTAGGGCCCTTATGAAAGTGCAGAAGAGACCTGCTGAAGCAGAACTCCTCATGTATAAAAGACACAGGGTAGTTCATCAGCTACARAGCAAGATGCTCATCACATCTCCAGGTGCTTCTGCAGCCCATGCTCTAGCATCTCGTAACTAAACCTGCATAATTACAGCACTGATGAGGAGCAATTTCCAAATGATCACACCAGTGACTTCTGTGTGGGGTGACTTCTGTCTCTGCAGAGAGTGTGCACTTATTCTCAGCAGGGCTTTGCTTTCACATCCGCCTGTCCTTGTTGCAATATTCCAGTAGGATCTTTTAGAAACCAGTGATGATGGTGACGACAGCATGGGGCTAGAATGGAAGTCATTGATTGGGATGCCGCTGCCTAATCAATACCTGCCTGTGCCAGGTGCTTTTGAGATGCTTTGATATTTGCTGTTGAGATGCTGCCAGAAAGAAAAGGAAGAAAACTCAGTAGCATTCTAAAAATGTCTGAAATACCTTCCATTTTTTGTTGTTGTTTTTGTAATTTTTTTGAAACACATTTGGTTTTGGTGCACCTTTTCTCTCTGTTTTTATTTTGCCATCAAAATAGGGAGGACAAATGGCAAAGAGCAGTGGTCATTTCTGCTTTTGTTTTCTAAAAAGCCCTYTGATTTTGCAGAACTGCTTCCTATTGTCAGAAAACCTTTTTTTTTTCCCCACTAGTGACAAACTGAATTCAAAAACATTGATCAGCTCTCCCCAGGGTATATATTACTTTTAAATTAGGTTGCAGATGTATGTGCTATGTTGGATGTGATGTTCTTTGGCTCTAGAAAATAATGTTTCTGGTTACACACAGATTGCCTAAAAGGAGAAGCAACCCCCTGCCCTCCAGATTTTAGGTATTTTTTTTCCAACACCCACACTGATGGATTATTTTTTGCAAGCRTTTAATGGTTGCACTTCCATGACTGCATCGGTGCAAGCAGTCACGCTGCTGGGACAGAGAGGGAAGCACGATGCCCACGCCTCTATATGAGGCACTTAAGAAACACCCTTAAAAGAACATTATTAAGGTTGAAAGTCAATTATGAGACCTTTGAATGTGGCAACATTGAGGTTCCCTGTGCAACCTTAATTTGCCCCTCCTCCAAGATGTTTGCATTATTATATAGCCTTTAATTACACGATGGCATGCTGGTTGCTCTGTGGGGTCCCTGCCTCCTCCAGGGCACACAGAGGACTTTGCTCACTTAATGAGCAGCGATGCATTAATTTATTTTCTCCTCATTTTTCAGGTCTGCCTTACTTGCCATGCTCGATTCAAGCCCTGCTCCAAAAGCAGAATTAGTAGTTTCCTCTGCCCTGCACATYGCTCTTGTGTCCAAGCAGCTGATGAGCAAGTAGTTTTCCCCAAATCCCCGCAAGACAACAGGATGGTTTAAAGATGGGGCAAAAAAAGCACAGTGAGATTGAAGAGAAAAGAACTTGTTGTCCTAGGTGCCAATGGGAGCAATCACTGCTTTTTGGGTTCCCCCCCCCCCCCCCCTGAATGTATAGAAAACAGCGATGGCATTTACCATGCTCAGAGTCCAGTTCTGCAAGGTYCCAAATGCTGTTCCCACAGTTCTGTAAATCTTGGAGTGCTGCAGGGTGGATGTGTCTGTAGGTGGATGTGTCGTTGTGGACAACTGCAGCTCAGTTGTCCACAATGGTGATGATTCCCCTCCTTCAGTTACCCAGCTGTCCAGGTCCCACATGCTAAGTACTGGTTATTTAGCTGCTGTATCTACTTCCTTTCAACCAGCAAGTGAGGGAGCTATGACAAAGGGAATGTTGTAAGGGATGAAAACATGGCATCAGATTCAGCCCTCCAGGCACAAGTGAGGCAGTAGTTCATGGCAATCCATGCTAGATATAGAAGCAGACATAGACACTGCTATCTGTGCAGTGACAGCTTGTACTAGGCTGCTTCCAAGATTGCCATCCAACTGTTTGGGCCTGGAGAGCATTTTGACCTTAACCCCTGTCCCATCCAAGCCTCATCCTCACTGTCCTCTCTTCTCTCATTCTTATACTTGTGCCTTGTGCAGTCTCACACCTCGTTCCCCTGCCCTGCCATCACCCTTACCTGGAAGGATTCTCAGAAGCAGCCAGCTTCAGTTGGCTGCCTTCAGCTCCTTCCAGCCAGCACAGGTAGAGTTTGCTCAGTTTTCAAATGTCCTCCATCCAGATCCCGTCCTCTTTCCTGCAGAGGAGAATGAAGAGCTGGCAGAGGTTACTGAGAAGTACTGAAGAGCAGTGTAACCCCTGTGARTTGCAAGTCACAGCCCTCATAGCATTTAACACAGCAATTCTTAATCTGCATGATTTGGATTGGCTGATTACCATTTAACTAATTGCTGTGTTTTGCACTGGAATCTCCTTGTCCTTGTTGCACCTCCCTGGGGTTGGGATTGGCTGCTCTGGACAGAGCAAGGGGCCATCCAGGCTGTGCTGGAGACTCCACGATGTTGAGGTGGGAAACCAGGCACTGCTTCCCATGGGGCTGTTCTACATGACACCTCTACAGGGCCCCATTTTTTGTGGTGGAGAAGTGGTGCACCTCACAGAAGGACTATTTCTTGAGGCATGATTGCATCCCTGGAGAAGGGATCCCTTGATTCCTGGAGAAATTATCCCATCCAGAGGGTCTCAGTCTGCTGTTACGGATCACTCATGTTCCTCATCCTCTAAGGATATGCTTGCATATGCCTTCTGCACAGTTCTGAGCTTCTAAAACTCTTCTGAGGAAGTAAAATAAACTCAGAAGGCTCTTCTTGTCTCCACTGTTGTATAAGCAATGGACACCTCTCCAAACCCTGTATGTGAAAATGTACCTAAGAAACAGGTATTACCAATAGAGAAGAGCTGAGAAGCAGAAACTGTGAACAGAGATTTAATAACCAGGTAAAATATAACATTTAGTGAAGAGACTGGGATTTTGCTAATCTGCTTTTAATCTAATTCTGCCTTAAAGTTAGTTTGCATGCATCTTAATCTTTTAAGCTTTAATTTCAGAGACTACAAGTAATTCAGATTGGTTTAGTTACTGACCTTTGGCTTTATGATTGCATCCCAAAGCTTTTTTGCTTCTCCTGGGTTGTGGAGGAGTTTTGGGAGGGGAAAGAGGTTGGAAAGGCTTTTTTTTCTTTTTTTTATGGTTTGTGATCAACTGAGGAGAACATTTAAAACACAGTGTAGTGGTTTAGGGAGAACTTAATGCTGTTGACTGCTTCTGCAGTTCAGGGCACAAGAGTATTTTGGGTGGTCAATGGGGAGTAGGTCTAATTGGCAGATCAGGTGCCACCTCGCAGGTAATGAGCTGGGACCAGTCTAGCCGTCAAAGATGCTTCTGTGACTTTTTAAAATTAGCATTTCAAGACCTTTTTCACAGTGTTAGATTGAACGGTAGGACAGAAATCGGAAAGGCAGTTAGAAGATGAAATAATGAGAATAAATGGAGTCAGTTGGCAAGGTAAGAAGTGCAGGTTGAGTTCCACAGAGACTGGCTCTCCTGTGGGGGCATCGCTTCCCATATAGTTGGAAGCTGTTCTTTCACTGAGTCCATTAGACCAAAGCTGCTTGGCAATTACTGGCTAAAAAGGAGATGTATCTTAAGACTTGGAATTTTGTTTTCTGACCCTTGCTATTTTTTGGGGTTTTTTTGCTTAAATCCACTGTACAGGGAGGGATGCTTAGTAGTGGTCAAAGCCTTGAGGTGGCCCTAATGCATCATCCTAAGATGCTGGCGTCTCTGCCAGGAGGTACTTGGTGCTGCAGATGGTCGCATTTACCTTTCAAGGAAGGTTGGGACAGTCCTGAACCCTTCATGTCAGCAGCAGGGAGGCATCACTGAGATGATAAAAAGGAGACATAGGTATAAATAAAGGTTAAAAAAAAAACTGTGATTTCTCAGGTTTCTGCAGTTCTTTGACCCCAGCTCCTTGCAAAACATCCAGAGGAACTTGGATCRTGCTTTCATTTATGATTTTGGTTCCCTCCAGGGACCTTAAAGTGGGAATAAGTGCAATTGATTCACCTTTTCAGGTTGCTTTGAGCCTGGCAGATGAATGCTTCAAGCAGAAGCCTGCAGGAGAAATGAACCCCCTCATCTCTGCTGTGTTTTTTTGTCAGCTAACAATTATCAGCTTCTGCTGAGCTGACTGTTCCTTGTAGGTGGGATACAATATTGCCCAAATCAAGGAAAGAGTTGGGAGAAATAACTCCCAGGTTTGGATGCTTAGGCAGCATCTCTCTTCTGCATCTAAGGCAGCAGAAATTACCTTAAGGTATTATCTGTCTTCTAACTTCATTGCAGTTGGTATAGGGCTGATACTTTGACATCACTTCATCCAGACTCTCTTGCTTTTTGCAGGTATGTGTGACATCTGCTAGGAAAATATMCAGGGAAGGCCATTAATAAAGTCATGGGGAAGGTTGTATCTGTGGCTAGAAGTCACATGGCAGACTTCAAACATGGATGAAAACTATAGCCTCGAAGGGGCAGTTGAGTCAGTGGAAGAAAATTCATAATGGTGATAGCCAGGAGCCCACAATACTTGAAGACTGAGGTCTCTTAGAAGTCTTTTCCATGCGTCCTCTGTGATGCTGTGTCTGAGTTAGGGAGGGTCTCAAAGTGCTAGCAGCAATGGGCTGCTAGCTAAATGGTGCCAATATGAGATTTTTAGTCTTTATCTTTTAGCTCAGGCGTTACTCCATGTTATTGCTATGTGACTGATGCTGGTGAAAACATATGGTTGTTATTGGACAGTAAGGGTCTTATCCCCTTAAGAAAAAGGGACAGAGGTTAAATGGCTCACCTAAGCTCAAGCCATAAATCCGAACCCACGTGGTTGGGACGGAACAAGGAATTGCCTCTGCATTGCTTCAGTCCTAGGTGAAGGACTCTCAGGAAAAGTGTGGACACTCTGCAGCTGCTTCTTGAAAGAAGAATACAGATAAGGCAGTGTCACTCTCTCACATTAATGTGATGCTTCCTGAAAATCACAGCCAGTGACATTGAACAGGCAGGTGGCAGAATCCTTCCATCCAAGGAGTTCTGAAAATAATAAATGGTAAAGCTGAAAGCAGAGCCTGTGCCATGTCAGACGGAATGCAGAAGTCCTGAAGGATCAGTCACTTTTAGTGCTGTTTCTGAGTGTCAGAACTTCATTAGATTCACCAAAGACAGTCAGTGATATTCAGCTCCATGGAAGTCAGGACTTGCCAATGTCATAGAATCATAGAATCATAGAATCATAGAATGCTTAAGGTTGGAAGGGACCTCAGAGGTCATCTAGTCCAATCCCCCTGCTCATGCAGGGTCACCTAGAGCACATGGCACAGGGCTGCGTCCAAGTGGGTTTTAAAGATCTCCAAAGAAGGAGACTCCACAAYCTCCCTGGGCAGCCTGTTCCAGGGCTCTGTCACCCTCACTGTCAAGTAATGTTTCCTCAAGTTCCTGTGGACTTTTGGTGCCTCAGCTTGTGGCTGTTTCCTCTAGGCCTGTTGCTGTCCACCACTGAAAAGAGGCCAGCCCCCTCGTCCTCACTGCCTCCCTTGAGGTATTTATACCCACTGATCAGATCCCCCCTCAGCCTTCTCTTCTCCAGGCTGAACGGGCCCAGCTCCCTCAGCCTTTGCTCATAGGGCAGATGTTCCAGGCCAACTGCTCTGCCCTCATCTATCCAGCTAGTCACTCCTTCATAGAAGGTGATCAGGTTAGTCAAGCATGATTTCCCCATGGTGAATTCATGCTGGCTACTCCTGAGCACCTTCTTCTCCTCCACATGTCTGGAGACAGCAGCCAGGATGAGCTGTTCCATCACTTTTCCGGGAATGGAGGTGRGGCTCACTGGCCTGTAGTTGCCTGGGTCCTCCTTCTTGCCCTTTTTGAAGWCCGGAGTGACGCTGGCTTTCTTCCAGTCCTCTGGCCCCTCCCCCATTCTCCAGGACCTTCCAAAGGCTYGGCTAGGACATCCGCCAGTTCCCGCAACACCCTGGGTGCATCCCACCAGGGCCCATGGATTTGTGGGTGTCGAGTTTCCTTAGGTGCTCCCTGACCCACTCTTCCTCTACCCAGGGCAAGCCTTCCTCTCTCCAGCTCACTTCTTGTGCCCCTAGGGCCTGGGATTCTAGAAGACTGCCCCTGACAAACACAGAAGCAAAGGCAGCATTCAGCAGCTCTGCTTTGTCCGTGTTTTTCGTGACCAGGGTACCCACCCCGTTCACTAGTGGACCCACATTCTCCCCCACCTTCCTCTTGTTGTTAATATATTTGAAAAAAAATTTCTTGTTGCTCTTAACATCCCTTAACATCTTAACATCCCTTGCCAGATTTAGTTCCAAGTGTGCCTTGGCTTTCCTTGTAGCATCCCTGCATTCCCTGACAACGCTCCTGTATTTCTCCCAGGGGGATGTACTCTCAAGATAAGCAGAAATGGGATGGATTTTTTTCCAACAGATTGATAGATGAAGTCGAAGTTAGTCATGGGACAAGAGAGGATCCTCAAGGACATCCAGAGCAGTCTGTTGTGTCACCATCTGGCCCACAGCCCACTCACAAGCTGTCCCTAAAAGTGTGAACTGGTCCARAGTTCTGGTGGGCAGCAGCATCTAGCTAGTGCTGGTCTTTCTAAGGATGTGATGGCTTCAAGGAACAGCCTGAGAGGTTTGTTCATATGCTAGCAAAACCCTATTATTTTTACGTGCCACCACTTGTAGGAACCGTAAGATTCCCTTTTTTTCTGTCCCATTTGGTTGCATATCTCTTTAATYCCTATGAATTTGAAAATTTGAATGAACTGTATTGAAACAGAAGAAAATTGCAGCAGAACCTACTAAATTTGACTCGAGTACAGTGAAATCGATGTTCTTGTTAAATCTACCCCAAAGTGAGTAGCTGACAAATATGCTCCTAAGTTGAATTTTGCAAATGAAGCACAGATCAGATGCTGTCCTACATTTAACATAGCGTCTAGCATAAAACGATCTGCTCTTGTAGGGACATTTTGCTGTGTCTGATCAAGTCATTTTCTCTTTCACAATTGCCTGCTGGAGAAAGTGCCAGTTATTTCAGGGAGATATTTTAATTTTCTGTTTGGCTTGGCTGAGCAGCTGTGATTCAGGATGGTTGCTTGGATTTACATAAGACAGTTAAGACTCAATAATGATGCTCTTTGCCAATACATTTGGCAAATATCTGACATTTATAGTTGTGCAGAATAAGTAGAATTAAACCTCAACTAATATTGCTGTTATTACCCATGCAGTTAACAGCAATGAAATGCACCGACACATGGAGGATTTCACAGTGGACTTGTGAGAACTGCAGTCTTGAGAAGTACAACTACTGGCCCTTAGTTTGAATAGACAAGGCAAAATAACTTATACTGTCTTTAATTAAATTGATAGACCTGGCTGTAATCATTTTTTAATGGGTGGTAGCAATGCTTAGGTCTGATAACTGTCAGGTGAAGAAGGTAGGTTTCTGTGGAGGACTCAATTCTCCACATCACTAGGAAGTAAAGTGATGTTGAATTTCATCTTCCCATCAGGATGGACAAGATGAGCACTGGTGCCCTTTTTACTTTTGCATAAAGCCAAATGAGGAAGATGCACTTTATCTACAAGCTGTTGTAAACTTAATTTTCCTGAAAATCCGTCACTGCTAATTCCATTTGAGTCCCTCATTCACCATAACATTGGCCAGACGTTAGTCATTGAGTTTATTTTGAGGTGACATATTTATTGTCACAGGGCTGGCATGGAGTTCTGATGAGCATTTGCTGAAACATAGTGTCAGGCTTGGCTTGGGGCCAGGAGACAAGGCCTTGCAGAGGGAACTCAATCCAGCTCTCAGCTCTGGGAACAGCTCCTACAAAACTACTGCCTTTGGAGAGCTCCCGTCGATATCCTCATGACTGCAGTTGGGATTCACAGTCATCTTCAAAAGCTTTCTCTGAATGAGATATCTGATTTAAAGTGTCTAGCTACCAATAACAATAGAACCTGTGTTTGCAATAGTCAACAGTGCAAAGGAGGACTGCACAGCACTCACGGTAAAAGAAAGGCCATCAAGCAGAAGAAGATCAAGAAAACCATACCTGGCATTACCCTGGCTTTGCCACTACCAGTGATCTCTGAATTCTTCTCAGCCATTGCATTTATAGCTTAGCAGAAGTGCTCATCTTTCCCCAAGAGTGCATCCTGCTCAATTGCCATCCTCTTATCAAGATCTGTTGTTGATGGACTAAAGTGTATCCAAGGAGTCAACAACAGCATGTGAGAGTCAGAGGGGAAGGATGTATTCCCACTGCGAGACACCATGCGATGGAGTAGGGGAGATGAGCATTCATCCTTCAAGATTAGCAAGTCCCCATTGCCCTCTCGAGAGTCTTGCAACTCATCATGACAGGGATAATGACAGTCTTTAATCTTTTGACAACCTTGCCTGAAAATTGCTGCCTCTTTACATTAAGAAATTAAGTATTAGCTGTTAATACCTGAAAATCTAGACCCTCTATGCCAGAGGGCACAGACAAACAAGATTAGAAGGCATCCTTCTAAAGCCCAGCATTTCCAGGCAGCGTTTAGAGCTGATTATACAGGCCAAGAATGCCAATGAAGCAGAGGGCAACAGGAGAAATAAATGCCTTGGAGTGAAAAAGATCCATAAAGAGCTAGGAGCTGATCAGCATGTTATAAAGACTTTACAAATAGAAAATGAGTGACTTAATTGTTGCTAATGCAAGATGGGGCATTGAGGTGAGCGTCGGTCATTACAGGTCCGGATTCATAGAGGGCTGCTCTCATTAAGCACTTCAGCTAAAAAGCTTTTCCTTTCAGGTCCAGAGATCCCATTTTCAAAAGCAGTCGAGGGAGGGCTAACGGGTACTTGCCAGGGATTTCAATTTTGGATACTTCCTTCAACTGGAAGAAATGTACAACCTCAGAGTCCACGCTTTTGCAGCTGCTCTTTTATGCCCCAAAGGATCAGGTCTCCATTCGCTTATAGGTTTACTAATTTAAAGCCCACATTTAATCATATTTTTTACCCAAGCTGCTTGCTCCTCTGATTTCCTTTCTGCCTCATTTGCCAGACTGTGGTTCAAGAGGGTTCCAGCGTGCAAAGATTTATGTGCAGCTCCTAGCTCCTGCAATACTATGACGTGTGCCCTCAAGGTCATGACAATTATAAGGAGACTACACAACTCATCACACTAGGCTGAAAGTGTTGCAGTTTCCTTTATTTGGGATTTTTCATTTGTTTGTTTTCTACACAATATATGTTGCTACTGTGACTGTCTTCATCCTGTGTCATTCAGTATCGCTCTGTTGGGTGGGATGTTCAGGATCTTCACAGAGGACAGTGAGGGCTTGCCTGGTAGGAACACAACAGAGAACCAGAAATGGAGCTTTTCTATCTCAGAGGAGTAGGAAGGCATCTTTCTCAGGGAGTTTGTCTCAGTCCTTTGAAAGTTAGCATCTATATAGCTTACGCAGAGGAATGCTTTAGGGATTTGCTCCTCTAGCAGGGAAAGCTGAGATGGATTTGCCCCATGTTTGCTGCATCAGGGCAACAGTTTAGATTCTCCGAAAAATGCCAACAACTTGTATTATGGGCATGTTTCCCTCAATGCTGTCTGAAATCAAAGCAAAAATCTCTGTGACTCCCACAGGATCTAGGTCTGTGAGTATTGTAGACTACATCCCTGATGCATAGTTGTATTTTGCCTTTGGGATCTTAATCTGCTTGTTTGGAAAAATTCTCTGGAAATAAATGAATACATTCTAGGAGAACAGCCAAGAATAGGGARGGTACTAGCTTGACTTGTAGTGACTTGCAGGACAACTTCTTTTTACTGGTACAATGTGCAGTGTGGTGGCACTCCTTACACCCAGGGGAGCATTCACTTGAGTGAATAGCTACAGTTACCAACATGCCTGTTCGTTTATTTATTATTTGCTGTGAAATGTCATGACTTTTATTATACAGAACTGAAGTTTACAGCTGTAAGGTCCTTGCCAGCATCTGTGCTCAGAAGAGCACATAGGACTTGGTACAGCCTCATAGAAGCAGGCTGGAATAAACCAATATAATATCCTAAACTCTCCTGTGAAAATTGCTCAATCAAAATGAAGGAGTCTGCTAAATAGAAGATAGGAGATTTAATTAATGCTCTCTGAATAGAATTACGAATCCAGCTGCAGGTTACTACATTTGGAAATTTCCGTCATAGAGCACCTCCATTCATATCTCCTTACTTACATTGAAGGACATTGTCGGAGGGTGTAAATCTAGTCTGCCTCAAGGACTTTAAAGGTCTGTTTCTCATTTTAGATAAGAGTTTCTTGCATGATGATGGTTGCAGAGAGAGGCTTTACATGCAGCATGAATTACACCCACTTAAAAAAGCCATGGTGTTAAGAGGTCTTATAGAATATAAGTATATAATGATCGGCATCTTTTTTGCAGCATTAATTTTCCTAGCAGGTAAAAAAAAAATCCAGAATTAGAAGAGTTAACTATAAAGAAATATGAGAAACTATTTTTTTTTGCCAGTGCTCTGGAATAGGACCTTTCTAGAGATACCGTCAAAATGAAAATGAAATTATTGAATTCATGCACAAGCCTGGCTGGAGGCTGTGGTCAGAAAACATGTTCAGAAATGCTGGGTCACATACAGATACACGTGGGAAGGATGTGGCCCGAGGTGCTCGAAATGCTCTCCAGAAATGGAAAGTAGAGACTTGAGGTGACTTGAAAGCATTTACCAGGAAAGAGAGAAAAATATTCAGAGTTTTAGCATATGGAAGATGTTACCACCCTGTGACTGTTTTTTTTTTTTTTCCCTGACCTTTCAGATTCTAATAATGAAGTTAAAGGCCAAGTCAATAGGCCTTTAGGCCAAGGTATTCACTGGCATTTTTTTTCACCTAAGATCAGAATTCCTGTTTCAGTCAGCCCACAACGACCAAAATTCCTCCAGACTTCTGTGTCTGTGAAAGGTATCAGTTAAAATAAAATGCACAGCACTCCTGTTTTACCCTCTGTTGCATATTAATTGCTTATTCTTTTTTTTTTTATTATTATTCTTACTTGCTGGGGCAGGAACTTGAGCATTCATCTCCCACCCTGGATGCATACAGAACTTTAGCACACTGGGAAACCATGCACACAGGTCACCAAAGTGGTGGGTCTGCTGATGGTCAACCTGTTCCATGCTGTCAGAGTAGCATTTTGCAGAGCAACTTCTTTCTGTGTTCCAGAAACACTTGAGACTTGCGTCCTCATGCCATTATTGTAATACTCCGTCATTTCATTACAGCTCTAAAATGAGCTGTAATGCCTGAGGCCAGTGCACCATCTTGTGCCTGCAGGAAAACGTAAACCAAGGGAATGGTTTGTCTTGGTTTTGAGTAGGAAATGAAAACTGTTGTGCTGCTCGCAGTGGTTTTGGGATATTTTTCATCCCTAAGTCTCTAGGGAGTTCTTTTATTGAAAAGAGTGAGAAAAGGTATAACAGAACAATCTTACTTTCAGATTGTATTACTATCCTATGGCTACACCATAAGATCACATCTTATTTTCTTAGTAGTGCAAAGCAGCCCCAGTATCCATGATAATTATGTTTATTGTCATAAAAACTTTTATTTGACTGGTATTCTTCCATAGGTGCTAGTCCTGTAAGGGATTATCTTGGTAAATGCAGGTTGAATGTTGCATTTCAATTTTCCTGCATCGAGGGGGAATTGTAGAGATGGCAGAAAATAAAAGTAATGTTTCTGTTTGGATTCACAAAGAAGCATAAGAGAAGTGCATTTACAAAGGCAATGCAAGAAATAATACCTTCTAGAAAGGGAGGATCAAATTTCAGGAGACAGATCAGCTGTGGAGAACTGCTGAAGAGAACAGATCAYGATTTAGGTCATGGGAGTTGTTACTACCACATGGCTGTCTGCACCTCCTCCAGCATTAGTGGTTAAGGAAGTTAAGGAATGACTTAGTATTTGGGGAGTTTTCCATCCATCTGAGGTCTCTGTGTGCTGTACRGAGAAACCCCAGTTCTCTTCATAGATTTAAAGTAAGAGGAAATCATTAAACATCTAGTCTCAGTTGGTCCATAACACACGCTGTGCAGCTGCCCGTTACCATAGGTAGCCCAGCGGACAGATCATGACTTGAAGACATCCAGAGACAGAGTGTTCCCTGGGTCCCAGGTRTTAAAAACAGATGCCTCATTTCTCATACCAAGAGAAGGTTTCTTCCCTCCACCAGCTTCATTGTGGACTTTGTAGGTCATTCAGGCCCCCTAATATATCATTAGCAACTCTGTGAACTGCTCAACATCAGCAAGCCCTTCTGCCCATGCAGTTAAATCAGTGAGTCTAGWCAGGGTGTTAATTTGTTAGCAATTCTTAATTTTATGTCATCTGTTAATATGGAGATGCTACATGAACATGGTATATTGAAGGTTGTACCCACAGGTGCTTTCTGTAAAGTGCAAGGAAATAGAACTCTCATCCTTCTCATGCACCTAACTCATTTTTTCTTCTTTTGGTAAAGTATATGAACTTAAGGCTTCTTGCCTTCAGACTTTCACAAAGCATTACTCAAGTGGTATATTATGGCATTATATATATGCTGTTTGTATAATGGCATATAAATGCTTGAGAAGAGCCAGCTTTTGTTTTCACTCATCTTTCTTGCTGCCTTGACTTTCCCTAATCGAATTGCTAAGCCCATTCCCACCTACCATTAGCTGCTAACAAACTGCTTTGATACTCTCAAAGCCTTTGGACTCTGTAGGTGTGCTGAAGGCCAGACTGTGGCTTAGCATGGAAAGTGCTGCCTCTGACCTTACTTATAACTTTTGCTTTTCAGATTTGGCCATAACCCTCCATCTCCCAAGTGCCTTCCATCAAGCAGTCTCAGAAAGCCCTACTTCAATCTCATACCACATATCCTAGCATGTATGGGGCCAGCTTACACCCAGAGTGTTAACAATCACATACTTCCTGACAGACTCTCCTTTGCATCTTTCCCCAGGTGGTTGCACTGTCGTCATGGAGTCTCTTGAGAGATTCAATCTACTATACGCTGTCCGTCATTGCACTCATTGTGGTAAGTTTTTGAAGGTTGCTGTACATGTTACTCCTCCATGGGAGTCCATGAGTCTGCTGCAGCCTCAGAAGGTGGCCTGTAAAGAACGTGTAATCTAGTGGCCAAGGTCCTAGGAATCATGTACAGATGTATTTGTTATCTCTCTGATTCTATCAAAGAGCTTGACCCAAGAGTAAATGATRGAGGAAGGTCCTGAGAGCCTCGAGCCAAACACAGAGTTAAATCCCCATGTGACAGCCCCACTTCCCACCTTGACAGGGACATGCAGTTCTGTCTTCTCCATGCAGCAACCCTTCCTGTTTTCTACTGGCCATGCTTCTCAGAAAAGTCTTACATACCAATATGGAAGCATCATTTATGCCCAAAAGAAAGAGATCCTCAACAGCTACAAAGCATTACAATGTGGTAGATCTCTCCACACRTAAGTCTTACTCAGTGCACACTATCAGCAAATCATCTTGTGAAGTTTACAGTTTCAGTAATTCTCAATGCTGCTCCTAATCCAGCTTTCAACAAGCTCCGTAAGTGCTTTGCATCTCCTCAAATCAGTGAAGAAATCTTATCCGGAGTGCTTAAGACCCAGCTATCTCCTTAGTGTAACTTTTGCAGCCAACACAAAGCAAAGTCAGGAAATGCAAAAYCTGAATTTCCTGGTAACAGGTACTGTCTTTCATGATTCTTTTTTTCCATGGACATGAAGACCCTAGATTCCCCTGGAGAATAGAAGTGATTTTATGGGTTTAGCCTTTGTTTGTGAGCAAGAAGGGAACTTTATAGTCAAAGACGAATGCTTGTGTTTCTAAAGCTGATGGTGGAGCTAAAGCTTGTGGTTCTAAAACCAATTTTCATTCATCACGATTTCAACCATGTGTTTTGTTTCGCTTTGTCTCTGCGGATGCCTGTATACCATGTATATATTCTGTAGGTACAGGTGCCTGCCTCTGAAATATCCAAGGGTTTGCCTTGGCTTGTTTGTACTTCTGCTTCCTGCACTGCAAGGTCAGCTTTTAGCAACTTCTGAAAAATAGCTTGTCTCCAGTCTACTTCATTCATCAATGCTGCTGCCAGAATAAAAGCTACATAATTATTAGCAATGAGCTGTGAAACAAAAAACTCTTTCTTTTCCTTGATAGCTCAACAGCAACATCATACCAAAAATGTATTCCTAAACAATAAACTCAGCTACTCCTCCAAATTGGAATAAGCTGCATAGTATGAGCATAAAGATACATATCCAAGCCAGCAGTCATCCTCTTAGTGTACTCTAAGGGAAGCACACRTATGGGCAGCTGCCTGACATTTAACCTCTTCTTTTCTGGATTGGCTGTTTCATTTATTGCCTGATGGCAGGCAAATTAAAGGTCTTGTTGACCTTGCCATTGGATTTGCCATCCTTCAAGCAAGGTGGCATTTTTCATGGCCAGTTMATCCTTGTGTAGTCAGTGGCTTTCATATGCTGAGACTCATTCTTGTCTTCCCGTGCCCAACACATCACTGAAACTCCTAGCTACCTGTCATGTATAACTACAGTTGATAGTGCGCATTGAATTGACATCTTTGTTATTCCAAAGAAAGCTCTGGTCTCCTGTTTTCTATTTCTGTRAAAGCTCTTCTTGAAGGTTACAAAACTTCAGCAGGTCTTCTGCTTTGGGACTGCAGCCCTTCATACCAGGATACTACTATTTGTGTTCCTAAGCCTTGGCTTAGCTTCTCCAGTGCTCCAGTATGGGATGCACTCCGTAACAGYTTTGTCTTGCCTACTTGTAAATATGCATATGAGGAAGTAAATACACTCTTTCCATTATTGAGTATTTTGAGGTTATGGATTATGGGGTTATGGATATCAGGTTATGGACTTAAAAAAAAACCTTGATATTCTGCTCGTCTCCTTCCATTGCCACCAGGAAAGGGATTGCATTGAAAATAGAACAGCAGAGGACTCACCTGCTGAGTACTACTGACCAGGTGATAAGATTGGGTGAACTCTGAATCACAGAGGCTATAAGCAGATTAAGTCTGTTTATCACCTATACCTCACCTTGACTTGGTGTTGCAGTATTTTTGCCCTGAAAATAATATTGAGAGGATGCCCTGTCACCCATTAAAGCTTGTCAAAACCATTATTTCTTATTCCCCTTGAAAGGAAAAAGATATCAGTGTTTCTTAACTTGGAGGGACATGATCAAAGWCGTTAGTGAAGAAAGTAGGATTGGTGCTATTTCTGATCACAAAGGTCACTGCACATGTTTTTGTGTCCTACCACACCAACCCATTGCAGCCCAAAATAGTCATTGTCAGATGAAATCACGGTGAGTGGAGTCATCTTAGAACATGCATAATGTTCTGTAGTCATGTTTTCTTCCAGCAAAGGATATAATGACTGTTTGGTGCTTGCTACCAAACAAGAGTTGCTATTTGCAGGCTCTGTAGCTTAAGGGAAGTATTCTGCTGTGCTTTCAAAAGGTCATCTGCTTTCCTTCCTTGATGCTGCTTCCATGGAGGGGCTTTCCTAATGCAAAAGCACTGCTTGCATCTCTTCATCCAGCACTGAGTTCAAATCACATATAGATGCTTTAGAAAGAGTAGAAGGAAAGTAACCCCCTCGTGAAAGTAAAATGCTGGGCACAGTGGCTTTCTAGGCCAAGGAGCTGTAGGGCTGCTATGTGTGTGATAATGGTGCAGACCTCTCAGAAAGGYCATGATGAAGTATAGGCCTACCAACCTGTCACTCGGCTATGATGAAGCATTGGCCCCTATTTACAACCTAGCCATTATGAAGTGTTGGCCACCATCTACAGCTTAGCCTCGGCCCTTGTCTCTTCCAGAGTATACGCTGGTCGGGGCTCAGCCTCCAGTTTCCCTGTGGCAAGCTGGTGGAGCACCATTTGCAGGTGTCCCATCGCCCAAAGGGGCTGTTGGGTGTCTAGGAAGTGGGCATGGCTGTGCCACGCGTGGGCTGGGCCTAGGGGCAGCAGGGCCCTGGCCATGAGGGGTGGTAACGCGCACCCCACTCTCACAGCCAAGGCAGCAGCAGAGGGGAGCCTGGCAAGCTGCCGGAGGCCCGAACTGGGCAAGATAGTCCCAGCGGTGAAACAGGACAGCCATCTACTGGCCACCAACAGAAGCAGCCTGCAGTCGGCCTCCTCCAGTGCTGGAAACCGGGCAAGGTGCCCCTTGCTCCAGTTGCACAGCACAGCGTCTTCCCAGGCACCCAGCGTCTCCCATGGGCATGCAACCTCTCTCACAGACASGAAACATCTCTCATGGGCATTATCATGGGGGCATGAGCATAGGGCTGCAGGAAGGCTGAAGCAGTTGTGGTGGGTGTATTTGGCTGGGTGGTTTCATATGGAGGTTCTCAYAGCCATTGGGAAGAAGACCCAGCCATGCTCTGGAGCAGGGACATCCTATGGRCTGGTTGAGAGGGTAGGGCAGGACATCATGCTGAGCCCACAGCTGCTCCATGCCCCGCTCAGCTCAGAAGCTCTTCTGCTTGTGTTTTGTTTCTGACATGCCTCTTTTTCAACTTTTCCTCCACAGTTTATTTATGACGAGAAGGTTTCTTGGTGAGTATACAGAGCAGTGAAGTCTTTTTCTCATTGTTTTGTTCCAACCCTGGCACAAGAGCACAAAAGAAATGGGCTAACAGGGAAAAAGCTAATGAGAGGATGACCACTAGATATCTAAATATATACAGACACTTAAATGTTTAAATATCTTAAACATTTACAAATGTCTCTACATAGGCTGCAGTTGCTATTGTAGGCTAGGAGGGCTGCAAAACCTTTAAAAAATGATTGCAATGTTTTGTTTTCATCCTTAGTTTTTGGGGCATCTCTGGCCTTGGCAGAGGCTRGTGGTAGCTTTGATTTCCCTCACATCCAGGATTATTTGGATTGCAAGCACTAGGGGGAGGCAGCCTTTTTGCAGCACATGTTTGCTTAAACTTATTCTCCCCAGGGAAGCGATGTTTCACTTCACAAAAGGATTGCTAAAACACAGAGTTTTGCAATGGCCTGTTTTGCTGGGTTTTTTTGTTTTGGTTTTGTATTTGAATAAAATTGCACTGAGGCCCAATTCAGTTTGACCGTGTCCTCTACTAAAACACATCAATGAGGAAGCTGAGGGCTGAACTGCAGGAAGCAGGGAGGGAGATACTGGTATGGCCCATGTAGCATCTCAGATAATAGTCTTCCTTAAAGGACCTCCGTCCCATGTGTCTTAGTCTGCAGCAAGTGCCACACAAGGGGATTTTTCCATAGGGCCTGTGGTGGCAAACCACTTCCTTACCCATGTGCTCCCCTGSAGATGCATTAAAGCAAGCAGAGAGGGTCGAGCCCTTTTACAGCATCCTCCAGCATCTGACCGGTGTTGCTTTGGTTTGCAGGTGGGAGTCCTTAGTCCTAGTGCTGATGTATGCCATCTACATCGTTATCATGAAGTAAGTGCACCACATCCTGCTGCTCCAGCTCCCATCTCCGAAGCCTATTCGGGGCCTGCAGAGGTGGCCCAGGAGAGACACAGGCTGGAGGTTCCTGTCCCACTGCCCGGTCACCCACCACATTTCAGCTGTCACTGTTCTAGTCAGCAAGTCAGGATGTCCATTGTGCTCATCCGAAGACCAGAGGTGTAATGTGGCAACACTTCCCTAGGGTGACTTGGAGAACTGAATTGTCTCCAAGCCTCACCAAAACAGCCACCTYCTGACCTGGCCACTGATCTTCCCCTGGTCTCTTTAGCATCCCTACTAAGAAATGAAAGTGAGGGGGATTGCATCTGCTTCCMCATGCCCCTCTGTAATTCCATGCTCCCCAGGGAAGTTGCAGTGCAGCCCATGCTGATTTCTAGGCATCGAGGGGTGAAATGTGGCTGACCGTGGTAGAAAAGCCTAGGCTGCTGCTTGCTCCCAATCCCTCCCACCTTGTTTTCTGAAGCCAGTGGAAAGGAAACCCAAATTCAAGCTGGAACATTAAACAAAACCTGCCGGCTGCCAGACACACCAGTGGGTCTTGTCCCAGCAAGTGCGATTAGAGCTGTGTTGTGCAGCTATAAGCAGGGTAAATATTATGAGAGCAATTCCCAGTGCGAGAGGTAAGGGGGACTGGTTTGCAGGGAAACACAAGTCCACATGTGTCTTTGCTCTGGCTTTGGGTTGCTTTGGAAGCAATGTAACTAGAGCCGCAGCCTGCCCTAGCTGGGTTTCCACAATGCAGAGGACTTTCCTCCCCGTGCTTAGCTGGGTCTCAGAGGTTCTAAATCAATGTTAACAGCTGCAGTGTGTTTCCTTCACCCAGGTACAACTCGACCATCCATCACTGCTTCGAAAGGAAGACCAAAGGTGCTGCCAACATGGTGAACGGGTTAGCGAGCAACACGGAAATGGATGATAACAGCAACTGTGACGCCACAGTGGTATTGCTAAAGAAAGGTAACTGTTCCAGTAAGTCACCCTACTTGTTGCCTCCTTATGAGGGTTTTATTCAAGCTGGTCCATCAGTTGTGTGGCGTGGGAAGCAGTATGTTATTAGCAATGCCATAAAAAAACAATAGCCCTTTTGCAAGTCATGGCATTTGAAGCCCTCTGAGCCAGCAGCCCGATGCCAGGGTGATGGCCGTCCCCTTCTTGCCAATGGTTTGCCTAGTAGAGCAGCTGCTTGCAGCTTCAGACCATGCACTTCCAGCTGTTCTCAATGCATTTAATGCACAAAGTGACATAAACTGAACAGGAGGAAAAACATGCTTAAGCCTGGGTATGTGTCACCACAGGAGAAGGAGGGGGTGCTGCTTTGATAGGGTGCTATCAATTCACCCGCCGTCCTCAGCATGCCAAACTTWTGCACATAAATGATCTCTAAGTGGTTGATGTCACTTCAGTGCAAATCTTCTCCATTTGATTTAAATCATGACCCTAAGCTCAGGCCTTCCTTGCTCGCTCAGGCGTTCCCAGGTCCCTCGGGAATACAAGCGAATGGAACAGTTTGGGCTGTGGGATTTAGCTTTGACATGCTCAGCCTGCCTTCTGGTGCAGCTGTGTCTCAAGTCCTGGGTTTATTTTTGAACATTTACTCATTGGAGCAGAGAAGGCAAGAGCTGCAAGAGTTTGTAGCATTCCTGGTAGCAGGAGGGTAGTTGCAGTTCCTACCAGTGCCACATAATKCAGGTTGGAAAGAAAGTCCTGGGAAAAAAACACTTGGCAGTTTCTACTGGGATGACTAGGAAAGACCCCACATGTTTGTATCTGCTCCGTGGAAACCTTCCCAGGCAGAAAGGCTGAGAGGATGAGGAGGATGCTCTTCTGTAGGCCTGAGGATACAGCAGTAAAGAGCAATATCATGAGGCAAAAGGCATGGCAATAATAAGCTTGTAACAAAAGGCATGGCTGTGTCAGGTGTCCCCACTATCAGTTGCAGTTGTGGCTTATCAGTTAAAATCCTGCACAGCCTGCAAAGTACAGAAAAAGCCATGGTCTTGACCTACAGAGCTTATAGACACTGGTGTTTGTGCTCCCTAAGTTAAGGCTTTGACCTCATACCTGTGCCCCAGCTGGAGCATGTTTTCACCGTCTGCCCAGTGTGTCCTTTCTCCTTTGATGCCTCCTGGCAGGTTGCTCCCATGGAACAGCAGGCTTCCAGGTCTTGGTGGAAGCAACCRTCAGCTTAACACAGCCTTTGATGAGTTGTGGAGGGTAGATTTAGTTTTGTAATAATGAGCATGAGTAGAGGCACCATAGTGGTGATTTGTTTTAAAAAGAAATGCAGAAATTAAGGACTAAAGAGGCATATTTTAAATGGCAGTAGCTGAAAGAATGGTTTTTAGATGGGCCCTCTGGATTTACAGATGCACAGATTTATTCTTCAGAGACCCTTGTGGGACGTTGAGAGGCTTCAGTTTCTCCTTATCCCTTGGATGCAGGGAATTTCCACCGCAAAGCCTCAGTGATCATGGTGGACGAGCTGCTCTCTGCCTACCCACACCAGCTTTCATTTTCTGAGGCTGGCCTCCGGATAATGATAACCAGCCACTTTCCTCCCAAAACCCGTCTCTCAATGGCCAGCCGCATGTTGATCAATGAGGTATGTGTTATATCATTTMTATATACACACACATATATATATTTATCTCTCTCTTTCTTTCTGAATTCATCCCTTCCTACAGCAGCGTTCAGGTTGAAATGAAATTCAGTAGATTTGTGGGATCCCAACTGGAATTTTCCTAGATTTGATCTTCCTGCCCAGGGCTCTACTAAATCATCCACTGACATCAGCCCCCATGGAGACTTTAGTAAAGAAAGCTATAGGTGGCCGAGGCTACACTACCTGCAGCTATTGCTTGCAGTAGGTACCCACAGTCTTGGTCTGATATTGATATCACTTGCATTTGTTTTACAGCCTGATATTCCACTGAGTCTGACCTCTCATCTTGGAATCCCCCTGCCTTGAATCTACATTTCTTGGCATGTCTCTTTCTGTCTCTCTCCCTCCTCATCTCTTTAAAAAAATCTTCATTTCAGCAAGAATTTGTATCTGTGTTACAGAGACAAAGGCTGATCAACAGCAGGGCTTACACCAATGGCGAGTCAGAAGTCGCGATCAAAATACCCATCAAGCACGTTGTTGAGAACGGCACAGGGCCAAGCAACTCCAGTGAGCGGGGCATGAATGGCACAAGGCGAGACGAAGAYGTGGCTGAGGCCGGCAATGAGACGGAGAATGAGAACGAGGATAATGAAAACAATGAAAACGATGAGGAAGAGGAAGAAGAAGATGACAATGATGACCCTGAAGGGCCATACACACCTTTTGACCTCCCCAGTAAGAAGCTCCTGGGTTTGGGTTCTTCCAGAAAGCAATGCTCAGGYTGGGCATGCCAGCAAGCATCAGACGAGCAGAAAGCTCTCAGGATGCAGACCCCTGGCCTTGGGTTCACCCCAGGCACAGGCTCTGAAGCTCCTGTGTTGGTCCCATGGCCACCCTCTCAGCTTCYCTCCTTCCCTTGTGCTGTGCTCCTCTGAACAAGAGGTGTCCTGTCTTAGCCGCTTGCACAGCACTTAAGCTGAGAGTAGCCTGGCCTCTTGCTCATGAAAATTAAAAAAAATACTAGACTAAAGTGTGCCGGATTAAAGTAGACCAGAATTATGATTTTTTCCCCTGTTTCTTATTTTGCAGCTGGTAAGACTGAAATCCTGAAGTGGCTCTTCACRTGGCCATTGAGTTTTGTCCTGTACTTCACAGTGCCCAATTGTAACAAACCCCACTTGGAAAAATGGTTCATGGTTACCTTTGTTTCTTCTACCCTTTGGATTGCTGCTTTTTCCTACATGATGGTGTGGATGGTATGTACCCGCTAAAGCAGGAACCGCTCTTGTGCTAACAAAAGGCAAAAATGAGTGTCAGGGTAGAAGACTTTTCTTTTATTATTATTTTTAATGACTTTTGTTATTCTGAGCAGGCAACGAAAAGTTACTTGTTTCCTCTTGCTTTTCATCTGCAAGGATGAAGTGTTTCCAAGGGAAAGCTCTCCCAGCTTTCCATAGCTAGAATACCAGGGTCTGCTGGGTCACTGTGTTGCTTGCAACAGATGGTTCGCATTTCTCAGGCCATGCTGCACAGAGTTCAGGATAGCACCTATCGGCATGGACTGAGCTTTTCTCCTTGCTCTGTGCAGCTAAATGTGGCTCATAGGAAACCTGGCATCATTCAGCAAAGGCCTCCAACACTTCAGAAGAGAAATCAGTTCAGAGAGCACTAATTTACCACAGGCTGCATGGCAAAGAAGCAAAAGGCATTAAAGGAATCGCCTTTCTGCTACAGGGAAATACTTTCAATATCTTTGGGATATGACCTGTATATAATATGCTCATAAWATAATTAACTTGCAGGCTGTTTTAATGTCTGTATGTGGTAATGTCTTGTGTGTGCTAATGCCTTGAATCATCAGCCATCATGAGGAGTTCTGTTGCACCCAGTAGTTGGCCTGCATAGAGCCTCTTTTCCAGGTTAATGTCCAGAAAATTATGGTTGAAAACAAGTACATAGTAGGTCAGTACTATCTTCTGCCAAGTGATGAATATACCAAAAAAAACCCTGTTACTGCTTCTCCTTTAATTTAAAAAAAAAAAAAAAAAAAAAAAAAAGAAGAAGAAAGGATGGGTTAGACTGACCAGTAAATCTTGCAGTGTTGGCCCAAGCTGGTCTGTGATTTTGCTTTTCGCAGACACCCTGACGTTTAAATTTCTCCCTGTAGGTTACAATCATTGGCTACACGCTGGGAATTCCGGATGTGATCATGGGCATCACCTTCTTGGCGGCAGGAACCAGCGTGCCAGACTGCATGGCCAGCCTGATCGTCGCACGGCAAGGTGGGCGCACGCAGCGCCTTGCTGTCAAGGTGTTCGAGGGGTCATCTTCCTTCCCCAAATGTAGAACCTTCACAGCCCTTTCCCCTGTTTAGAAGGTTTAAAAGGAAGGTTTAAAGGTTTAAAAGGTTTAAAAGCTGAGGTTTAAAAGGAAGAAGAAGAATTATGTTGCTATTGCAAAGCAGGTAACACCAAAATGTTTTGGCACCGTTGCCAACTTCAAGCCTTCCCCAGAAGTTCAAAGGTATATTTCTTTTCTTTTTTTTCTTTTTATAATATCAATTTTGTAGATCTGTGTAGAATATTATGTAAGCACTGGAAAACACTTTTTTTTTTTTTTAAGAAACCTTTTCTTCTTTTGCCTAATGGCTTTTGGATCAGGTTCTTTAAGAGGAAAAGAGTTGGGAATGCAGCTTATGGGGTTGAAGAAGATGGTTCTTCATGAAACATGTTAGTCAAATTAGAATAACTGAAGACCAAATCTAACCAGTCGGATACAGAAACTCATGTCTCATGGTTGCAGTAAAGCAAGGGTGGCATGRAGGGAGAGCCAGCAGAGCCAATGGTTAAGAGTCCCCAGGAGTGGCTGAGGGAAATCCCCAGATAATCATAGAAAAGGGATCCATCTTTTCCTGATGATGGCCTGTAGGATGAGGAGAGAGAGGGGGAGAAGGAAGAGACTTAACTCTGCTTTAATCAATGGAAATCGTCTGGATTCACTCAGATTAACGTGTTCTCATGGGTGATTGTTCTTGGTTTCTGTTCCTGCAGGTATGGGGGATATGGCTGTGTCCAACTCCATCGGAAGCAACGTTTTTGATATTTTAATTGGCCTAGGCCTCCCGTGGGCTTTACAGACCCTAGCAGTGAATTATGGTTCATACGTAAGTCCTATGCTCGGTTGCATGATATTTTATTTATTTATTCTTAAAGCTAGACTTTTACACACACTGGTTAGATCAAATTTTGTGGATTGGATTTGAGGAAACAAATAGTGTCATGCTGCTATTATTTAAGGGAAGCAGCAGTCAATTTTCAAAAGACATGCCCCAGGTTTTGGAGTACAAGTGAAGGCAGGACATGTGCTTCAGTCTGCACTGAAATAAGCTAACTCACCATGTATACTGTGAATTTGTGCACTGGAATTTATTCATGATAAGGAGAATAATCCTATTTTTAATGAGATCAAGGGCTAAAACACACAGGTAGAAAGTAAAAGGTCAGAGCAAATCTGCAGATTTACTGTTAGTGAACTGTTAACACTGGAAAATGAAGGGAGCTATTAAATAACCATGAGGTTTCAGAGCCTGATCACTAGGAAACAGCAGAGCAGCTTCTTTGAGAAATCCAATGCCAGTAACAATTCCCAAATTWAAAAAAAACTTACTTCTTTAGTCCCCCGATGAAAAAACAACCCCACCCCACCCCTGCAAAGCTGTTGAAAGTTTTGTTCCCAAGAGGGAAGAGTAATRACTAGACAGTACTCAGTACAGGACAGAGGAGAGCCAAGTTACAGGCTACAGAATTACAGAATTGCAGAATTTCTGAATTTGGAAGAGACCTCTGGAGCTCTTCCAATCCCACCTCTCTGCTCAAGCAGGGCCAACTGCTGCAGGTTGTCCAGGATCATGTCCAGTGAGGTTCCAACCATCTGGAAGGATGGAGACCCCACAACCTTCTAGGGCAGCCTGTTCTGGTGTTCAGTTGTCCTTACAGTAGAGAGTTTTCTCCTGTGTTTAAAAGGTACCTTCTGTATTTCAATTTGTGCCCATTACCTCTTGTCCTGTCACTGGATCCCATTGAGAAGAGCCTGGCTCCGTCTTCCTTGCTCTCACCCATCAGATATTCATGCATGCTGATAAGATCCCTCTGAGCCTTCTCCAGGCTGAAGAATCCCAACATCACAGAATTACAGAATCACAGAATGGATGAGGTTGGAAGGGACCTCTAGAGATCATCTAGTCCAACCTTCCTGCTCCAGCAGGGACACCTAGAGCATGAGGCACACGGTGGCATCCAGGTGAGTTTTGAAGACCTCCAGAGAAGGAGACTCCACAGCCTCCCTGGTTGAGCCTGTGCCAGGGCTCTGTCACCCTCACACTAAAGAAGTTCTTCCTCACAYGCAGATGGAACTTCCTGAAAGAAATATAGGAAATATACCTGAAAGAAAACTGCGTGTTTGTAGCATCACTGACCTACCTTTTAGTTCAGTGTAGGAATTCAGGACAGGATCAGCAGAAACCATACATGGCCACCCTGAATCCAATTCCCTGGCAAGCAGGAAACCTACTGGAGRACAAATGAGACGAACAGGTAGGGTCACCATCCCTCAGAGCAGGGCTCTCTGCCTGCAGCCATTTTCCTGGTGTTGGCGCAGGGCKAAGAGTGAGCCCACACTTCTCATACCAACCTCAGATACAACAACCTCATGGCAGGAGACCTAGAGAAGAGGGTTCAGGATGAAGGCACCCTTTTGACAGAACTAATATTTCAGTTTAGTTGGATGACGCATGAGTACCCAAGACTTAGGGACTGAGAACAAAACGGAAAGGATTGTTGTAGGAATAAAACCCCTTTCTCTCATGAGTAGCTCATCCCTATATTTGTTATGGTTGCATTTTTTCTCTTTTTTCTTTTTTTTTTTCATTGAAAAGGATGCAAACAAGTGGCTAAGCAGAAGCAGCCAGCTCCCATGGAGGGCAAACAATGTTGCTACTGTTCTGCACACCCAAATCAGCCCTTGTACAACGTGCTCACGTGGCTCCAAAACACAGCCTTGGAAGCTCCCCCAGAGTGAGCGAAGAGAGTGTTCGCACACAGCCTGCCGCTTTCCCTCCAAATCCTTGGGTAGCTGGATTTTCAACCAAAACAACCCCCCACATTAACACCARTTAATTATTTGAAGTATTATTCTGCTGCCATGGGGAATACAGTGGGGTGCAGGTGGCAGGACTAACAGCAGCCCGGTTTGCTGTCCTGGCGAAAGCTCTCAAACTCCAGCCAAGCAGTTTACACCACCCAAGTCTGCAGCAGCAGATGATTTTTAAGCTAAAAATCACCATTTGCAGCTGCTGGTGTGTAGCAGGATCCCAAGTTTGTCTCCTCTTACAAAAGAGGAGGTCCCCAAAGTCACAATGATTCTCCCTCCTTATAGACACAAGGAAAGAAAAATGAAAGTTTATGTGATCATGATTGCTTTTGTATAGCTGTCAAAAAACACAATTGCTTCTCAAAATTTTTGACCCGGGGCAAAGGTTAGGTTTAGTTTGTACTTTGGATCAGGGATTAAAGTGTTTGCAGATAGATTTTGCTGAATGTGCAAAGTACATGCAATTTAATAAGCCAATTGCAGTCATATCTTTCCTGAAAACCACAAAAAGGGCAGAGCATGTCATGTGAGAGTTAAGCCTGGGTGCAGGAGAGCACTGAGAAGCTCCGTGCATGAGGACATCCCTCTTAGCTCGCATCACATCGGGAAGTGCCACCTAAGAGTGAGCACTCCACTGGCTAAAACACACTGGGCTCAGTGCACACCGTCCCAAACAAAACAGCTTCCTGACACAAAACAAGAGAAAAATGTTGGCAACCTTCACATTTTCCACAATGTGATTTTGCAAGGCCATGTTTTCCTTTGAAAGAGAGGACRAAATACAGTGGAAAGTCCCCGGACAGCTCAGCTCAGGGTGAAGACAGAATAGACCAACTTTATTCATATTGAATAGTCTAAGTTTGACTAGTAGGGAAAAAAATGCATCCACGATGCATGGCAGATGCAGCAATGCAGCAGCTTCTTCCCGTGTAAACTCTTGCACTTGCTGGAGACTTTGAGATATCCCTCATGTGGAGGGAAATGCCTTCCATGTTGCACAGTGCAGGTTTTATATGCTCTGCAAAGGGAACCATGTGGTATGGAACATACAGATTCTTTTCTTTGAATGTGCTTCAGCATCTCAGAAAAGGTCCAAGAGGAAAGTGCCTCTAGACAGACAGGAATGCAGCACATGTCCTGAATCCGTGGGTTGCTGAGAYGCCTGTCCCATGGCAGGACCTGGGGAAGGCTGGATTTACAGTGAATTTACACTGTCAGCCAAGAACATTGAAAGCCAAGGATCCCCAACCAGATTGGAGACCTGATACTTTTGCAGCTGGGGGGCTGGAAGCCTGACACAGCCCTTCCCCACTGATGTAATTTCTCATTTGGAGCCTGAAGCAAAACCAGTTTGGATTTTGGCAATCACTCCTTGTTTTCCCTGCAGCAACTGCCAAAGGAGAACGGAAGAATGGAATCACATTTATTTTATTTCCATTGTTTTTCCTCCAGCTTTTCCTTCAGCCTCAGTTCCTTCTTGCCTGCAGGAGCTGAAGTCTGCAGCCACATCTATGCATTTGCTGCACCAGAAGATGAGAAATGGATGCAATGAAAGCGCACAAAGCAGATTTTGCACTTACAAACCTTCCTTGTTTGACCAGTCTATGCAGAGAGTTCATCTGGCCTGCTTTTGCTGCTAGGTATAAGCCAAACCTCAAAGGAGAGTTTGGGAATGCAAATTTTTTTGCTCTTTGCAGTACTTCCTTTGCAGACAGTTCTCTCCTGGGGAAGAAGCATTTCCTATTTTTAAATAAACAGAATTGAGCTTTTGCTTCCATGATGAAGCTTCAGCTGAGGCCCCTTCTCTGCTTTTTGTTAAAAATGGAGGAGACTTCCTCTCCCTTACCATGAGTTTTGAAAATTTTGCAAGCATTATTTTCCTGAAGCATAAACATCTCCATGTGCCCTGCAGCAGCCTGTTCCATTGCCTTGTGCAGGAAATACCAGTTATCCCATGAATAGGCTGCTTCTGATTTCCATCCTGATGTGACAGATCGAYGACACTTTTTTCTTAAGCACTTACACCAAGTTTCAGTCTGCCAAGCTCCTGAGCTCAGGCTGACAGGAATCACAGTAGGAAGTAGGACAGGCTGCAATAAAAATGAGTTATAARAGTGGTGCAGACCTGGGCTAAAAGAAGGGGTTGCAGGGAACCCTTCAAGCATATTAGCAGGTAGGGAGAATCAGAATATGTTACACCCACATTCCTGCTGTGGTGCAGCCCATGTCTTCTGGTTCATCCTGCCGCAATAGTTAAATGTCTTCATGCCCTATACCAGCTTTGGAGGAAGAAATGGTGTGCTTGTATTCCAGCTAATGTAGGATGTTTGCTGAAGCCCATCTCCTTCAGCTAAGGTCACTGTGGACCCCTCAGGTGTGGGAAGACCTTCACTTCTGTCACCTTCTTCAGAGCCCCARTGCCACTGTCCACCAGATGTTTGGGTCACAGCCTCCCATAACACTTGCCATTGAGTTTTGTCTGCCTCTAGAAGATACGTCTCCATCTTGGCCCAAGGGTGTTTTGCAAATGGTGTCTCTCAAGGTCTGGGCCACCTTTACATTTGGTACCTGAACAAACCTGGACAGCCCCTGTCCTCTTCTGAACACAGGCTGTGAAGCGTGCAGAGGTCTTGAGAACTTGTTACTCCAAGAAAGCTTTGAGCACAGCTCTCCTAGCACTAGGAGCTCACCAGCAAGGCTTCTTTACCCAATGAATTGCACTTTTTTCTTACAGAAAGTCCAGCTTCCTCTGCCTGTGAATTTCAGTGCGGTCGGCACATTTCATGTGGACGTTTTTTGCTGCTCTCAGCAAGCAGCCCACCTCCAAAGGAAAATCCAGACAGGAATTTGCTGTGGAAGAGGATCAGTCTTTCATGACCAGATGCTGCTCCTTTGGGTGCGGAGGAGGCTGGGCTTATGTTTGCGTTTTGCAAGATGATTTTCTTTCTGCTTTGCTGATGCAAACCCCGGTTAGCTGCCCTACGTGGCCCATCAGGATGCGCTGAAGCTGGAGGGAAGGCACGGATACCTGGCAGTGGATGAAGCCTGGTGCACTTGCTCTGCAGGGTGCCACAGTGCCCCACAAGGAGCTTGTTATGGCTCTTTGGCATAGCAGGAGATGTGAAAGAAGGTGTTGAAGGAAGGACCGTCTGGACTGGAACATGATGCATCTCTCTGTCCTCCCCAAGGGAAACTGTTGTTTCAGGAAAGCTTTGGGGTTTACTCAGAACTTGTATTAGAAGGTACAAGGGGAAATGGCCCTGGAGACTTTTTCCATGGCTGCAAAAATACATTTCTTCCCGTCTGACCCTCACAATCTGCACTTTACATTAGCAGGGGGATCATTACAGCCTTTCCTCCTTCAGGCAGGCAGGCGGTGCCAAACTTGGCCTTCCTGCTGGGAAGCAATCCAAGTCTTTCCCTTTTTGAATAGTCCAACTAGTGAGACTGTTGCACCCGTGCTGGTGATGGGGACATCAGGGGGTGAAGTGGTCACTTTGATTGCGATGCTAGCCCCCATGGGTGTCYCAGGAGCCAGGGATGGTGACACTCAGGAGGATGTGGCATTGAGTGACCTCCACTTCTCTTGCCACATGAGCCCTGAGGAGAGGCCTGTTATGCACCACGTCCTGTTGTTTCCTGGGTTGACGCTTGAGCAAATGTCATCGTAGCACAAAATTCCTCCCTGGATTGTTTATTAGACTAGGAGGAAATCCAGCTGTTGAAGAGGAAAGAAAACATGCCTTGTGCGAGGTTGGATGAACTTTCCTCCTCGAAGTTACATATTTCTCTGCAGATCGTCTGCAGGAGCAGACTCAGGCTGTCACTTTTCCATGTATGCAGCTGCAGGGCAAGGCAAGTGTTTCGTACCAGCCTTTTTAAGGAAGATCTCTGTGGTTAGCTGGGCTGTTTGACCTCCACAGCTGAGTGATAAGGCCTGAAAACCTACTTGCACTACAGAAAAAACACAGAAAAACCAGAAGCAGCACCCTCATCTGAAGCATCTTTGGAACATAGTCATACCCCAGCCTGTCTGTAGGTCTATGTCACATAAGCCCCTATTTTAAAGGTATTTAGACTTTAAAGATGCAGCTGGCCATCTTAGTTTAGACTGCTGAGACTCTGAAAACTGCAGCTGAAAGCATCCACCACTTTATGGACCTTTATCAGGAGTTAAGTGATGATTGAACATAAACCTTCTGACTTGTCCATTCAGGACTCAAGTAGGAGTTAACAGGGAAGAAGATCTAACTGCACAAGGGATGAAAAAGCCCCTGTGGTAGTGGAACAACCTGAAGTGCTCTCAGGTCCTGAGCACACCTGGCCTTTAACGATCCTCTTCCTTGCACAGAAGGGAGAAGGTAAAAATAAATGGGTGATTTAATGGGCTGGCCTGGTTTTCATAGGCTGCATGCTTGGATTATTAACAGCAGGAATAAAATGTTGCTTGAAATTGCAGCACAGTTTTAACAACTTGCTTCTTTTTCAGATTCGGTTAAACAGCAGAGGCCTTATCTATTCGGTTGGTCTCTTGCTGGCATCGGTTTTTGTCACAGTACGTATCCAGTCTTTCATTCTTCATTTCCCAAAGAGTGCTTTCACGGAGGTTTTCTTCATGTTTTTCTTTCTTGCTTTTCGATGTAATGGTGTTTGCAAAGTCTGGTGTTGAGGGATAGGAGCAGTGGCTTCTATGGGGAGCTTCCCAAGACCATAGTGGGGTGCTTTGCAGAAGTTCTCCTTGTCACAGGGTGGCTCACATGTTTGTGGGAGGACCTCTGAATATCGTTATGATCACTGGTAATGGTGGTTAATCATGTTTCCTGCTGGAGATGGAGCAGCCCACTGATGTACAATTGCACTTGTTGGACAGCTGCAGGAAATGCTGGACATTTTGCTCAGACAGGACATTTCTGTTGAATTCAGTTTCATTCCTTGCCTGAGCCAAGATCATTGTAAAACTAGGCAAGAAACGCCAAACAGAAGAGTGTTTCTGTACCCTGGTGCTGTCTTCAACATCCTCAGGGCAGCTGCTCAGGGGGGACCTCAATGCAAGATTTCAGCTCCCAGAGGTTGTTTTGGGGGCAAAATGAGCAAATTCAGGTACAACCTTAGACTGTTTATCTCTAGGTTGAGATGCAGAGAGGCGCAGGAAGCCTTTTCCACGTGCAAAAGGGAACTTGTCCTTGGGAAATGTTCCAGGGGAAACCAAGTGGGTTTGTTCTTGCCAAGATACGTGGTTTCCTGCAGAAACTCCAGGTTGTTAGACTGGGACTGGTGGCTCTGGTTTACCCCAGCTCTCACTCTCACTGCTCATGCTCCTGCCTTTGAGAAGGTGACACCCCATGTKCTTCCAAAGGCTCCTGACTGGCTCGCTCTTTTGTCACAGGTCTTTGGCGTCCACATGAACAAATGGAAACTGGATAAGAAGCTAGGGTGCGTGTGCCTTTCCCTCTACGGCATCTTCCTGTGTTTCTCCATCATGACGGAATTCAACGTTTTCACCTTTGTGAACTTGCCRATGTGCAGAGATCACTAACACAGGTGACAGACTGTCGGGAGGGATGTCCCTCTTACCTGTGCAATACAAACCACGGCTGGCATCTCTGCAACACGGTGCCCCTCTGAGTCGTGATGTCTTTCCTGTCCACTGTTCATAGGACCCTCAGCCCCGTCTCCGTTTACCTGCTCCCCAACTACCACAACCTGGAAAAATCCTGCATCGATGTGAAGATTCTTTTGTTGTTGTTTTTCAGCATTCATGTGATTTCCTAGCTCCGTTTTTGAACAGTGACTGGGACCGGAGATCAACTGGCTGCTAACTGGCATCAAGCCAGGCAAAACTGGTCTGCTACAATTCCTTCTTTTTTAAGTTATTTGATGGAAGACTAATCTAATTTATGACTTAAGACTATTGCTAGAACACAGAAGAGGGTACATCGTACGGGGCGGATTTCCAAGGAGAATTGTGGGAATATTATGGTCACTTGGGGGCTCAGGGGAGGTTCTTTTTTCGGTTGGGATTTTTATTGCCAGCAATCAACAGCCTCTCTTGCCGCTTCTCCTGTGGAGCGCTGGGTCTCCTGCCACAACCTGACGGCCACGGGGCAGCGTGCAACGGGAATTCACTCCACGGTACTTGGATACAAGCGGATTTGCTGCTTGCAAAGAGAAGATGGGCAAAGCATCGGGCAGGATTTTTTTTTTTTTTTTTTTTTCTGAATGAGTGAATCGCTTGCAGGTGTGGTGAGGCATGCAAGGTGAACATGGAGGCACACACTGCCCTTTTCCTTACGGAGCTCGGAGTTTCATGGCTAGCCTGTCAAGGGTTTTTCCAAGCAATAGTTTGAGTGCCAGCCCCCGAGGGCTGCTGAGGAGGAGTCCTGGTCTTCAGCCGTCCACACATGGAGTCAAAAGGTCAGAACTTTCTCTGCATCAGGAGCTTTCCTGTAGTTTTGGGGGGGATTCAATAGTTGTGACGTACTTGTTCCAAGAAGGAAATGAATACGTCTCAAAACTTTTTTAACTGAGTTACAGACACTGGTTTCTTTAAATGGAAAGAGGCATATTTTGCACAGACATAGTTACTGAAGTCATAATTTGCCACTCTTTAAAGAATACACTGGACCTGGCCAGATATTTTTTCTTAAACAGCTGAACTTTACCTGCTAGCCGATCGTGTGGACTCGTCACATGTCCTGCGGGAGAGATGGAGGAGAGATGGCACTTTGAAAATGTGGAATATCTTTAACGCAGACTTGGTCACAGACCTAAGTTATTGTGGAAATTTAGCTCTTCATCACTCCAATAGCCCCGCTAGATTTTGTATAACGCTGTATTAATACGCAGGCAGTTTCCATCCCATGAGAAGCGCCGTCACCGCTGCATTCGTACGTATTGATGCTGTGGGTTCTTGCCAGTGCTGGCTGTTGTATTTACTTTGAGCACTGATCTGGTTCATTTGGTTATGATTTTTTGGGTTTTTTTTTTTGTTTTTTTTTTTCCTCTTTCTTGTATATGTTACACTGCAAAAAGCATAGTGAGATTCTACCAGCTAGGCGAGTGTTTTTGTCTATGGTACAAACAGTGGCAAATATTGCTGGTTGAGGCACAGTGAACCCCGAGTAAAAAGAAACAAACAAACAAAAAAATCCCTTAACTAAACTGTAGCAGGGAAAAAAAAAAAAAAAAAAAAAAAAAACAAAATAAAGGAAAAAGACCCATTCACACCCAGTAAACCAATTCCTCAACTTGACCAATTCCTCAACTTGTTTGCACTTTTGCACCTGAAGATTTCACCTGAGTTTTCTTTGGGCAAAATGATGGAAAACAGATGGTTTATCCCTCCTCCCCCAAGCTCTGCCCGTGGTTCCCCTTCAGCTCAGCACCTTATTTTCCATCTCGATCACCCTTGGTCCGTGGGTTGCATTGGCAGCCACGTGGAGTGCGAGTCCTGGCGAAAAGCCATGTGCTGCTCAGTCCCACGTACCTCCTCATTGCTTCTTCCAAGGAGGGAATGCAATGAGTAATAAGGATAATAACCACTAAAACACCTGAAATGCTTCCTTAAATCCAACAGTGTTAGCAGCAGTGTGGCACCCTTCAATAAAATCCACCCGCAAGCACACGCCTGGGATTTCCCAGCTGCTCCTCAGCGGAGTGTTTCCTTGCTGATGAAATGGATGGATTTGGGGAAGGGAAAGAAATAAAGTAAAGTAAAGTAAAGTAAAGTAAGGTAAAGTAAAGTAAAGTAAAGTAAAGTAAAGTAAGTAAAATAAAATAAAATAAAATAAAATAAAATAAAATAAAATAAAATAAAATAAAATAAAATAAGTCATGTCAGGGCCTATTATTACTTCTATTTTTGAATATTTATACTGCTGCTCCAATGGAGCCAGTTGGATCTATTTCTACGAAATAGCTGTTACCTATCCCATGGCACAAAAAAAACTGCATGAGAATTTTTTAGGAACTTTTCCTATTTGGTGTGCATTAAATACTGTCGTGTGTTGTAGTTTTGCATTGTCCGTGCAGCCTGGAGTACTTTGTTTGGAAATGCGTTTGCCGTCGTGCGAAAAGCCACGCTCCGTGTTGCTCCCCGTGCTGTGCACAGCCTGACGAGCTCTTCCCAGCGGAACAGTTTCGGGGAGTTACGCCCACATTTTGCAACCAAACGGAGCGGTGCAGACCTGGTTTGGAAGAGAAGAGACCGGCTGAATGTGTGTTCACTGTTTGCTCCCCTTGAGGGAGTTTGTGATGCCCCCAGCRGCGGGAGCGGGACTATGGGACCATGCAGGAGGATGCAAGAGATCCCATGCTTGAGGATCAGGGAGAAAGTGGGGCAAAGTGAGGTGGGATTTTTCTTTTTAATTGTGATTTTGTTTTCTTTTCAAAATGCCTGCAGTTTTCTGGGAATTTTGTCCTTCTGGAAGCAAGGATCACCTTCAAGTTGGAGGCCAATCTTGGGACTCACGGAGTATTTTTGTTTCCATTCCTGGCGGTTGCAGACGATGCTTAATGAGAGTTTCCAGGGGAGATGAAAGAGCCTTTCCCTCCGGGAAGAGCGCCTCACTGCAGCTCCAACTTTGACCTGATTTGGTTCTGCCTAATTTTAAATTCATGATCCTGTGCTGGCTTCAGCTCTGCCCCATGTGCAGAGAGCCTCCCTTTTGTCCAAAAGCCCAAAGAATCTGATCTGTGGAGGTCTTAAGACATGCCAGAAAAGTTGCTTTTGTCCCTACCAAAGTTAAATTTTGTATTTTTTTCTTCTTTTTTTTTCTCTTTTTCGATTTAGTGCACTTTTTGGTGGGTTGTTCCTGCTGCAGGAACACCCCATCTGAAATGTTGGTGGGTGAACGAAATTGGGAAGAAGAGCCACCTACTTTTAGAAAACACAACATTCAATTTAGAGCAGCCTGAGGGCAACATTTAACCTACTGCTGTCAAAACCAGGACTTTTATATGTCTTTCCCTAAGAACTGTGTTAATACTTGTGCGATAAAATGTAGACTGAGTATTGCTGAATACYTTTGTAGAGAAACTTTCTGATGATTGACAAATACTTCTTACACCCAAATCTCTGAGGTTAATCTTTTCAGATTAACCTCATGAAGACRTTCTGGGATCAGATATGCCCATCCCAAAGTTGCGCTAGAGGAACTTCAAATTGGTTCACAGCATCACTATAAAAATCCATCTCAACAGGTGTGCCTTAGGTTTAGGTTCCTGCAAAACAGAATTAAATCTGGGCAAGAATGTCCACATTGGGTTTTGTACAAGTTGAACTGAATCAGTTTCAAGCCACCCTTTTAAGGAAGTTCAAATAGACCCAAATCTGAAGCTTATTTCACAAATGCATCTACTTCTACTCAAGGGAAGCAAACGGTAGTTGCTTGGCTTGACTGCACACCGGGGAATGTTATTTGGCTGGCAGACCTGTTGCTCCCCACCCTGAAATAGCCTCAGATCTAGGCTCAAGTTATCCAAGATTGGATATAAGCATCTAATTTCAGGAATAGCATTTTTTTAAAAAGAGAAAAGCACAATTTGTGTAAAGCTCCAGACTTTGTAGTGTGTTTCTATAGCTAAAATAACTTTWTGAAGGCATATTTTAGGTTTTTTTTTTCTTTTGAATGGTGCTAAAAATCCTGGCACACCCCACCTCTCTGTTTCTAATACTTCCCTGCTAACGTGGGCTCATGCTTGTTCTTTCTCTTGTATTAAGCACTCAGATCTCCTTTGAAGACCAACTATTACCTTAATCTCGGTCAACATGACCTCCAAGCAGATACACCTTGGTGTGGGTGAGGAAGCAGCAGCTCTGTTGGCTTCCTTCATCTAGAAACAGAAGTTTGGGGGCAAGAGTTACCCACAGAAGTGTTTGCCAAGGGAGCGGGCCAGCAACATAAGCAGGCTTAKGCCTTATAAGCGTGCCACTTTATAAGCATGCCACCACCAGGCAGCTCTGGAACTAGAAATTCCAGGAATTCCTAGGAATTTCTTTATTTCTGGACATCAGAAATAAAGGCCTCAGTGCGCACATGGTTTGCCAAGATGTGAGGCTTAGGAGATCTTTGCTGACAGCAGGGTTTCTTGAAGAGCTTCGACAAATACAACCCTTGTGGTCTAGGAGAGGGGCCTGAGCTGGAGAGCAGCAGCAGCCAAACTGGCCCGTTTGGTGGGGAGCAGCCCTCCCACAGGGGTCATGAGCAGGTGGCTCCAGTGAGGAGGACCCTTAACCARCATGCCTGGGGTTCCAGTAAGGAAAGTGGCTTTCAGGAGACGTGGTGGGAGTTGCAGTAGCTGTTTCCTAGGAGTGAGCTCCTGAGAAGAGTCCAGCAAAGGATAAGCTGTGCTGAAGATGGGTTAATCTTCTCCAGGATGGCATTGAAGGGAGATGGTGGCAGAGGAGGATGCCTGACAGTGGCTAYGAATATCAGATGCGGTCCTTAGTACATGGCCAGCTGCCTTCCCAGCCGTAACAGCCCTGAGTTACCTCTTCTTGTTACTTCAGGAAATACTGAAAGTAGCTAGAACTAAGCTGTAGGAGGAAGGGAGAAGGGCATCAGGCTGGGGGCAGGCAAGGAAGAAGATGCATCTTCTCAATTATTTGAATGAAGAGGGCCTGGACTTTCTTCATGGATCTACAAATCCTGACATTGCCCTCCCAGCTCTGTGCCAGAGGGCAGTTTTGGGGCCTATGTCCACCCTGTTGGGTCATTCTCTCTTGGTTGAAGGTTGCCACCTCTCCTGCAGATCAGAGATCGGATCTGTTTGCCTAAGTACCTGGAGAGGGTCTAAGTATTTCTGTGGGCAGCTTCTTCTAGCAGCACAGCTGAGCACCAAGGACATGTCTGTCCAGGCCCTAAGTCATATCTTGGGCATAGAAGGTCTTCTGATACAGCTTGAGAGATGAAGGATCTGCAGATGTGGTTTGAATGTTGTGAAGCACCAAGGGAACTTTGTCGAGAGCAGCTCTCTGCACCCTGCTTGCTTGCTCAGGGTTTCATCAGGCTCCTTGCGTTACAAGGACTCAGGATTTTGCTTCTCTTTTCTGTCTCACAAGCTGRAACCCTCTGGCTTCCATGGCTTCCAGCCACAAATGGGATGTAGTTCTTGGTCCACTGAATTGACGGGGGGAAATGCCAGGTCTTTTGGAGACCAGGCTCAAACAACCGGACTCCAAAAGAGTGTAAAGTTACACACTGCCCTTAAAATGCTACAAACCATTAAAATATGCACTTCTTACAAAGTACATGGAAAGTCTTTCATAGGATGTTTTTGTAAAGACCTTCCAAAGGGAAATTTGCACAGATGGAGACACTCACTCCTCAGTGGCCTCATCCCCAACTGACTCATTTATAAATGCACCCTGTATTCAATCTGTCTTCTGTATGAGGAGCCATATGGATGTAGTCTGCCCAGTTTGGGATTTTACATGCAAAGACTTTGCTTATACAGTAAACACAATCGATCTGGCTAGGTGATTCTAGATCTACCCCAGACATTTTAAGCTTCAGGAAGCCAAACTACRTTGTTTTCACTAATGGACTCAGTTGTATCTAGAAGTTCATGGGCAGAATTTGGCCTTATTATTTTTTTTAGTGCATAAATATAGATTTATATCCAAATAGCTACGTATGTACTTTACCTAGCATGTCCACTGTGGACATGAAGTCCTGTGGTAGCTGGCTGCCCAACACATAAGGACAAAATGATCACGGCTCCTGCTAAGATACTAAGTGAKGTATTTAAGATAAAGAAATACAAAAGAGGGTTTCCAGATTTTATTTGTTGCCACATTTTATCAGTAAGGTACTGTTAGCAGCGCATGGCAATTGCATATCTATAATATAGCAGACGGAAAGCTTGCACAGCTTTTCCTTATACGTGCAGTGCTATTTCTAACTGTAATTGCTRTTAGTCATTCAAAATTCCTGTGGCATTTACTGATTGTAAAGACAGGTTTAAGGAAAGAAAAAAAAAGAAAAAGAAAAAGCATTCAYGGGCAACTGAGGAGGTCAGGAAATTCTGCACTGACATATTTATACATTTTATTTATTTATTTATCTTACATGAAGAGTTGAGCCCCTGCCTGGTTCAAGAAAGCATTTCTCCGTGCTGGCAGATAGGAGGACCCTATTTTCAGCCCTCCCCACTTGAAGGCAAGACAGATTTTCCTGAATCAGGGATGAAACTGGTGAAGCCATGAGAGCACTGAACTGTCCTGGGTGGCCACAAAGAGGTGATGAGACTTTCTCAGACACTTCAGTGATTTGCAGCGAGGATGTAGTGCAGAAGATGACCGTGCTTTGCCAGAGGGAATTAACCACTTGCTGTCAAGAGCAGGACCCACTAGAAGTTCCAAGCTGCAACTGGCATGAAACAGCCACAGAAATGCTTCTGTAATGCTCCCTTCTAGCAAACATAAGAGCAAAATAATGTAGAAGCAGCACATACTTGTTGCACTTGCTCTTGTTTGTGGTGCCACTGTCACTAGGTACCATCTGCAATAATTAAAAGTCAACATCTCATAACATACCGACAAGTACATAGTTTGGTTTTTATTTATTTGATTTTCCTTCGCCAAGTTCCCCCTCTCCAGTTCCTTCTAAAACTAAATGGCAGTTCAGCTCTATGGAGAGATGGTCATTGCTTACAGCAAGCAAGGATCGTCCCCCTTGAAATCATGCAGTCCAAGCAGAAAATATGAGACTTCCCTGTTCCCTTTGGTTTCCTTCATTGGTTTGATTTGGTTTGGTTTCAGATACAGCTGTAGATTGACAGTGTAGACTAATCCATCCCATGTAAATGCTATTGGTGTGAATTAGAGCACAGCTCAGTGCTGGGAAGTAAAAAGAGCAATACTAGAGTCATTTTACAGTCATAGTGTTGGGGAGAAAACCAGAAGTCTATTTTGGAAGGTCTTAAAACACTGAGGGAGGAGGGTTTTTTTTTCAGAATAGAAAAGTCCATACATTGAAAGACAAGGGTGGATTGCATTAAGTAAATTTTCAGATTTAGGTAATTTGCGGGATTTGCATAGAGTGAGAGTTTGGCTGAGTTCTTCCCACTAGATGCACAGAAAGGAATCCCTGCCTTGCAGCAGTTCCCACCACTGAGTCACAAGCTCTGCRTGTAACATGCATTAATCTTTATCTCCAGACTGTGATAGGGAATTAGAGATGTGTAGGGCAAATGAGCATGCGCACACCAGCAACGTCAGTACAGGGAGGTCTGGAAAGAAACCGAAGTGAGAAATTTCTGGAAGAACTTGGTTCCTAACGGATTTGTTTTGAGATGCATGACAGAAGTAAAGGGTTCAATGCAGGCATCTGTATTTATACAGCACAAGTGGAGAGAAGTGCGAGCGGAGGAAGTAGTGCACTGCAAACCATAGGTTATTGTGTAATTAGGATATTGAGTAATTAGGATATTAGCAAGTTTTGCAGGGACTGCCTTTACGGAGAGATTGGCCTGTATGATATTTGACCTTTACAGCTCATGTCCTCCTGATGAAAGGCTTTTTTTTTTTCTTCCCAGTGAAAAGTAAGGAGAAAAAATATGTCCAAAATAACATTTCTGACTCAGGTCTTACCCCTTCTGCACAAATACACATTGTCTGTCACACAGATGTGTGGGAAAATGCACCAGCAGCAATCTGCACRCCTGAGAGACGAACTCAGCCTTTGCAACGCAGCAAAGCTTTAGGGATGCATTTTTTTGCAGTGTCTGCAAAATAAAAAATGGCTCCAAAGAGTRAGAAAGGGAGAAAAAGGGTTACATTGCCTTTTGTGGCCATTGAAGACATGGTAATTCCTTGGGGCTCTCAGGGCAAACTTGGTTTTGCACCACTACCGGTATTAAAATCTTGAAATGGCTGAATGCAATCCCTAGAACAGCTTCCTCTAAAATAAACTGTGATAAAGCATTCAGATTTCTTTGCATGGTTAGTTCTCTTTTAGGGCACAGTCACAGCATCAGAGCTGCAGGAGGCACAGCAATAAAAGTGACTGATCCCTGCACCTTTTTGTTCACATCAGGCTCAAGTGACGCTATCCGGGTCCCTTTTCCATGAGCGTGGAGATTCTATGACGCTCCTTAGCAGAAGGGAAAAACCTTAGGTGGGACAGAGTGCAAACACACCGGACATACCGCACATACATATGTGCTCCTTTACAGCCAGCAAGGAAAAACAAATCAGTGGTTTATAGTAACACAATTTTATTCAAAACAGCTTTTTCTTACATCAGCTTAGAAATGGTAAAATGGTGGATCCACAGACAAAACATTTGTTACCTTTTGAAATGAGCTACAATAATTTTGTCATACTTGTACAAGTATTATAAGGTCAGTCTTTCTATATGTTCGTTTTGCAGTTTGTTGTAGAATAGCCTTTTATGCATAGCTGTTCCACTTGCCTGTGTAAACTAGAAATTTAACAGAATTGAAAGCATGCATTTTCTCTGTTTGCTGGTAACCTTTGAAATTAGAAACTTGTATTTCTGTGTTTTTAAAGTGTTATACTATAAACAAAATTCACAGCACTATTGTCTATGGAATATCAAAAAGTTTTATTAGAATGAATTACTTTAAATGTTTTGTCATTTGATTTAATAATGTGTCAGACATCTACACTAAGACAATATAATGTTTATCAATAAAAATATCCTCTCTTTGTACTAACTTAACACCACTTTAGGGCCTGCTGGGACACAGGAATAGGATATCCTTCCTGTGGGTCATCATCCTAATGGTTCATTCATTTTTGGCATAATTCTGAGAATACCGTATCACTGTTTAACCAGAATACTGAATTAGTGAGGGACTGAAAGAAGATTTTGTACACACAGAAGTTTCTGTACAGGTTTCCTTCGCCCTTTAATGTACATTTGCCCTGCAAGTGTGCATGCTACAGTAGTTGGTGCAGAAGATGGCCCACATGAACTGTATGTGCCTGAGTCCCGGACATAAGCAAACACCAAGGGAATATACTTCATTATAATAAACCAAATTCTGCCTTCTTGCAACAATATAGACCAAATTTACTGTGCTAAAGCTAGTTATTTTTCCCTCTAGACATACAGTACAAGTTAATTGTAATTCTCTCAGTGGGAATGATGCTACGGCCATGGCCATTCAGCCCTGGACAGTGGTGGGCATGAGCTCCGGCCCCTCCTCTGAGGTTATTCTTAGAGTAGTATTTCCAATAATGCCTGGAAGAATAATCCTGAAGGAGGTGCTATTGTAAGGAGTTGTAGGGTAGTTGGTTTGAATTCCAAAAAGCTGCAGAAACCCCGTGGAAGGGGCTTGCACTAGGATTGTAAAATACTTGTGCGTTTCATTTTTATGTTTTGCAGCAGCTGGGCAGAGACAGATGAGTTTTCCCGGTAAATCTGAGCCTGACTTCTCCTTGTATCCTGATCACCTAAAGTCTGGGCTCTGCAGCTGRGCTCTCCATCCTTTATCTTCTCTCTTGCAGGATGTTTTGGGGTCCTTGAATGAAAAGGCCCATAACCGGCCATCTGAACTCCTGTTGCTTATGTCTGTGACAGCCCCTGCCCAGAAGATTCCCCTCTCCTGAATAATCCACCGTGTGCTCCRGAAGTCGTGGTGTGGTGCAGCACGGACACGTGCTGACTCCATGGCTCTCCATGAATAGAGAGATGAGATGCAGCCTTTGATGCAGTTAATGCAGGAAATGGCCTTCCGTGCCCAGCAGTTGTCTTGAAAATATTTTGTTGGTTCGACTGTTTGCTTTCCAGCTCCGTATGCTGGCACCCCAAAATGTATGTTGGAATGCACAAGGACGCTGTAGCTCTCCATAGCTGGCTTTATGGCTCAAAGATAGCCTTGCTTTTCAGCACAGCTTGGAGCTGCTCCAGTTGGCAGTTGARCTCCAAAGATATCCTCACTCCCCATGCCACGGCCTGCCAGGGTGATATGACAAATACGATCTTGTTTGATTCAGCCTTATGATTACTTTCAAAAAAAAATCTACATAGCTTACAAATAGCCTGAAAAGTTGTTGTTGGGGGGTTGAATATAATTTCTAACTGTTTTTGTAAAGTGGGCATTATCAGCAAGTCGAGGCAGGTCATCGTGGCTTTTGCTGGAGGACACCCAGGAGGCGGGATGGTTATTGAAGAATATTCATTTCACATTCACTTACTCACTTTTGCTCTCCCGGGAATTGTTGCCATGTTGTCACTGCACTCAGTCTTCAGCCACCCCAAATCCTTCCCGCCTAGGAGAAGACCCAAGTTTCCACTGGAAAACAAAACAAGGCAAAACTTCAATAGCGAAAACTAGGCCCTCCCTGCTAGGCCACCGTCAACCATCATAAAGATGCAAAACTAGGTCACAAACCCTATTTATTTTCCTTTTGAAGGATGTCTCCAACGTGTTTACAAAGTCCTACGTTGTATCTTTGCCCTCACCACAGCTATTTGCTTGGCAGTATCACTTCCAGATAGGAGGCAACTTTTCTCTTCAGGCAGCAGGTAACAGCCTGCCTSTGCCTGGTTGATTTTCACCTCCTTATTCCACCTGCTTGTGTTTGACCAAACCTGCCTCTGCCCGTGTTCTCGGCACCATGTCCTCCGACTGGTATTGCCAACGTCCTCAGTGATGCCAAAAAGGTGAGTGTCTGCAAGGGGACTGCTTAATGGCAGTTCTTCCAAAATACCATTCTTAAAGCCAAGGAAAATCATTGATCATAGAATCCTTAAGGTTGGAAGGGACCTTTAGAGAGCATCTAGTCCAACCCCACTGCACACACAGGGTCACCTAGAGCATGGGGCAGAGGAATTTTTGTGAKTTTTGGAAACTTGGCCTTCTCGTGCTTGGTAGCAAGAGGCAGGTGCATAGAGCTGCTCCCAACACACAACGCCTTCTAGAAAGCACCTGCAGCAAAGAGGGAACCTGACAGGGAAATTCACAGATATAGGACCTGGGACAAGCTACACGTAGGTTAATTGTGTGTGTGTGTGTGTGTGTGTGTGTGTGTGTCTCCAACAAGTAACATTAAAACAATGACTTGGATATTGTTTTTGTGTGTGAGCACTTAAATCAACACTTCTCCTGCCTGAAATTCTTCAGTGTTGGCTTCAATGAGAGCCTGAGTTTGGGAGTTTTATTTTCTAATGTTGCAGAGCAATGCCATCTAGGGCATATGGACTTGCAAATACCCACAGGACCGCGAGTCACCCTCAGCAACAGAGTTTGCTGGGCCGAATATCAATAACTGGTTCATTGCATATGTATTAGGACTGCTGGGGTTTGCTYATTTTTCAATATCTGTTTCCAATTTTCCGGAGTGTACTCTGTGTCAGATATTAATGGATAGGSTTTTTTTTGTCTCAGCTGGAAAATAATGAATTTCTGTGTATACCTTATTTCCTCCCTAAGGCCACTTAATAGCTTTCACCTTCGTGGCACAGCTGGGTTTTGTGATGGGCTCCATAAGCTTCAGCTTCAGCTCCTCGAGATTTCTGCTGGGGCGGTGATTAGAGCAGTGAGACACTGGGACAACAGATTAAAATATTAAATATAATAGGCCATATCTTGGCATCCTTACTCAGAAAGAKGCTTACTCTGTTACTCAGATCCTCCCATTCCAATCAGGCTACTGGCAGAATACGGGTCTGCTTTAAGTGAACATGGCTGCAGGAGTCTCACTCTGTTTCAGGCCTGTCATCACTACTAACTATCACAACTGGGTTGTTTCAAGTCCTAAAGATTCAGGTCCAAAAATACAAACGGGAAGTAATTGCCTGGGTCAGCGGAGTGCTCTGGCTGTAACTGCTTACGAACCTGGCCTCATACGCATTGCACTTTAAGCACTGCCCTCTCCTGTTATTTGTCGTCACTTGATTTCATGATGTTTGGCCTTCCTGGGGAATAGTAGTGCTATGTAACCACATTTTAGGACTATGTTATCTATTCCAAACTGAATGGCGCTAACTTGATAGAATATGGGGAAATGTCAATACTTCCACTAAAAAAAAATAAAAGGACAAGAGCTCTTAACACACCTAAGGGCATATTTTTCGTCTTGTTAGTACCCAAACAAATGGAGTGGCTGATTCTCTTTCAGGTTTCTAAAGGAACCTGGTCTGGCTGCCAAGAGATAAGTAAGCGCCTTCTACTACCTTAAGGAGACTACAACGAAGGCCCTATTAGCAAGGGACAGATGCCAATAGTGCTAATTAAGAACAGAAACTACATAGATTCATTTTGGGGGGAATTTAGTTAAACGGTGCACTGTTCAAACATCAGCCTGAAGTGATGGGTAATTAGTTGATCATAGTTTTCATTAACTCTTTGCTTTTGTACAAAATAGCATTGGGTGTGTTTCTAATTGGAGATCTGAAGCACAGTTCACTTTGTTTGGCAAACATCTTATGGCCAGACTACAAACATGGTCTTCTGTTTTCCCCCTTTTTTTCTACTTCAGTTGGGTTTAACAATAAAAGGATGACTCACCAACACCTGCTTTTTTTTTTCTTTTTGTTTGTTTGTTTGTTTTCATGTGAAAATAGATCCAGAAGAACTAGTGGAAATACCAGTACCTGTATTTTGGAAAAGGATGAGAATATGTTCTCACCCACTACCACCATAATGAAGGTAGAACTAGTTTATTCCTACACTGGTAGCCCTAAGGGCTTTAGAACTGCTTTCAAAGCTTTAATCTAGTCAAATTGCTGTAACTCAGGGGTGAGCCTGAGATAGCATCAGCAATTCCACATAGAGATGGAGCAAARAAACAATTTCCAAAATAGGTGTCCTGCTGCGCATCCTCTTTCTCAGCTTGGAGTCGCATTAAAACAGATGTGTTCAGTAGCATTTTGTTATCAGAACATGGTCCTGCTTCTTCCCAAATTCCTCATGATTAATCTCAGCTCTCTGGACAGAGATCTCCTCTCCAATCCCTTGTCGCTTTGGCTCAGGCTGTGAGGCGAGGAAAGGCCTTTGGCACAAATGCAGCTGGAAGGAGCTTTCCCTGGCAGCCCAAGGATCATCAGTGCTCCTTCCTCTCTCACACCTGGATCCATCTGGGATTAGCGCTGGAGAGGGCACGTGAGGACCATGGCCCTGACTTCTGCGTAGGCCGTGCTCAGAGGCCTCCTTGTCGTGTGCCCACCTTGCTCTCTGAAGGCACCTTCTGAACCTAGGGCTCACCCAGGATTTAAGAGCTTCTATACCAAAGTGCTCCCAAATCCATATGCAGAAATCCTTTTTCAAAAATTCCTTAGAAATTAAGGAAGGGAAGGTGAAAAGCAAGTGCCACTGTGCTGGCAATAGTCATGCAGGATTTCCCACTGTTTCCTGGCTAACGGGACTAGGTGGCTGTCAGACCTCTCATCAGCACTCAGTGATKAAAAGCTATCTTAATGTGGGGAGTGTTGAAAACCAGCTGGCCAGACCAACCTTGAACAGGACAGTGCTGAGAGATGAACTTGGAACACGGAACCATGAAGTATTGCTGTCCCAGGGATGTAGTGATTAGTGGTGACTAGTGGTCATAAATAGCTCAATTACTGTCCTCTGTTATCAACCCTAAAGAAGGGAAATGGAAGCATCCAAAAGAGTGATTCTGCCATGAATGCAGAACATGACATTTTCCTCTTCCATATTAATGAAGAAGTGGGAGGAACCTTTTTTTCTGTAAAATTTGTCTAGACTGATTTTTATTCCACTTCTTTAAGCTTTGGTTAAATTAATAGTCAAGCCCTGTTATCTATTAATGTGTGATAAATGCAATAATTATTAATATGTAATAAAGCAACCACTACCATTAATGCTGTGACCAGCAGAAAGAATTAGTTGCTGAGAAACATGCAGGCAGAGCTGGGAAGTGAAATGAATCTCTTGAACCAGGTGAAGCCACAAGACACTTTTCTAAGAAACGTTCCTGAACATCCACGCCATTGACAAGTAGCCACCAATAAAACATGATGTGGGAGAACGTACCAGGTTCATGTGACTGCCAAGACAAGTTTCCGTGCAGTAGGAGCATTACCAAAATATGGTAACAACATATCCTGTTTTAAGCTGGGGAAGGGAGGAAGGGAGGAAGGGAGGAAGGGAGGAAGGGAGGAAGGGAGGAAGGGAGGAAGGAAGGAAGGAAGGAAGGAAGGAAGGGCGAACATGAGCAGGCCCAGGAGGATTGGGACAGGTGGGGGATGCACTTCAGTGGCTGGGAGATNGTACCAGGTTCATGTGACTGCCAAGACAAGTTTCCGTGCAGTAGGAGCATTACCAAAATATGGTAACAACATATCCTGTTTTAAGCTGGGGAAGGAAGGAAGGAAGGAAGGAAGGAAGGAAGGAAGGAAGGAAGGAAGGAAGGAAGGAAGGAAGGAAGGAAGGAAGGAAGGAAGGGCGAACATGAGCAGGCCCAGGAGGATTGGGACAGGTGGGGGATGCACTTCAGTGGCTGGGAGATCACAGGGGTCTTCCTGCAGGATTAGAGCAAGGTGCTGAGCATGGAGGACACGCCCTTGACTCTGCCTTTTCTGTGCTGTGGCTGCATTTTTGCCTCCTGCAGAGCTCCTGGGGATGTGGCAGGCTCCTCTGAAGGCAGCCAGTGGAAAAAGGGTGTTTCCTGACGTAAGAATTGTGGCCACCACAGGAGAAGCAAATTAAAGGATATAAAAGTCACTGTCACTGCTCCCTGCTACAGCTACCAGCAAGACAACAAATATGTGACTCTGGATGAGCGACTCTTACCTACTCCTCTCCACCCAGCACAGTGGAGCACCCCGTAACACTCTCTTCCTCTGTGACTGTAACAGAAATAGGGAGCAGCACATTTTATCCATTCTTTTTACACTGCCAAAGCACACGCTAACCAGGCTCGCTGGAAATGAGGTGAGACAGGAAAGCCCACTATRCATGCTATACATCCACCCCGGGATGTATAGCATAGCAATGCAGCAGGGCCAGAAAGACTAAATGGCGCTTCTTGCCCTGACTAGTCAAGTGCCCGGGGGCTTCCACCAGAGCCTACAGCCCTCAGCGTGTCTGCATGTCAGTCTCTGCCTTACGCCCACCTGCTGACAAGCACAACCCGCCAAGCCCGGCCCTACACAATGGCTTAGGAACATCTTTTCTGCAGGCTTGCCGAGTCAYGCCAAGCCACGCTCACAAGCAGCCTCAGGGCACCTCAAGGAAAGATCAGTGAATTGCAAGCCCTGTGCTGTCCCAGGTACGTGTAAAGCCGCGTGGATACAGGTATATGGGCTGTAGCTACAGCAAATGCTCCAAACTGCTTTTCAGGACACAGCGACATCTTGCCGCACTCGGAATACGCAAGCCAAGTGCTCTGACCAGCCATGCCCCACTGGGAAAAACTGAGCTTTAGAACTTAGACCAAGCCCCGTGCCCTCAGGGAGAGGCAGGCAGTCACAGCAGGCCTTCCTATACGTGTTTTTTAAGCTAGAGCAACGTGTGGCACGCGTGGCAMGTCAAGGCCGGGCAACACTGGTTAAGGCTCACAGGGTTCAGCGGTATTTTCACAAGCCGCTGGTGAAGCACGCTCCAAGCTCATGCTAGGTACATTTCATGCCGCTCTGGGGAGAAATCTCCCCGCGAGAGCCTCTGATAGCACATGCGCTTTGGCCAACTCGAGACACAGAGTGCAGGGAGCTGCAAGGTGCTGTGCAGCTCCAACCCGCGCAGGTGAGATGGGGCACCCCTCGCTAACCCTATTTAGGGTACAACGAAAAGGAGAAGATCAGTAACGTTCCCCGCGGGGACTCTGAGCGCGCGGCTGCCGGCGGCGCSAGCCGCCCCTGGAGGGCGGGAAGATGGCGGGAGGAGAAGGCGCCGCCTGGCCCCGCGCGAAGGCGGCGCTCGGGGAGAAGGGGGCGGCCGCGGCGGCGCCGCTCGCCGCCGAGAGGAGCGGAGGGCAGCGCGGGGGCGGCCAGGCCGCGGAGCG
>NW_020455437.1:241130-251446 GCF_003342845.1 Nothoprocta perdicaria
GGCGAGGTAAGGGCGGCCTGTGCGCTGCGGGACGGGGAGAGCTTCTCCTCCTTCCCCCCTCGGGAAGCAGAGAGCGCGGCTGGAGCGCGGCAGGGCCGCGAGCCGCGGCGGCCGCCCTGCCCTGCCGCCTGCCCTCCCCGCGGCGCGGTGCCCTGCTCCCCGCGGGAGTCCCCGTGGGGGAGCTGGGGCGGGGGGGGTGGGGGTCTCCCTGAAAGGGCTCTAGGGGCTTGGTGGCTCCCCAGGGTGGCTTTAGGGGGTCCTGGTGGGCACCCTGGGGGTGGCAGCGCTGCCAGGGCATCCCTGTCCCAGCAGGTCAGAGCCACTGGGTAAGGAGCTTTGTCCCCTCCTTGTTCCTTAGCCTTGTGAGCACAGGACCCCCTTGTGTCCCAGGAGCAGCACCTTCCCACATCCCACCTGCTTTACGTGCTGCAGCCATTGCTGTGCAAGCTGCCTCTGGAGCAGCCATGCAGCACCCAGGGTGCTGTGGCTCTAGTGCCAGTTGCCAGCAGGACTTGGGCCAGGAGAGCAAACCTGGCCTTGACTTGGCCATCAGGCAGGTGGGTGCCTTTTCCAACTGGGATGGGGTTCCTGCCTTCCAAAAGAGGGAGGGAATAAAAGCCTGTGCCCTGACAGTTCATCCTCCTGAAGGTTTCCTTGTGAGCCTGGTTCTAGAAGTAGGTTTTCAATTGCGCAGATGTGGCTGGCTGTGAAAGAGCAGGAGCCTGCACTCTCTCCATGAGCTTCAACTCTTTGTGATTCCGAGCGATTCAGCTCTCACGTTTCGCTCGCTTGTTGCCTGCCACATTCCTCCTAAGCCTTTCCAGGTAGGGAATGTCTTGATGCACTTTTGCCAGCGCAGCTGTGTTGGTTAGGATTGAGCCCAACATGGTTTCCAACTGGTGTTTCTGTGCTGGCAGAAACCCCCAGGGCAAACATGACAGCACTTGCAGGATTGCCATCAGAGCAGAGGTTCCAGCCAAGGGACTCATTAAGTGTCTGCAGCTAATTTTATTTGCAGAGGTGCCTCTTCGTCCGGATGGGGATTATATGACTGGTTTAGAGCAGCTACTTTGAGCTCTGACTCTACTCACCTGCAGCAGCTCTGCTTTAGCTGCGTCTGGCTGACTTTGTGAGCATATCTGATCCCTGCTGGGATATACCAGTGTGGTGGTAGAGTCAAGCTCTTATCTTTTCTTGAGTCCCATCTGTGTTGTTTCATTAGTTTGTTTATTGCTCAAAACATTCAGTCGTTACTAGTGTACTTGATCTGTAATGATCTTGAATGTTTAATTAGTTGAGAAAGACTGTACTAACTGGAACTGTTTAAAAACCCACAGAGCCAAGGAAATTGTGCTGTGATTCTGAAGACATTTGTATGGCGCAAGCCCTTGGGTTTTATAGTATGAAATGCTAGTCTCTTTTTGACCTCATTGAGAGGATGTGTATCATATCCACTCATTCTTTGTGTTAATTAAAAAAGACAAATTTAGGTAATAATTGCCAAGAATATCAGTAAACATTGACTCTTCTGAAAACAAAGATGGAACAGCTGTGTGAAACAAGGTTCCTGTATCTTGCTAAGAATTCACTTATCAAATCACTTTCGAAGCTTATACTCTTATGCTGGCTTTTTTTGTTTGTTTTTTTTTTAAGAATGGTCGGTGGATCAAACGGCTTTTATTTAGGGAAGTATTTGTTTCTTTTTGTTTCTGCTTGTTCTCCTCCCTGCCAGGTTAGCAGCCCAGACACTATTATGGGAAATGGGCTTCTGGGGTAAGGTATTTTTGGTAGGTCAGGCTGCCAGCACCTGTTTGCACAGTAATAAAGTGTTGTACAGTCATGTAGATTACTGCTTTTGCTAAGGGTTTAAAAGGGCAGACACAGTGACTACTCAGCTTCAGGCGCTGAAGGTTGCTTAAAAAACCTCCGGTGCCTCCAGAAGCGTTGGCACTGGGCATGGTGCAAACCCACACACCAAGGAGCTCTGCTGTTGGGAGGTGGCCCAGCTATGGGGTCCGAATAGCTCGAAGCCTCTTGTGCAAGGACTACCCTGTGTGAGGGGCACGAGGCTGTGCTGGGCTGCAGGCAGTTTGCACTCCTGGTTCAGTTGGGCAAAGAGCTGATTTTGGTAGRTTGCTCTGAGTTTCTGCTCTAAGACCAAGCAACTTACCTTCCATCAGCCCAACCCCAAGGGAGATCTGCACAGGGGCCATGACCACAGCGTGACTACAACGTCCTTCTCCCTTGTGCTCTGGAGTGCACAGCGTGCGCTTGGTCACATCCAGATTCTGGGTTTTGGCTGCCAGGACCAGGAAAGCTGGCCAAGGTTGTGCCTACCTTCTGTAGGAGAAGACCACTTTTATTGCCTTAGAWTTTTTTTTTTTGATTGTTTTGTGGAGATAAAGCAAAACATGGTTTCTAAGGCAGTGAATGAATAGCGGATTCCTGCCCCTCTTTCCCCCAGAAGGGAACTACTTATTGGGGGGGAGGAGGGAGGGGAAGAGATTTAAAGCGAAACAGTCCTGCTGATGTACCTCTCCAAGGCCTTCTGTTATCTACTGGAAAACGTGTCTGTTTGGTCTTAGTGGTGAGTAATGCAGTTCCTCTATCACCAGGGATAGTGGCTTCCTGCAGTACCAGATAAGGCAGGTGTGGTCTCAGGCTTTCCTGTAAGGAACCYTCCCAAACCATCAGCCCAGGAGAATCACGGAGGGGCTTAGGATCAGAAGCGCAGGAGGGGGCTCAACAGCAAGGCCGTGGTCTTGGCTGCCTGATCACAGAATCACACGCAGAATCACAGAGCGGTTAAGGTTGGAAGGGACCTCTAGAGATCATCTAGTCCAACCCCCCTGCCGTGACTGCAAGCAGGGAGCAAGGTGGGTGAGGTGCAGAACATGGGATGTGGTGTGGGCTGTAGGCTCCCTGGCTGAGGAGTGCTTCATTGTGGCTCTTAATACTTGGCCCGTGATACAGATGTTGAAAATAAGAGACTTAGGCTAGCTGTAGTCTGCAGCCAGAGATTTATCATGGTCTGAGAGTATCTGGCAACCCGYTCCCTACAAATTCCTTCCTTGAGAGTGGCACAGGGGAAGGCTGTGCAGGGCCAGGGGTTTCCAGTTGGGCCATTTGTTTGGCTCAATTAATTTGTCATTAAACTGGTAGYGTGCACTGGGAGGGGGAGTGGAAATGTAACCTGGTGTTTGGCACTGTGTGTGAAATTAAGTCATCTGGTAATGAAATGCAGAGGTGATGTAGTAGGATTTGGATGGATAAGAGTTTTTTATGAGTATCTAATATACAGTAACATCCTGAATGTAGAATACAGGAAAAGTGTCTCCTGACAGGTACAGCAGTGATGCGATTTGGTTGTTTCATGCTGTTGAAGCTCCTCCTAAGAAGCTCATACTGAAAGCTGGGCAGTCATAATCTGCAAAGTGTTTGGTTTAGTTTTCGTGGAGTGGAGTCATCTTTGTATGGTCAGAGCTTGCTTTTTGTCAGGTGACATGATACCACAGCCTGTTTTGCCTGAGCTTAGAGGATCTCTGGTAGATGGACTGAGATCACACATGCCTCTTCTGTCCTACACAGTTGTCTAATGTTGCAGCAGAAAAAGAGAGAAGGACCTAGCAGGCATCACAGGTATGTCTAAGTCCATGGTTGTTTCCACTCTGGATTTCTTGCCTTTGAAAGCACCAGCTCTTCCAACTGGTGGCTTGTTGTTGGAGAAAACAGTTGCTGCAGTATCTGGAAGCACAAGTGCCTTCTTCATCTCTGACTGCTGCATGGTTTCTCCTGGTGAAAAGTGTCCTTAAAACACCTGCCTGCTGCCTGGCAGGTGGTGTATGTGTCTCCCAGAGCCCCTGGGAACGCAGGAACAGGGAGCTGTCTGTGCAGCACAGGCAATCAGGCAGCCCTGGGCCAAACATAACCTGAGAGCCGTTACCCTTTGGCCTCTCTTATCTCATCACRAGGAAGAGGATGGGCTGTTCAGGCAGAGGAGGCGCCCTCATGGGTCTGCTCCTTTGTGCCCTCCTGAGCAGGAGGCTGCTGGGCAGGGCTGACATCTTCTTCCACCCAYTGTGGTGGCTGTGCCCCCCCGAGCAATCCCCACAGCCAAAGCTGGGTCCTCCTCCTCGCTGCCAGTCCCTTGCAAGCTCATCTGCTTTGTCCCTTTGGTGGGACAGCCTGAGAGGCATTCAACCATCTGACTTTTATGTCAGCCTGTATGCAGAGCCCGTGTTTAACGTCTTCAGAATGGAACAATTATTTTGCAGGTTGGCTAAACTGCAGAATAAATGTTCCTGCACTTCCCCCCATTCCCTTGCGTAACGTTTCTTTTAAGTTTGCAGAAAGATTTTAATATTCTCTGAGAAAAATAACCAAAACTGATTCTTATCATGGCACATCTCTGGTCTTCAGTGCTCTTCATCCATTTGCTTTTTAATTTAGGAGATGTTTGGGCGTATTTTTGTCAACCCTTCGTTTGGAGATAACTTCATTTGTGATCTTTTTTTAAACACAGTATTGACGTGGCRTGTCTTGCCTCAGTTACCATTGCGTGGGCACTGCACTGCTTTGGCCTGGAAAGGCTGAGGAGAGTTTGTTTTATCATGCAGCGTTGCAGCGTAGCTCGCGTGTGAGCATTGTTTGGTTCACTTAAATATTTGTTGTATATGTCGAACGCAAAGCTGAGCCTTGCAAGTCTGGATATTATCAGCCAGGCATTTGTCTTTCCTAAGAGGCTGGCTGATAAAGAAGATAGGGAAGTTGGGGTGTTTTTGTTTCTCTACCCTGAGATCAGCAGGGACAGGCTATACATATCATATATCAAGGAGAGGAAGTTCAGGCACTCCAGGCCCTTTCTCTCTGTAGATTATTACTGTTATTAACAATTGCTTAGGAATTGTTGAACATTTGTGCTCTACTGTTGTCTTCATGTTGATAGGGATTCTACTGGCTTTTCTAGGAAGAGGAGTATAAAAATCTCACCATGAGAGAGTGCAAGCAGCAGAAGCAAGTTATTGGAATGCAGGAATATGGTTTGCTAAGAAAATGATTAACAAGATTAGGATGAGGTGAAGGAAGTGAATTCCTTTTTTTCCTTGCAGTCTTGGAAAAGCAGGTCCAAAGACAGCCTTGCAACTGAGCATTTTTGGAGCATCCTGAATCTAGATTCCTGTCTCTGAAGATTTAAAGCCCAATTTTATGCACAGGCCAGTATTTTCATTCTGAGATTTGAGGAATCCACTGAAATTACTGAATCATTTTTGTAAGGTATTTAAATACCAAGAGGTAAATCCCACACTGCAGGTAGTAGCTCCATTGGAGCCAGAGGAGCACTGTAAGTTGACAGTGGTGAAGGATGCTGACAACCAGTTATTCCAATCTCATGTGGACAGATTTAGAGGCTGAAGCAATTTAATTTTGAGAGGATTTCCTCAAAAGAAAGCTGGTTTTGCTCTTTGCTGCATCAGCTCCAGAATGTGAATGTCTTTTGGCCAAGTGCCCAGCTCTAGACACAGTGCTCTAAACATGGTCTTACAAGTGGCTTGCAAAGCTCAGGGGGGGACACTTTGGATTTATAAATGATTCTCTTAATTTCTTTCATCCTAGGTGGTTTCTTTGGCTGCTTCTTCTGCTTCTTTGTATTTGCTGCATACAAATGCAATACAGGTCCTTATTTATTCAGTAATTAACTCTAGAGCTCTTTGACCCTGAGTGGTGTTTTTTGTTGTTGTTGGGTGTTTTTTTGTTTGTTTTTTTTGAAACATACTTTCAGTGTCAAACTAATCTGTTGTCATCTGTCATCTGTAATCTGTCACCTTTTGTGCCTGATGTACAACATGTGGTGGCATTTCCTTTCCTAACCTACCTGAGGCTATTGGATATGTATGTGAACAGAAGTGTGGAAAAGGGTGGAAATATATGCTTGGCTGACTTGAAACTGTCAGGTTCCTTGCGGAGCTGATGGGTCTCGGGGAGACTTAGTGGTGCCACAGGAGAGTGGCAGGAAGCAGAGCTATGGGACTGGCCTGAGGGAGTGATCAGAGCAGCACATGGAGTCACTGCATGGAGAAGTGATTTACCCTATAACGGGTATTTATCATATAAATGATAAATCTTTATCATCGCCTCTTTTATCATCTTTCTTCTTGCCCTGCAGGTGCCTGGTCAGGTGCTTAAGGCAACAGCCAAGTGYTGTGGCCCCTGGAGTTTCCCTTATGTGGCACAAAGGACAAAATTGTCAGCTCTTATTATGCAAACTGTGCCCTGGGCCAGGATACCAAGGTGCTGCTTTTTCCTCCAGCTTTGTGCTAATTCTGTAATTGAGCCTTGAGGTATATATTTTTTTAATTATTATTTGGGAATTAAGGTCCAGATGGAGGAGGGAGGAGTGGGCACAGCTGCTTGCACTTCTGGAACAACTTGCCTAAGAAATAGCTCATCCATTTGGGTGAACAAGGGTCAGTCTTTGAACTGCATTTGTCATTGCAAAAATACTCTCACCCTCACGAGAATAAATCTAGATCCCTTGCGGGCGGGACCTTGGCGTGTGACCTACCAAGACTCATTTATAGGCAAAACATTTAGGTGCTGGCAACTGTGGAACACCGATGCACAGTACGTTGCCATAATAAGCTATTTTAGCTGTGGCCAAGAGGCTGTTTGTATTTATTTATTTATTTATTTTGAAAAGCTTCTCAGTGTTAAGAGCTGTTAATGCAAGATGGAAAACGGCCTTGCAGAGCTGTGCAGAAGGAAACCAGGGCTCCTGCAGCAGGTTTGCTCAGGCCCCACCTGTTTGGTTTGTCTCTCTGGAAGCCCTTCAGGATCCTGTACATCCTTTACGCTGTTTTGGTCCGCGTGCCAGACTATAAACCCTGCTTTGTACACAGTTTTTATTAGGGTGTAGAGACAAAAGTATAAATTCTGCTTGTTTTAGAAGTTAATCAAAAGCTGAGTGTTTGACAAGAGTTTTGGTTTTGAGAGGTATGACTAGAAAACGTATATTTTCAGTCCTGTGATTTTTATTGCACATAACTTTGACTTGATTGATTTAAATAGTGCTGCAATAACATTCATATTCTTAAACATTTTTCTGAATGTGTGTTAGACTTGGGAGTTACTGTTGAAGTCTTCATGTAGTTATAAAAAGTGGAAATTTTAGGAAGTTATCTTTTGGTAATGACTAAACTTTTCCTGTAGTTAAATAGGTCAGACTTGTAAAACTCTGCAGTTAAATCAAAGTTGAAAGTGAAGCTCAAGAGTTTGTTAGTCTTCCTCCTGTGTCCCAAAAGGGTGTCACTCCCATGTGAAAAACAGACAACAATTCTAGTTTAATGTGGAGTAGAATCTAGGATCTTTCAATAAAATGTAAATGATTARCAAAGATAATGAACAATAGATGTTTTTGGCCTTAGCAGCCTACCACGTACAGCTGCACAGGGAGTGTGTGGCTCCAGCTTGGTTGTGCAGAGCTTTTCATTTTATGTGGTAAATACTTCTTTGAGGACTACAGTGCCTGGAGTTCTGGGCTTATCTAATGGGAATCTGAAGGCTCAGCGTCTAGAGAGCAGTAAAATGTCCTTGGGTTAATTCACGCGTTCTATATAATGATTCCATAATAACTCAGAATTAATGTTTGCTTCACACTGATAAATGCACAGCTCATCAATTCAAAGATTCTCTCTCTCTCTTTTTTTTCTTTTTTTCTTTTTTTTTTTTTTATGTCCTCTAAAATATTTAGCTTTATTGCTGTCTCTCTTTCTGGAAGATATGAACTGCCAAGATAAATATTGGCTTATTAGATTGTGGATTCACATTTTTAAAACTTCTAAATGAAAAATATTATTCCATCTCTTGGTATTTCATGAGTGATAGGACATGTGTTAGCTATCACGCCTAGCGTATTCCCCATACTGGGAACAGCTCTAGAAGCCAGGAAAGTGCCTTGGCTCTCCCATGTGTCCCCTCCATTGCTAAAGCTTGAGCTGTAGTGCAGGGGCACCCTCTTTGCAGACATCCTGGGCATCTTCTCTTTGCCATACACCAGTCCAGACCTGCACTGCATTTACTGCTCCACAATGTGCTGGAAACATTTTTAACGTCATAGCTTAAGAATTTTGTTTAAATTAAAACTTAAGCCAAGAAACACACAAATATTGTGCCAGTTTTACTGATGCTGTATGTATTATTTTTCAGTACTGTATGTTTTTTGCTCACCATGGACAGTTATTTTGCTTTTTTTAAGACCAGAAAATTTGATTGTKTTTTTTTTTTTTTTTGGTGGCACCAAACCTGATAATATGGCATTAAGTGATACACGATTGAAATGCTACAAAAAACTGTGCAAGTGATGAGCAGGTCTTTGCAACTGCACTGAATGTATCTGCTTTTGCTCTCTCTAATTTGCCCTTTATGACTTGAATCCAACAAGAGTTATTAAAAAAAAAAAAAAAAAACTTTTCTGTTCCCAACTGACTACTTTTTAACTCTGACTGAATGGGTTTAATGAGTCCAGCCTTTCCGGAAGATTTTTGGCCCAAATCTTCAGAAAAGTTGGCTGAAGTGTGGTTCAGAGAAGTCTCTGCTCCGATGCTTGCCCAATCTTCAGAAGTATGGGACATTSCTCAGTTCCTGGTGATACCTACAGGGTTTTCTTGGGGGTGCAGCAGTTTTGTTTTTCAAATGAGTGCAAATTTAGCAGTCTAAGTAAAATAAAAGCCTACTTTTGCCTAGGGAAGGTACCCAAAACCTATGGATGATTAATCAGAGTCAGAGGTTTCCCTCTTTAAGTGTGGCCTCTAGACTGTTAGATAAATACCCAGTGGAAACCAAACAGTGCTGAGCTTTGATACTGCAGCTGAAATTGTGGTTGTTTAATGTTTCTTAAGGTGATTTGTTAGAAGTTACATGACTATCTGGGTCATCTAGGATTCAAAATCTTTGTCATGGGAGTCTCCTATGGAGATCTTTCAAACCCATCTGAATGTGACGCTGTGCCCTGTGCTCTAGGTGTCCCTGCTGGAGCAGGGGGTTGGACTAGATGATCTCTAGAGGTACCTTCCAACCTCAACCATTCTGTGATCCCTTTTCCTGTACTGTGTTAATCATAAGTACTAACTAGGCCCCTATAGCGGCCTAGACTGATGGGCTGACACGCTCTGCATTAGAAGAGTTCTTCCAAACCAGTTCTGTGTTTCAAGGTGATACTGGAGGCAGTTTTTCTTGGCGACTCACTTGGCTATGAGGTAGGATAGTCCTGTCAGACTATGTCCAGGATAAGCTTTAAGGGAGATTGGGAGAGAGCTTCTGGGAGAACAGCCAGAGCGTAAAACATTTATTCCTTAATTTCTTTATTCCAAACATGTAGAGGATAAGAAGGTTCTCAGGAGTAGTCAGCAGGGATTCACCAAGGGGAAATCATGCTTGACTAACCTCATAGCCTTCTATGATGGAATGACTGGCTGGATGGATGAGGGGAGAGCAGTTGATGTCATCTATCTGGAGTTCAGCAAGGTTTTTGACACCATCCCTCACAGCATTCTCCTGGACAGGCTCCGGAGGTGTGGGATAGATGAATGGGCAATGAGGTGGATTGAGAACTAGCTGCATGGCAGAGCTCAGAGTGGGTGAGCAGGGGTGGGGAGTCCAATTGGAGGCCTGTAGTGAGCGGTGTCCCCCAGGGGTCAGTCCTCGGTCCGATSCTGTTCAATTTATTCATCAGTGACCTGGATGAAGGGATGCAGTGCCCCTTCGCTAAGTTTGCTGATGATACCAAACTGGGAGGAGCAGCTGATACCCCAGAGAGCTGTGCCGCCATCCAGAGGGACCTGCACAGACTGGACGACTGGGCGGTGAGAAACCTCATGCAGTTCAGCAAGGGCAAGTGCGAGGTCCTACAACTGGGGAGGAATAACCCAAGACACCAGGACAGACTGAGGACTAACCTTCTGGAGAGCAGCCCTGCAGAGAGGGACCTGGGTGTCGTGGTGGATGACAAGTTGACCATGAGGCGACAGTGTGCCCTGGTGGCCAAGGATTGGGATCCTGGGGTGCCTTAAGAAGAGCATCTCAAGCAAGTCGAGAGAGATGATTGTCAGGGAATGCAGGGATGCAACAAGGAAAGCCAAGGCACAAGTGGAATTGAATCTGGCACRGGATGTTAAGAATAACAAGAAAAACTTCTTCAAATATATCAATAACAAAAGGAAGGTCAGGGAGAACGTGGGTCCACTAGTGAATGGGGTGGGTACCCTGGTTACGGAAAACACRGACAAAGCAGAGCTGCTGAATGCTGCCTTTGCTTCTGTGTT
>NW_020455437.1:253001-259404 GCF_003342845.1 Nothoprocta perdicaria
ATTCTATGATTCTATGAAAAGTAGCCCAGGAAATGAAGCAAAAACTGCTCATCTCAAAATCTAGAAGTGGTGAAAACTGCAAAATATGATAGGACCTGGGGTGCCAGATGGGAAGAGGAACATTGCTGGGAACACTCCAGAAAGATGTTACAGAGAAGAAGGTGACAGAGCCGGGGGAGTTTCATGCCTGGAGGTTGAGCTGTTAGAAAGAGAGGGCAACCAGGTGAGGAGAGACAACCTGGAAAGACAAAACGTATAGCAAGAGGTCAAAGGGAGCACTTGGAAAGAAGTGAACAGGAGCAGAGGAAGGACCTCTATTTGTAGGCTTAGCCCCCATCCAGGAAGCTCGGTGCAGGATAACATTGTCTGCCCATGATGTTTATATAGAGAAAGGAAGAGGAGTGGGATTAGCTTGGGGCAGATATTTCAACAGGCTCTAGCTTTGAATTTCCTGGGTTTTGTCAGCATGTGTCATAGCGTTTTTGTTTTCACAACGTTTTTTTTTCCTGTCAAGACATGGGAGGGAAGAGGAAATAATAAACATATGGTTTATCACAGCAGTATGTCATGTTTGGCTTCTCTCTCTCGTGTTGTTGGTAAAAGTGTGTTTAGAAATTAAATGTTTCTAAATATTTGAGGTAGCTGAAACTCCCTTGTCTCTCTCTCTCTCTCAAAAAAGTCCTCCATCCCCTTAAGCAATAGTTCAGTTACAGTTATTGGAAAAATCTCATTAAAATATTTCTGGTGAAGGGTTGTTCCAAGTCGTGTGTGTGAATGTTTTGCATTTAAAAAAAAAAAAAAAAAAAAAAAAAAACCTCTTGTAACTGGTCTCAGTCCTGATCCTTAAGGGAAATGTACTGCTATTTCAGAAATGAGATTAGACATAAAATTCCTTAGCTAGCTTTGGTGCTCTACACCAAAACCCAGAGACTGAGTAGAGATATTGGCTTGACAGCATGTTATACCTAGGCTATAAGTTACTAGTTAATTTAGGAAAAACCCCAGCATTTATTGAACTTTGTACATCTTCACTTTGCTTTCAGGAATGAAAAAGGGGTTAGGAGTTGAAGAGCTGCCTAAAGCCCCACCAGCTGGGCATTATAAAAGGTATTGACCCTACTGATAGACTTTATTTTAAAGAACTGTTAGGCTACCTGTATTTTTTTTCCCCCCAAGGGTCCCCAAAGAGGCAAGAAATAAGAACTGTGCAAGGAATTTGTTTTTCCCAGGGTCTTGTGCTAGTTACCCTGGGATAATGGAGCCCTCCCTGCTCGCCTTTCCTGTGGGGCTGCTTGTGGCTCATGCGGGCACCACTGACCTGACTCACAGCCCAGCTCCGACTGTTTTTTTCCGCTGTGTACAGTCAAGAGAGGGTGATTCATGAGGAATTTACCCGTGCTGAGCTCTGCGGCAGGTTTCCCTCAACATGATGCAGGTTTCAAAGTGCTGCTTTATGCAGCTAAGACACTGTGAGGGTCTCTAGGGCAGCTAACCCACTAATGTGCTGCTCTCCAAAGCCCTCGCAAATAATTACAGACACTTTCTTTACCAACTAGTTACTCAGTGCTGGGGGCTCCTATCTAGTAGGCCAGTCAAAACTCTCTCTGGTTTGGGCTGGTGTGTTTTGGTGTCTGAAGTGTTTATTTGGAAGATTGATCATTTTATGGAGAACTATCAATTGAGTTTAATTAAATGAAAGACTTTTTTGTTTTTTTTCTAAATAAAAATAGATTGAGGTATCAGCACTATTACATTTTTTCCCAATGAAAATCTTCTATTTTGTTCACTGATTCATTTTTTTCTTTGTCCTCATCCTCGTGGCCGATTGCTGTGCAGAGATTCTGCAAGAGAGATGGGTAACAGCTTTGTAAAGAGGCTACAAAAGGAAGTATTCAAATCAGCTRATGGTGTTTTGTGAAAGCTTCTAGTGAGAGCTAAGCGAGGAATAAAGAGCAGGTGTTTAGTATGAAAGATAAAACACCAAAAAAAAACCTCTTTGTTTCTCCCCCCCCCCCCCTTTATTTTCCACTCCTCTTATAGATTGTTTAATTACATTAACTTCTTAGTCAGGAAGCAATAGTGGAAATGTAGCTGATGGCATTTGAGTGCAATTCTTCTTGAACAGAAAGCAAATGCGCAGCCRCATAGCTTAAAACTCCTTAAGTTAGACACTTGTTTGTGCCCTGGTTCAATGGGATGTGGAGGAGGCTTTGCATTCCTGAGCAGGCTTGGTGAAAACCGATCCTCTTGCGGTGCAGGAATTCCAGGGGATTTACACCAGCTGGCCCTGAACACCTAGTCCTTACTTATTAGCAGAGGGGAGAGTGAAGTTCAATCTCTGTATTTTTTTCATTTATTTAAAGCAAGTTAAATGTATTGTTTTGCCAATGGGTGGCTGCCAGTTTCTTATATGTGCTTTCAAGAGGTAGGATGTAAATTGTTCCAGCTTGTTTTGCCTATGTGCCCTTGTAGACCATTGGCCTCCAAAGCTACCTTGGCCCTGTGGCTTTACACTCCAGAAGTTAAGTGTTTAGCTCCTGAGAACAACCCTGGGAGATTGGACATGGGGAAATAGGGACTAGTTGTATATCCAGCTTCTCAGTGAACCTGAGATTGGTTCCCTGTAGCTCGAGAGGGCATTAACTGCTGGGACTTTCCTACCCACTGGCTTCTGTTTGTCTTAACAGAATTAGGCAGGGGCACAAAGCCCTGGTGCAGAGCTGGTGTTCACGCTGACCACAAAACTACTGCTTTATGGAATATGTTGATAGCGTGAATTAAAAAAAATAAGATGTGAAATTGGCTTTGACTAATACTAAGGGCTAGTTTGGAAAGTGGCCCAGGTGGTTATGACTCTTAACAGCTTTGGCAAAGAAATTCAAACATTAACCTGTGCTGCGAACCCTGCTGTGGTTAATGGCCTGAGCTGGCTGCTCTCGGTGTCCCGAGAGCAGCAGCAGTTCCTCACCTCCAGCCATCTGAAAAAGAAGTTCTTGGGAGCAGTAGGTTTCTGCTGCCTTGATTCCCTAGTTAATGGGTGAGATATTAGAGCAGCGGGAGCCCGGCTGACGTGCTTACTTGTGGAAGATGGATTCAAGGTCGATGCTGCAGTGAGGAAATGCATTTTGCTAGCAAATCATTACCCAGCTCCTGCCCTGCTCCGGCCCTGCACAGCAAGGCATCCATGTGATCTTTGCTTGGGTTTAATGGGCAGCGTGAGCGACCTCCTGAGCAGTATTGTGCTCCTTAAGGTGAGCAAAGAGCAACTCCACAAAATATAGCTTGAACTATAAAAAGAATAGTTGCTCCCAACTATAGAATAGTTATTTTTGATAGAGGGCCATTATTTCTTCAGCAGATTGGTAACAGGATGAGGATACAGCCAGAAAAGGCTGTCACAGAGCAGCTGAAATCTATGTTTTGTTACTGTCTGCTGCTGTGCAGGCTATAAAATGTTTTACTTAAAAGAACAACTGAAAAAAAATCATCTTTCCATTGACAAAACACATATGCAGTATTTACAAAGGTTTTCAGGCCACTAGCATTCTGTGTTTATTCTTYGCTTTTAAGGTAAACAGCTTTTTGATCTGTTTGCGTCTTCTTTTGTTCTAATTCTGGTGCTCTTCTGGAAGCCTTTGTGGTTCCTTCGATGAAGTTTTGGAAACGAACCAAGACCAAAGTGGATGGGAGCTCTGCCGTGCCTCAAGCTGTGCCACGCTGGAGAGGTGCTTTGGCCTGGGGATTATCTGTGTTTGTCGGGAGCCAGCAGTATAACCTGCCGTGGTCTCGCACGGTGGGATCACGGGTAACTCAGCACAGAATGGGTCTGGATAAACTCCCTTTCTTTCCAGCTTCTTTAGTGCTCAAGTTGAGAAGGGCAGCAAGGGGCAATGCTCTTTGTCCTTATTGAAGTAACTTAGGTTGCAACAGGAGGTGCACACGAGATAGGAATCAAATGCCGTTTCCTTCGGTGTTCACAGTGAAAGTTCTCACCGAGCATGCCTATATATATATATGTATGTATATATAGGCACATATAAATATATATATTTAAACAGGATGAAATAGAATGTGGTGTAAGTAATGCCAGGTGCAAGTAATGCTTATGGTGTAAGTAATTGCCAGGGCTAAGAGAGCATATGACAAAGGTGCTACGCTATGTTCTGCTGTCTAATACCCAAATAAGCATATGTGTGTGTATATATGCTTATTTTTATATATATAAATTGCTTATATAAAAAATTATTATAATCATATATAATTTATTATAATGATTAATTACAATATTTATATATTATATAAATATATAAATATATATAAATATATATATAGCTGCATTTGTGCATCTTGAGTGYAGGAGGGCGTCTTTGCTGCATCTCAGTCTAGGTGGCGGAGCTGTCGCTATCTGCCTCCATGCTTGGCTCCAGTGCTCCCTCATAAACTCTGCAGTTTCTGCAGACCTAGAAGCTGCCTGGTTATTCAAGTGATTACCTTTTCTTACCAGTAACTTCAGGTGAAAGTTGCACTTCTTTTTTTTTTTATGAGTCTTGGAAATATATTTCTAGACATTTGCGCATTTAATATTTCCTCCTTTTGGCAGGAGTAGCAAATGGAAATTATAGAAAGACTGCAAGAAATTCTAGTTTTATGAGATATCCAGGCTGAGGAGTTTAGGATGAATGTCAACCTGTTGAAAGGTTGTCCAAACCAAAGCCAATGTGAAGTGAGCAGCTCCGACTTACCTGCAGGCAAAACAAGATGTGAATGTATCAACATACAGTCATTCTCTWCTAAAAGACAGGGGAATATCCTTCAGAACTACATGCTGTGCCGAAGGAAATTATATGGGGTTTTGGGAGCTGCTCTTATTTTTTCCTCTTCAGCAATGTGGAAAGTGTGGCATGGAAGCAGGCAAGGAGGAGATGGCTCAATGCACCAGAGGAGCAGAACGCCTACAAACACACTCTGCTGAGCGTGGCTTGCCAGCAAGGACATCAAGGGCTGGATTTGCAGATGCTGTCAGTGTTTTCCGAACTGTTCCTGCTGGAAGCAGTGACACAATGTCTGCTCCTTGCAGAGGGGGCAGGTCAGGCCAACTCTTCAACAGTTCTCAGATGGGATTTTCAGATGCTTCCTTTGGTGCGTTTATAATCTCAGCGCAGATAAAAGGGCGTCTTTGGGACCGTGGGGGTAAAAAACAACTATGGGTGAGGCAACATGTCTATCCAAACTCTAATGCAGCTTAAATCCTTGTGTTTCAAGTAGTTACTCTTCATCCTTTAGTGTCTTACATGGCTGCCAATGAGCAGGCTCTTGAACTAAGGTGGAAAAAAAATAGGCCTTTAGGCAGATGGGCAGGAGTGATGACTAGCTGAAATCAAATGTGGAAAGAACAATACAGAGATTTGGCAGTGACTGTTCCTGCTGCTGGTAAGTCAGCTATATATAAACAAGCTGGTTATACTGGTTCACAGAGCCTGGAGATCAGAGGCTTTCAATTCTTTCAGCAGCTGCTAATATTCTGTGGCTTAATGTATAAAAAAGTGAAGGAGACCTGGGAAAGGGGGTCCTTGGCTGTGATCTCAGCAGTGTTGTGTTAGCCAGGATGGCAGGAAGAGCTTGAGGCTTCAGGATGGACATATGTAGGGCTCAAAAATGATCTGCTGAGGGAACTGGAGAAAGCTGTGACCTGGAAGGTGAAGAGTAGCCTTCATGCAACCTTTGCATGATCCAACTCTATGTCTAGGAGAACATCTAAGAAGTACTACTAGCAAGAGAGCCACTATAAAGGGTCCAAGTGAGGCCCATCTAGACAAGCATCCTCCTGTGAGGACGCAAATGAAGACAGACAGAAAGACAGTAGTAAATGGTGAGACATGTCCAAAAAGGTAACATCACGAAGGCTATGGCCAGGTCCTGCTTTTCTTGGGCTGCTCTCTAGCTCCCTGTAGGCCACATGCCTCGTGTACTTGACCAGAGCACCTATATTGCGTACATTCTGGCCGAGACCATCAAGCTGGATATGATGTAGGATAGCAAGCAGCTGCCCTCTTGGAGCTCAGCATCCACAGCAGCATTTGGAACAAGCTGGTGGGACAGTCACTGTTGCACAAGGTCCTGCAGTTTTGCCCAATATCCGGGCTGGCAGTGCTGACAAAGAACAAGAGAGCTGCAAGTGCAGAGGGTCTCTCTTGGTAATTTTTTTCAGCTCRGTTTGGGCAAAGATGTAGTTGCTCGCTAAGGACATAATAGCCAGCATGGATTCACCAAGGGGAAATCCTGCTTGACTAACCTGATCACCTTCTACGAAGGAATATMYAGCTGGAYASATKARRGCAGAGCGGTGGATGTCATCTATCTGGATTTGAGCAAGGCTTTTGACACTGTCCCTCACAGCATCCTC
>NW_020455437.1:260367-315621 GCF_003342845.1 Nothoprocta perdicaria
CGCTTGGATGCAGCCCTGTGCCACGTGCTCTAGGTGACCCTGCGTGAGCAGGGGGGTTGGACTCGATGACCTCTGAGGTCCCTTCCAACCTTCGGCATTCTATGATTCTAKGATTCTATGATATTGGTGGCAACCAAGTAGTTCACACAAACTCATTGCATTCAGGTGGCAAAGCTGAAAGTAAAATCAGCACTTGTTGGGAGACTAATCAARGGCTGTTTTTTTTCATACTTTTCTATTTTCCACATTTTTTCTAAAACAAATAAATTTTTAAAAAGTACAATTTTCTTACTGCAAACTGACTTCACCAAAATGCCAAATAGGAAGATGTGGCCCCGTGCAAACCCTGGATTGCTGTCGTGTTTGCTGGGCGCGCTCCTGGCTTTGTGCAAGCACACATAATGTGCCCTTGCATTATTTGGAGGCAGGAGAAAAGAAAAGCAGCAACTGTCAACCCTTTCTGCAGCCAGGAGAATGGCGGAAGTTCGAGTCCTTTTCGCATAATCCCCTCGCTTTTTGCTTGTGGATACAGCTGTGCTAACACAATGCAACATTTGAGTCAAGAGGGCTGCCAAATCCTGGCACCAAAGGGTAGTTTTCAGGCTGAGGCTCTGAATTGATAGATTTTCAAAGTGATACTGTGCTCTGTTGTATCTGTGCCCCGCTCCCACCCCCCTTTCCAGCCAGCCTCCCAAAGGAAAGACTTTCAAAGGGAAAAGTTCAGCTCTGCCAAGACCCAGATAAGGTCAGACTAATTTGGCAAAGCAGAGCTTTTGGGATCAGAGGTAAGCGCAGCCCACTCTGTGGGGCCATGTGAGTGAGCTAAGAGAAGCAGGGGCATGAAATGCATSAGGCTGCTTAAATTCACTGGAAGGTGTGAAGTTTTACCTGTGTCTCCTGGTGTGTTTTGAAGCATCTACTTGGATTTCCAAGTCTTCTTTCACATTTTAAAAAAAGGTGGATACATGAGTGTGCCCGAGCACACGTTCTGCTGGTAAGGGGAGGGTGTTTCTAAAGCATCGCTTTGGTCATCAATGTTGACCATCACTGGCTTGCTCTTGGGCCATCATGATCTGCTTGGGGGATATTTGTGCTCACAATGCTGGGAGCTAATTAGCTGGTAACTGTGAGTTCCTCTCAAGTGACTGGGTTTAGTTACTACAGGAAGAAGTCTCTTTATTTCCTCTTCCAGTTTGCAAACTAATAACTCATTCAAAGTATTGAAGAATGTTGCTCTTAGATACTGTCTGTTTGATTTTTCTCATTTGGACAGCACCTCTTGACACAGTAAATTTTAAATGCAAAACAAGCCTATCAATTTTTCCAAACAACCTCAAAATAATCTAGTTCAACCAACTTCTTAAATAAATAATCAGACAAGCTAATAAWCTGCCAAAAAGAATCCAAAGCCATMATTTGCTTTTTAAACATAAAATGACCAAAATCCGAATGTTTACTAACTTATGTAATTGCTGGGATGCAACTGGGATATCTTTAAGATGGTGAAAATGCACCAAGTTATTGTGGAGGCTGTGCTGTGTTTTTGTGAGTAGCCAGCCCAAGGAAGGCCAAATCCCAGAGCTCRTCCAGTCAGTCTTTCCTGTTCTCCAGGGGTAGCCTGTGTAGTCTCCTCCTCTAACCCTTTGCCTGTGCTCATAAACAGAGCCTCTTCTCTGTCAGCTTGGGCTAGGTTGGCTATGAGGTCAAAAATCCCAGTTAGGAAATAAGGAAGAGAAAGGTGATGCAGTTGGATAGCTTGGATTCCTTAGGAAACCTTCCAAGCTCTCCATTGCCCTGTGGCTTCAGTGATGAGCATAGACTTCTTATCTTTGCCAGGACTTAACGGATAGAGAAGATGGGATCGCTGCCTTAAAAAGGCAAGATTAAGACAAGGAAAACAGGAGTGAGGCTTGTGGAGCTAAAGCTGGGTAGCAGATGGTTGGAGGAAGGGAAGGATCATGAGCAGTTGGGAAGACACCAATTTGCTTCTTTGCTACTGTTGGTAAGTACAGTAATAACCCGAGCATTAAATACACTTGCATATGAGGGAGGAGGGAAAGTGCAGAGTCTCTGTTTCATTAGGCACCTGAGTGATGCTCTGATATTCCGGCCTCGACAAAAAGCAGGAGGAGAAGGTACTGGAAGCTGCAGCTTGCCGGGGAGTTGACGTCCACGGAGAGATGTTGTTGATAGCCTTGTGTTTCAGAGGCTTGTGTTTTACCTTGAACCTTGTGTTCAGAGAGTTCAGTGCCTTGTGTTTTACCTGGAGAGCAAGGATGTGCATGGACCACAGAGTAGATCTTGCTGCCAGCAAGGGCCACCTTGTGTGGTCAGGAGCAAGGCTGCAGAGGTCAYGGTGCAGCCTGAGGATGGCTGGAATTTCAGATGGAGTTCTGAGCGCTCAGCAGTGTCCAAACCCATCCACAGAGTCTGGAATTCTCCACCTCGGTCCATGAAATATAAAGGAAAGAGAAAATACCAGTTTTGAATATGTATAAGTGAGCATGCTTGGGCATTTCTTGCCACTAAGCTTCTCAAACCCTAAATAGAGGTTTTTTCCTCTGTCTCTTGCTATGAGAGTTCAGCAGGGGCCAGTTCAGAGGGAACYGGCCTGGATGTGCAGAGATGCAAGAAGCAGATGGCCATGTAGAGAAATGAAACCTCTTGATGGTGCATTTAGTTATTTGCAGTGTTTTTTATCTATTCTCTTAGCCCATGGTTGAAGAAGAAGAGCCAACCCTAATTCTTAGGAATGTTCTTCCTGTCGCAAAATGCTTTTTACTAAGAGGTGTTTACGTCTATTTACAGACTTTGTAGCCTGAATTGGATCTTCTTTGTTACAACCCACAGAAACAAGAAAGTCCAGTTTCTTTCCTAGATCCTGGGGTGACAGTGCTGAAGTGTCAGTTTAAGAAAGTGTTTCCCGTTGAGCCAATTTAATCAGGAGAGACTGTTCCACGTTTGATGTTTTTCAGTATTTAGGTCATCCTAAGTCGATTTGACTTAAATTCACTTAAAATTCATCCAATTGCTAAGCCAATTTTCTAGTGTGGCTCTGTAGCCATCTGGCTGCATGGAGAGCAGGGAAGCACAAAGTCCAGGCTCAGTTCAGGCTCTGAGTTATGGTCAGAGAGGTAGTAATAAGAATGTTACATAAATAATAGCTATAGAGAAGCCTACAGCCACAGAACTTTGGGTAGGAAAAACAGTAGCCTGAAACTTTCTTCTTTCTCCTGCCTTAGAGACCTGTACTGTTCTGTGACTATTTCTGTGTGTCTGACCATTTCAGACYATTTCTCTGTGTGTGTATGTTTGCATTCCTCTTTATGGATGTCTGTGGAAGCTGATAAACTTCTGTTGTGTTTTGAAATGAGATGAGCTCTTAAAACCTTGGCCTAGTCTTGTTTTGGTAGTGGTATTGCGTGTAGACATCCTTGTGGTTAAATCAGAGAAAAAAAAGAGATTTCCTGTGAAGGGAGTCGTTGTTTGCAAAGGGGATGATTAATGACTAAGAAAGATGCAAATTTAACTACATGATTGTGCTCATAAACCCCTGGTGTAATTCATGTGAAATCTGTGGCTTGGCGTTGTCATTAAAAGGATAGTATCAAAAGTTGCTCTTTTTTTTTTTTTTTTATCCTAATCTCTTTTCTACTTTTGTGTTGCAAATAACACTGGTCATTCTGGCAAGAAAATGAAGCATTTCTCTTTTCTGTGGCTGCTGAACCCTCCACTACCACAGGCAGCTCTGATCCTGGTGGGTCTGGAGCAGAGGGCTGAGCCTGGGCCCCTTTGACTCGTCCCTTTCTCCCCSCTTCCCAGGGGAGGTGGCAGCTGGGCCTGTTCCTGGCGCCTTGCAGGATGGTGCTGGTTAGCAGAAGATCAGGTTCTGCTCTCAGGTTCTGCCTGAGAGCATAAAAATCCYGGGACTCCATGGACTATCCAGAGTGGAAGCGAGGGGCCGTGCTGACCTGTGTTTCACTAGGAGGTTATGGGTTGGCGATCCATGTTCTTGCCCTTTTTCTTGGTGAGCTTAACCTGGCACCATACTTGCACTCATGAGATCTCCAGCTTCGTGAATCTCTAAATGTAGAATCTCTAAATGTAGAATTTGGAATATCTGGTTTTGCCTCCAAAGTTGTGGGCCCCCGTCACARTGATTGCTAAGATGATGCCATTCCAAACAGAAGTGGAGAGGGAAGATCAGGGCTGATTTAAACCCAAGAAGGGTAAGAAGGATCCAAGGGGTCCAAGGAGATCTTATGTTTAAAGATCAAAAGATCCAAGGAAAGAGAGAAATCGATGCCAGGCTGATGCAGTTAACCTCAGTTAAACCACTGCAGTTTAACATCATATTAATAACAGGTGTGATGGTAATGACACGTGTGACGGGACCCTCAGCAAGTTTGTAGCCAAATAGAAACTGGGACGAGTGAGGAGTTGTGCTGCCCTTCAAAGGGACCTCAAGAGGCTGGAGGATGTTGTGAAGTTGAGCGAAGGAGAGTAGAGTAGTTCACAAATGTGCATGAATGGGCAGAAGTCTTGAGAAAACAGGAAGGGGCTTTCCACCTTTCAAGTGAAAATTCCCTTTTCAGAATTGACTGCAAGAAAACATTTCCATTTGTTAATTAAAAAGCCCTGCCAAGTCTTGAATACTTTTGGAATGGTTGAATTCCTATAGGAGGAGCCTTTAAAATGTCTGGTATTTCCCAGGCTGGAAGAGCAGCTCCATTTCCAGCCTTTCCTTGCTGCTGTTCTCAACATGGCAAAGGGAGACGTAGAGCCCAACTAGTAGCGCCTGCAAAGGCGCCCACTTCCCAGGACTTCAGCCAGGATCAGCTCCATCGAGTCACTCAGATGGGCTGTAGGTAAAGTGACTAAGATCTCAGTGCTTGCACTGCTGCTTCGGGGCTTTATCCTTTTACACATGCTGATTCTGGAAAGAAACCATGATTTTTAAGTGCAACTTTGGGGCTGCCCTCCTGTGTTCGCTTTGCACCTTTAGAGGCTGCAGAYTCTGCCTTAAAAACAGGCTGCCTCCTGAGCCGCCCAGCACAAATGCTTTTTAATCAGAGCCCCTACGTGGAAAAATGTGACCTCTTCCAGGGCTGCGGTGATGGGAGCCCTAGAAGGGCTGGAGGGATTTTGTGCTGCACATTAACACCAAGAGAAAATAGTTCTTGGCTCCTCCTTTTTCCTCTCGTCCCTTCCCCATGTTTGTGCTCGCCAGATATTTCCTGAAACCTTCCACTCCCCTTTTTTAAACTCCCCCTTGGTCCTATTTGGCCTGATTGGTGTTTTTCATAATGCGCTAGAGGGGAATAGAAATGAGGCTGAGGAAGGTCTCCTGTTTCTGTATTTAACTCTCCAAATTCATTGCCTTAGACACTCCTTTTGCTCACGTTTCCTCTGCAGCCATGGTAATCTAGTTCCTCTTGTTGCTCCCTGTATTTGTTGGCATTTACCTGTGTATCCCATTGAAAGCTGTGCCTCTGCCTTAGCCTTTAACACCTTGCAATTGCAATATTTATCATTTAGTTAACTKGATCTTGCAGAAATAGCAGCTTTATTGTCCCGCAGTGTGTGAGGGGGCAAAAAGGAGGCTCTTTAAATGCAATGAGAATCTCGCTGCGCACGATCCTGCAAGGCACTCGTAGCTGCRGGTTAGGTTTGGCTTAGCTGTGAAGCTCTCCTGGAGGTCACTAATCCTGCTCTCATGGTACCTACCCAGGCTGCTGCGTACCTGTCAGTGGAAAATGCTGCTGCTACTTCCCCATTGAGGGTTGGGGGCGGGGGGGGGTTCCCATTTATGATAATGTGTTTTCTCCCACATGGGTGATATTTATTTTTTCTGCCTCGCAGTAAAAAATAAATATCACCTCGACCCCATTAAAGCTGTAACCCCTGAGAAGGGCTTGTGATCTAATCTAACATTTGCTCTAAATCTAACATATGCTCTGTTTGTGCTGCAGGCTGAGGTCAAGCAAACAAAGCAATCGCTGTGTGTTGGTTGCCTTACTTAATGAGCACACAAAACCCAACGAGCACATGAAATGCAGGCCTGGAGCCGGGGGGAAGCGTGCAGCTCTGAGCACTGCCCTTTTTTGCAGAGCTACATAGGAAAATAATAGACTGGAGGAATATGTAAGGGCTTTGGTATTAAATAGATGGCACTGCGTTGTTGACGGAAAAAAGATCTTGGCAGAGGGCTTGTTGTGACTGCTGCTGTGGCTTGCAGAGGCATTTCCTACCGACTGGGCTGACCATGAAAAATGTCTCTGCTTTTAGGAGTTCAAGGCATTTGAAGGAGTGTTCCCGGGGAAGATGTCGGCTTCGACGATGGAAGCCCGTTGTCTGGACAAGAGAGGAAGCTTCTTTAAGGTAAATGTCCTATTTGATTTATTTTCAGTAATGGGGAGGATGCATTTGCTTTTATTTAAAAACACATTTGCATTTTTGCTTTTTGTTAGTTAGTTAGCAGCTGTAAAGAGCTGCTAAAGAGCCTGAAAAAACTTTTTTTTTTTTTTTTTTTTACTTGTTCTGGGTTTTACATCTCTGACCAACCCAAAACATCAAGCACATGGTTTGCTGTGCAGCTAGCACTGCATAAAGTGTAACAGCATCTGTCCTGCGTAGCACATCTTTTCTGTAAAATGGGAAGCGTTTCCCTCACCATCTCTTTGGTCAGGTTTTATTTGAAGTTTGGCGGCTCCTGGTGCGCGTGTGTGGCTTTCCTGTACCTTTAACAGAATATCTGGTACCAAAGGGCTTGTGGCTTTCTCTGCAGCTGATACTAAGAGCTTTATTAGAGGCAGAATATGAGCAGAGCTTTCATAAACTGGATTTGTGTAGTTTAAAGTTGTATCATTTCTGGAATAGTTYCACTCGGGGCAGGGGGACTCTTTGGTTCTGTGATATCCAAACACTCACAGAAACACTGTCTTTGCAGTGGCCATGTGCGTGTATCGGTTTATTCTTATTGTTATTATTATTATTATTATTGCTTCATTCAAGTACTGCAGTGTAAGTGCATCTCACCGGTGTGCAGCTCACTGCAGGACTCTCAACACGGTGCAGGTCTGAGCCTAGTACAGAGCAGGGAACTAATCCTTCCTCCTGTGAGATACGGAGCCAGGCCCTGCTGGCACTGAAGGTTGGTGGTTCTGCTCTGGCACTCCTGCGGCTGTATCGAGTAAACAGAAACCGTTTCGTTTGGTGTTCTTGCACTCTCCCTGTGGCRTGTAGCCCACTTGCTGCTTCATGGTTTCAGGTAGGAGCCTTTCTGCTCTCTCACCTCTGCCTCCCACTCTGGGCGGGTTTTCCTCTCGGGAGGAGCCGTCTAGGGCTTTCTGACATGGGAACCCCCCTGGTCCTTCCCCGCAGAGGGCTGAGAGCCCTTGGAGAGCTGACAACCCTGGAGCTGCAYCTCGGGCCACGTCTGCGTGTCCAGAGGCGCATGTGGGGTTGGAGCCGTTGGCACGGCYTTCAGGGACGCCGAGTGCTGTGAGCTCTGTCCTCCCTGCACCTGACAAGGGAGCTCTGGAGCAGGGCTCGTGCTGCTGCAGAGAAGCCTGTGGTTTGCTCGGAGTCTGCTCGCTGGGCACCAAGTTAACAAAACTTGGTGCGAGCCTGAGGTGCCACAGGCTCCYGGACACACGGTAACATGTTGCACGTCCTCTCAAGGCAGTTTCCTCAGGCCAGTCCTTAAGAAAACGGAAGATTGGTGCTGCAGTGACTAAGTATTCTCCTCTTTGGCTTGCTCCGAGTTTCATGTGGTCAGCAGTAAACAGGAGTCATGTGGGGACAGCAGCCGCTTTGCCATTGTGCAACATGCTCTTGTTAGGTCCCGTTTCTCAGAAGCACAAACGTTACCTTGTTGGATAGCAGGCCACAGCTGGATGGATGGGGTGAGTGGCCGTGGCCTTCAGATCTCAGTGAGAAACTATTTCAGTTGTGAAGATTATTTCCAGATTTCCGCTGAGGCGTCTGCTGGAGGGATAATGATGTCGGTGGAATAGTAGGGAGCATCTGAGGTGTTTTCTGTAGGGCATCAGTGTCTTCACCTTGAATAACTCTCGGGTGGTTTAGAGACGTGGAAAAGGCAGCTCTGGGCACCTCCCCTGATCACGCTGATACGATGGAAGGAGTTGCTCAATGAGGAGGACAGCACCATGGCAGAGCAGCGCTGTAATGCCAGTGCGCTCGGAGGCTGCAGGAGTGACAGCTGAGACACTCTGAGGTTGCTCCGAACTTTCCCAGGCCTGAACAACAGTGGGAATAAAAGCTGCCTCCTCAGAGGCACCTTTTCAGATTTCTCATCCTCATATACTATCACATTATTTATGTGCCTAATTCTACCATTTTGTCAGCTTTTTTTATGTGTTCTTTAGATGCCAATTTTTTTTTCTTTCTCTCCCTTTGTGTTTTGGAGACCTGGTCGTTGGGAGAGATTCTCCTGCCTGTGACAACCAGCGCTGCAGATGTTCTCTGCAGCCTGTGTGTGCAGGCTGCTTCTGAGCTTGGGCTGTCCTGGGCAGCCTGAGGTTGCCCAAAATACCTCTAGTGTGCTGGGCTGCGCTGCCTCAGGGCACTTCAAGTGCTCATAAAAAAAACAGTCTTGCTATTTTCAGTATCCTTTGCTAGGAAATTTGTTGGCGCATGCCAGTGGGAAATGCCAGTTTGCTTTGTTTCTCCTTGGTTGTCCTTAAATAGCCCGCATGGCTGAAATTCTAACCATCCCTTTGTTTTGTTTTCTTTTTCCCCACATGGATTCTTTCAACTTTTGGTATGGTAGGAAAAGTCTGTTGTCCCTTTTCTACCAAAAGCGAAAGCCTGTGTTTTTAGAGGCCAAATTCTGCCAAAAGTCTTTAAAAGCAGCACTTTCTTGAGGGCTCAGAGCCARCGAGTCTCTGACAAACAGCTTTCTTACTGAATCATCCTTCTCCTCATCAAAATATTAAGCTCCAGACTGCGCAGCAGTGACGTCTGAAACGTTAACACCATTGCTGTTTTTTTGTGCTGAGATCCAGCCTGGACAAAACCCGCACTCCTTAGCGAGGAATAAGATGCAGAATAACGTTAGGGGCCTCTGAAACTCGCTGTGTGGAGTAGCCAGAAAGAGCAGCCACGTAGCAAAATATTTGGCATTTGGACGGGCCCTGGACGAGCGCGCGGAGCCCGGCTCGTGCCGCTGGGCCGCTCCCAGCCGCGCGCACAGGGTGCCCTTTGASGCTTGCTGTGCTCTGCTTATCCAAACAGGAAGGCCAGGACGAGGTGCCAAAGAGGATGCAGGGCTCCGGAGGAGGGAGAAGGAGCCGCTGGCAAGCACCGGGGCCCGCTTGTGCCCAGAAAACTGGGGCTGGAGCCACCTGACCCGCTGAGGATGGGGAGACCCCGAATGCCTGAAGGGGAGATCCCAGGCTGCCTGGAGGCACCGGGCTCGGCTGGTGCCAGCCASTGTGTGGTGCATTGGGGAGAAAATGCACTGGGGTTGAGGCTGCTTCCATGCCCTGCTTCCATCCCTGGATTTTAGGAATGTAAACAGTTAGTGCTTTGGTAKTTTGGGGCAATCTGCTGTTTTGGGTAGGCTTGGTTAGGGAATGTTGTGCTGGGCTGCTGTGACTTCACGCTCTCTGAGTCATGAGTATTTGGGTTTGCAGCGGTTGTGTTTTATTTTGCTTGACAACAGTTGGCGGAGCAGAAGAGCTGTAGTTTCTCACTTACAGAAGAGCGTAGCCAAASAAGAAAAACAGCAGGCAAACAACCACTTATTTAGCACCTTGTGTATTTATTAGTTATTTTCTCATTTTAGTTCTTTTTCTTGCTGTTAACTACTCATCTGAGAAGATGTGATGCTTTCAAATACATTTCTTTTTATGTAAACCTCTTTTTTTTCTATAGCACATCCGAGTAATGGCAGTTTTTTCCTAGCCCTAAATCATCTGTTAAAAATTTTTTTTCCACATCYGTTTTGAAGGCTTGGGGTTCGTGCATGTTATTTTATACTAATGGGGCCCTCCGACYTCCCTCTACTTCAATCATATTCCCCTTAGAAACCACTTCTTCTGGCCTTGATTCCAAGTCCCTTGAAATCAATGAGAAACTTTCTCCATTATTCCCAGCCAAGTGGGAATGTTGATCCTGCGAGCAGAGCAAAACGTCTRGAGAACTAAAACACCCGGAGCCTCGTGCTGCGGAGCAGCCCGGCTCCCGCGACGCCTCTCCCAAGGATCTCCAGGAATCCTGGAGGTGGCTCTGGAAGTGTGTTCTTAAAAGGCACGCTGGGCATTCGAGCATCCCTTGGGCTGCGTCAGGAGCAGAAGTTCTGGTCGTGCCGAATGCCTYGGGACCGGTGTTACGGACCCATGACTGTGCCCTGCAGGTGCTGGATGCAGAGGAATGGGTCAGGTGCTGCTGGAGTAACCGCAGGGCAGTTAATGGCAAACAAGCTCCACGTGACTTAAAGACTTTTTTGACGTGGGAAAAGAGCAGTATTTAATTATTTATTTATGAAGGAGGAAAATTTCACCGAATCCAGAAAAATTCTGCTCTGGAAAAGATGTTGTGGGACTTTCTCCTAGAGGCAGAAACACAAAAAGCATGAAGGTGACTTAATATCTTGAAGATAAAGCCATGTAGCCATCCTCGTGTTACATCCTTGAAGAGGATACGTGTTTCATGGCYGTTTTCCAAACAGTTATTCCCAAGAGCCTTAGTTCTATACAGGCAAGTGTCTTCCCCAGACAAGGATTTAAAGGGAAGTTGCCTGAAAGAGGCCAAATCCGGGGCGAGCGTGCAAGAAATGCCTACAAATACCCGCAGAGGGAGAGCGGCCGCTCTCGTTAGCGGGTTGATTCCTTTAATSTCAGCCTCCTCACAAACAAAGCCCAAGGAGGTTTAGCAAAGTCTTTTCTTTTTCTTTTCTTTTTTTTTTTCCCTTCTGTTTTCAACAAGGTTGGAAAAGAAAGAAACTATGCAAACTTTCCTCAAGTTTCTTTAAAGCTTTCGATAGAGTCTTGCTTTACCTGTTTACCAAAGCAGGCTCCTTGGCTGCATGTCCCACAAGGAAGTGTGCTCAGATGGGAATTCTGATTGGGGTTGTTTTGTTTTAATCCAGAAAGAGGAAGTCTTAATTTTTGCCAGTAGGCTGTGGCTCGCTCTGGGGTGGTTCTCTTGATCAAAGGGATGCCCTGTTTTATTCCCATATTTTGTCGCACTCATTATTTCACAAGAGCAAGTGATAGGTTTCTGAGCTGCTGTTTATTAGGGTTTTTCTTGCATTTCACACATCTGGACAACAAATAAGGCACTGGAACATTATTTCAGAGCAGAGTTCATTCTTTAAAGCAAGTTGGAAGATGACATATGAAAAAACAGTTAAAACCACCGGACCAGGTAGGAGCAGTTACTCTCTTACCTGGGGCTGCAGTTGGTTGTTCTGTGTCCTCTTCTCCAAGGTTCAGCTCTCATGGAGCTGATGCGTCCACCCCTCCTGTTCTCTCACAAGGTAGAAGAGAAGCTTCCTTGTTCCGGCTTGTGCCGCCGCCGGGGCTCCCAGCACCCGGATCAGGTGCCAGTGGAGCAGAGACCTCCTGCTTGTGGCTTCACCACCGAGCCCTGCGCTGGGTTTGCAGGCAGTAATCACGTGCTTGAACTTGTCATTTCCATTTCACTGTTTTCATGGTTGCTTCAAAATTTGGCCTGGTTCATCCTCATTTTAGATGTGATCTTAAAATTACTTTTTTTTAGACCACACGTTTAATATATTTAAAAATGGAGAAAGACATCCAGCCTGGAARGTTTTATACAGGCACAAAAAAAGAGATTTTCTCTCTCTCTGGAAAGAGTTAAGTGTCCCCAACCTCTTCCTTTACAAGGGGAAGTCCGCATAGGATGGGATACAAAAAATAATAATAATTTGTAATCTCCGGTGACTAAACTTACCCGGGCTCCCTTTCCCCGCCTCTTGACATCCTTCTATTTTTGTCCCTTTGCAGCTCATTGACACAATCGCCTCAGAAATCGGAGAACTGAAACAGGAGATGGTGCAGACAGATCTCGCCTTGGAGGATGAACCCGCTTCTTTGCAAAGGTAACGGGAGAAAAATGTTCCTGCCTGGAGCTCCCGGATGGTCCATCCCTGTGGTCCATCTGTGTCCTTCCCAGGCGGCCAGAGCGGGGGGCTCGGAGCTGCCTACTACCCTTTTTGCCTCGGTAACTTGTAAAAGCAGCTGAATTTGTTGCCTTGTTGCAAGGCTGGGCCCTGGTGGAGTGTCTGAGGCTCCCAAGGATATTCCTGAGGCTCATGAGGTTATTCCTGTGGCAGCAGGCTTGGCCTGCACCCTGTGAAGGCTGCAAGGCCACATTGCTCGGTGACAACACAGGAAAGCTTTTGTCTAAGAACACAGCTTATGTGCTCAGCTTAACAAGTAAAATAGTGGCATGAGCTGACTTGTGTCGTAGGAACATGTGGGGCGGGAGTTCAGGTTGGTTTTCACGTGAGTATCCTGTATGTGAAAAGTAGCAGATGGATACACTTGGTTAACTTTAAAATGATTTAAGATATTTATTATAGGGTAGATGAAGTCCTGGTTTTGTTAAATTGTACCACGCAGGTTAAGGGCTACAGAAACCGGCAGTCGAAGCCTGTTACTGTGAGTGGGGGAATAGTGGGTATTTTGACTGTGGGGTTTGATTGTCAGTGGCTGTTTGACAAATTGACAAATCCAGAGAGTGTCTGATATTTTCTTCAGTACATTAAGGTGAAAAATGTGTCCTTAATACAAAATATTTGTTGCAAGAGGAAAGCTGCCCRTGCCTGTGCCAAGTATTAGGTTTCATCTGCCTGCGCTTAGTGGGCAGGTCTTATTCCTAGCATGTGTTTTACTAGGAGGTGATTGAATAACTATTATCCACCTCATTAAGAATTGCCTGTCCGGTTTTAGCTATCATTTTTTTCTCTCCATAAATACTTTTGAAGTGTGCTACGTCTTGCTGTGTTGTGTTTGAATTATGTGCATTAATTTACCTGTTGAGCAGCACGTTTCTTGCCCGAGCAGTGAAGAACATCAGGCGAGGGGATTAATTAATGCTTGGCGAAGCTGCTGGTCATGTGTTGTCTGAGTGGAAAAGCTCCTTACAGCAGTTTCCAGGGACAGAAAGGATATTTTCTCCATTTTAAAGGATTCAGCTAATTAGTTTCAGTGACTGTTAGCTAATTGTCACTTGAGAAAAAGCAACTTTTGAAWGAAACGTAGATCTGTGAGTTCCCAAACCTTGGTGGAAGCACTTAGCTGGTCACAGTCAATCAAAATCTTCTATTTTACAGATAAAAAACTTGTCTTTTTTCTTTGTTGACTCAGTTTTGAGTGCAATGTGTATTTTGGTTAAAACATGCAAGTAAAATTAACCTAAGTTTCTTTGAGCATTTAATTGAATTCTGATTCACATAGAAATAGAACTTGTTATTAAACTAGGCAGCCAATAAAAAAAACCCTTTAAAAATGATAGATGTAAAATATGAAATCCGAATATGTAAAGTAAGATAAACTTTATGTGACTATATACACCTCAAGTTTATGCTTCTCTGTTGGTGAAGGTTGTATTGAAATTTGTTATATAATTAGTTGTACGCTGATAGATTTTGTTTATTGAGAATTACCGGGCAAGATTTCAGGCATTTCAGCTTTGTTTTGAGGATGCTCATTTAAACCAGGCTTCCAGAAAGGATGTGTTTCCTATTCTGGCGATTTTTACCCTTGGAGTTAAAAATAACTCCAAATAAAATTTGGGATTAATGTAGCTTGTTTGTTTTATACTGTCTGTTTTGTTGTTCAGAAGCTAACATCTTTACAGGGCATTTGGATTTGAATCTAGAGAAAATTTGAGCGAAGAGTTGTCTGTTCCTCTCATTTGCTTCTCACTTCAGACCATTCCCGTATCCTTCATGCTTTACGCTAGACAGCCCATATGTCTATTCATCTCTTACTGTTTTCCACCTTTTTCCACTGGCTTCTTGAGTTGCGTCTGCTGGGTCGGAGCCAAACATCCTCCTGGCAGCACCACAAAAGGATCCTCTGCCTCTCCCTCAGTCCCTGGATAACGTGGTCCTGGTGTGTGAGGAGCTATGGACACATCCTCAGCAGGACACGCTGGTTCTCCCACTGTTTCCAGTGGTGGGATGGTCCTGGAATGTGGAGTTTGAGGGCAGTGCAGTGAACATTGCTCGTCCTGGGTGCAGCATCACCTGTGAGCGCTCCCAAAGGGAGACCTGCTCTCCCAGGCCAGTGTCTGTCCATGCGGGAGCTCCAGCAGGGTGGGAGAGCAGATGAAAAGGGGAAGGAAAGCTCAAAGTTTCAGTCACGAGGTTGGAACGAGAAATACAGCTGGAACTGGAGTTAAAAATCACAGAGTGGGGTGTGTGCAGGAGGACAGGAGCCCCTGCCTTGCATGGAGGCAACTGGGGCCTGCGTTGGAGCCCTGCAGGTAGGAAGGAGGAGACCGTCCCCACCTGCAGGCTTCAGGAGACCATCCCCAAGGCCATTATCCTTGGTTACTTCCCCTGCGCTTGTGGGCTTTCCTAAAACTAAGGAAACCTGCCTGAATCACACATGCTCATTAATCTGCTGTGAATAGTGTTGATATCCCTAGGAGAGCCGAAATCATCAGGAGGGGCTGGTGGAGCAGCCCCTCCGAGCACATGAGCTTAGTGTTTGGTTTCACGTCACCTGCCTGGTTTGTGTTTTACTGGGAGCTGCCATGAAGAGATGAGGAGAGGAATTAGCCAGTTCCATGCAGGGTGCTGCGCGTGGCTCCTGTGTGTTTGCCAGGGCAGCAAAGCAGTTATCCTGCTTGCATTAATCTGGTATCTCTGTGGCTTCCGAGTGGTTCGTCTCTCCCTGTGCCGGTTTCAAGGACGTAACATCTCAGCTACATCTCATCTGCAAGAGTTTTGCTCTCCCAGGGGTGACAGAATCCTCAAAGGCAGCATAAATAAACAACAGGGAGAGGAGACTGGAAGGAAGGGAGAGGCCGGTGCTCACCCAGTGCTCATGACTGCTGCGGGTCGTGAAAATTTCGCCTGGTGCCCCATTTTGCCTCTGACCATGCAGGGAAGGAGTGAGCAAGCACCCACACGTGTGCACCCAGTTACTTCCCCTTCCACCCCTGCCTGTAGATGCCACAAGATGCTACCCAAAGCTAGAAAAAAAAGTAGGKTTTTTTTTCCCTTTTCCTTTTTTGACCCAGTTGTCCTGTGGGTTGTGGGTGATGGGGAAGCTCTGCATAACTCAAGCAACTCTTGGACTACTCAGTTTCTCTAGATTTGTAAAACTCAACAGAAATCAGGAACCTGCAGGGATTACTCTTTATTACCATGTTTAGCCGCAACTTTAACTATGCTGCCCCTAACTATATCCTCAATTTAAATACTTGTGCCAAATTCACACTTAGTCCAGCTTTTGACTTCGTTCCTTACACAGCAGTCAGTCCAGGACTGAAGGAAACAAGTGCACAAATGTATGACTGCTTTGTGGAGGAGGCATCAGGGCAGACCATAGCACTAGCTTGTGTGGTAAGGCCCTTCCTGGACAAAAATACCAGCAGAGGTGATGGTGGTTGGGCTCAGTATAATCTGCAGTGAGGTTAGTTTCGCCAGATTTTCCTTTGCAAGAAAAATCCCTGGGGGCACAGAGCAAAGGAGAATCATGTTTGGTGCTGGGATGGCCAATAAGCAGCTTGGCGGACAGTGAGCGCATTTGCGACCAGGCAAAGGTTTCTGAGCACTGCAGCTTCCCCACTCTCACTGGGAATAAAAATACCAGAACTGCACGAATATCACTCGGAAGAGACATCTCTCCCCAAACCAACATAACAAGGGAGTGGGGTTAAGCATTTAATCAGTTTATGCGTGCCTGGATGCGTGCCTGTGTTTGAGGTGACTTCAGCAAGTTGAGGGAAAACGCTAAGGCTTAACTTAAAGCTAGCTGTCAAACTGAAGGTGACTCAACAAGAAGCAGCATACAGGAAAGGGGAACTTTGCCTATAATAACAATAGTTCTCATGAGAAGAAACAGCATCCGGGATGCCAGCAGCACCACTAGCATTGTGGCAATGCTGCTTGCTGCATTGAGTGTTGCTTAGGGGAAATGCCTAATTTATATTTTTTCTCTTCTTTGCAGCCGAGTAAAGGCGATGGATAATGGCTCTCCCGAGAAAAAGGAGGTGAAAGGCTGTCCCCGGGACTCTGGCTATGACAGCCTGTCCAACAAGCTCAGCATCTTAGACAAGCTGCTCCACACGCACCCCGTGTGGCTGCAGCTGGGCCTGAGTGATGCTGAGGCCGCAGCAATCCTGCAGAGCCAGCCGCCCGGGGTGAGAAGTCGTAGCTCTCATTGCGYGTTGCAGCTATTGCTGCATAAACTGTTTCTTGGGTACTTTCTCTCGCTAGGGTGAAGATTAATTTGGGGTCTGCAGGAGCTCAGATCCTAGCTGCTGCAGTTGGAACTCCTTGTTGGAGCACTTGTTAGAGTTGGAGCAGATTCCTTGTTGGAGCAGACCTTGCTTTGCAGGACTATAACAGATCTATTTCACACAGAGAGAGAATTGCTAAAATATAGGGTGTTTGATACATTTTCTTCTTCATCAGTGTCCCACTGAAGTTGCCAGGAGGGAAGCCAGGCATTGCATGCTCAGATAAGGCTGGTGGCTCTTTCTGCACCCTCCTGACCTCTCTCTGCCAGGTCAGAAGAGGCAGGCCATTGGGCTGGGATCCACCTGCCCCAGACTCCACGGCCTCAGCCAGGACTGGGGTTGCTGTGGGTTGAACTGTGGCTCTCAGGTGGCTGTGATGGATGTTGTCAGCCTGTGTTATACAAAGTTAAAACCATTTTTTTATTTTATTTTAGTTYAGTTTATTTAGTATTCTGTTTTGCACCAAGTTGTTCAGGGAGTGAAACTGGGAGGTGTTTCCTCCAGGAAATCACAGATTTGGGGGTTCTTTTTCTTTTTGCTATAATGACTGTCTCTCCTTCATATATCTTTAATGAAGCTAGAAYCCCATCCTTTTCCCTTCTCCACCACAGATATTTCTGGTTAGGAAGTCAGCAAGACTGCAGAAAAAGGTCATTTCTCTGCGCCTGCCTGGTGAATGCGGGTCCTGCCTGAAAGAATTTGCAATAAAAGAAAGCACATACAGTAAGTTACCAAAAACAGACCTTCCTGATAGTGGTCACCCTGCACGAGCCAGGTGAAACCTGCAGCAGAAAATCATCGTTTGGAGATGTATTGGCTATTGTGGGGAGATTCTCACCTCTGCAGAAAATGGCAAACAGCAGAATCCCTGTGATTTAGGAAAATGTACTGTACTCATGTCTGCAGAGAGAGGAGGGCAAAATGATGCTGAAATGATGGAATGAGGAAYGGAAGCTGCAGCTGGTGAGCTTGTGTGGTACAGAAACTACCAAAAAAGGGGCTTGTTTTAACAGGACAATGGAAACTGGAAATAAAATCATCAATAATTTCAGCTAAGTGGCCATGTGCAGTTAAGCTCTCTTATCCTATTACTGACCTGAGTTAACTTTGGTTATTTTCTCTTTTTTACCTCTYGCCTCCCTCCTCACCAAGAGAAAATTAATTCTATGAGTCTGATTTGGGTTTCAGTTGGAAACGAGGTTTCAGTTGGAAACAAGAAGAGAAAACCTTCAACTTTAGTATTTAATCTGTGTGATCGARGGCTGTGTCCCTAGGCTTGTTACACTCATGAATTCCCTCTCTGCCCTTTAGAAAATCAAATAGTACTGCATTGCCTTTAATGCATAAAACTTTACCACAAGGGGGAAGTATCCACTGATGTTTCTACTGGCCACAGTTGAGGTTTTCATTGTAATCTGGGATCTCCACATGCATCTTCTCTTAAACCTCCTGCAGGATCACCTTCCCATTTATTTTGTGTATTATTAATGTGCCTTTTAATAAATTCCCTTTTGGGAGCACACAAACGACCAGCATGGCCCARTTTCTTTACCTGCTGGCATCAGAGAGAGCTTAATATTACTGAAGTGCCAGGTACTTAGTATAGATGTGAACAGGCATTTATAACAACAAGGAAGAATGATTTGGAGGGAAAAAATATGCTTTTTATATTTTATTTTATTCTTTTTTTTTTATTCCAGGGTAGCATTTTAGAGAGGATCGCTAGAAGAGTTTTGATACCATTTTACTGGGGCGGGGGGGGAGGAATGATGAGCTGACATTGAGCTCAGGGCAGTGGCTGTGAAGCGGAATTGTCTGGGTTTTCTCAAAGGTGACAAGTGAATGGAAATTCATTGTTTGCCTTTATGTGCTAATACAGCTGTGGGGAGTAGACAAATGAGAAGGAAGGCCCGCAAGGAAGGGAAATGATTAAAATTAGCTGTACTGGTGCACGAGGTGAAGCAAAACCTCCGTGGTTGGTTTGTCTGATAGTAAGAAGTTAAGCAATTCTAATCCCACTTGTTYTGTTTCCCAAGAATGAGAACATATTTTTGGAATGCAAAAACAAACCCGCTACCAAGACTTTCGAGACAGTCTTTACAACACCTTGAGGAGAGACACATGCTGCTCTTTGCAGTTATGTGTGATTAATCAAACAGTGGCCAAAATGGTTCAAATGTGGGGTTTTTTTTCCTTCCTTCAGAAAATTAACATTTTTTTATTAAGTTTTTCTAAGAACCAGTGGGTGAATGTATGATTCTTTTCCTCTTGTGTCTTTCTTCACAGCCTTTTCCTTGGAGGGCTCTGGAATAAGTTTTGCTGATTTATTCAGGCTTATTGCTTTCTACTGTATTAGCAGGTAAGATGGTGTGATGTTCTGGGCTTCATTTGCTGGATGATCCTCACAGAGGAGAAAAAAAAGTCTCAAGGACTTCCTTGGCTCAGCATGATAAAAATCTTGCTGATTCATAAATATTCCTGGACAGTCATAGAGAGAAAGAGGCTGAGTAACAGAGAACTAAAAGTAAGGATCAGTTGTATTTCCTGCTGATTGCTGAAAAGATGKTTTTTTGTTGTGCACTCAGCTGTTGTGAGGTGTTACCTGGTTTAACTTGACTGCAGCTGAGATCTTTCAGTGCTTTCTCAGCTGCTCTGTAACTCCTTAAACAGGCACCATCAGCTCGCAGCTGTCTTGCAATGCCCATTCCTTGGAGTGCGAGCAGAACATTTTTTGGAGGATGCTGCATCACGGTCTGATTACGCTGGAGACCCTGAGGACGGAGGGCCGCTGTAAATGGCAAACAAAAATGGCTTGATTGCCTTTGCAGTTTATGACTGTCTGACTTATTTTTGGAGAAAAAGAACTTTTAAATTGATTTCAATTTGAGAGTAGGAAATTGATGTGAAACATCTCAGACAGGTGGGACACAGCCACACTGCACACCTAGGTGCATGTTCTGAGGGATGTGGAGAGGCACTTGGAAGCTTGTGGGCCTTTTACTGCAGCACGATGAGCAGCTAGTGCTGAGACTGGTGGTTTCCAGCGAGGGGAAGGCTTGCTGGCTGAGGGTGCCCTGGGCTTGCCAGGCTTACTGCTTTTTTTTTTTGCAGTGCAGAAGCAGCTAGAAGCCCTTGGCTATTGGCCTGCCTTGCGCCGAGCTGTCCGTGCATGTGATGAAAGAAGCATTTATATCTCAGAAGCAGTTGGTCAGCACTCGGAGGGGAAATGAGCTGAACTGCATTTAAAAGCAGTTTAGCCGTGAGAGGTTCTTTATCTTGTCACCCCCTTCAGTTGTCACTGCTCCTGACCAAGCTCTGGTAGCTCCCTGTCGGTGCATACAGGGAGTTTGCAGCAAATGCAAAAAAAAAAAAAAAACCTAGCTTTTCCTTGTATTGTGCACATATTATTCACACATCTGCTTTTGTAAACATCCATTGACTTTTTAGTATTCATCTATTTTTGGTATAGACATCAGATACGGAGATAAGKTAGGAAGACTTCCTTAAATGAAATATGTTTTCAGTTCAGGACAGAGTATCACAGGACGATTCAGTTGGAAGGGTCTTCTGAAGATCCTCTAGTCCCATCACCTGCTCAGGCAGGGCCACCTAGAGCTGGCTGCCCAGGACCTGTCCTGGTGGCTTTGGAGTTTCTCCAAGAGTGGAGASTCTGCAAGCTCTCTGGGAAGCCTCTTCCAGTGCACTAGTACTTAGTACTAATCTCAGCTTAGATTTTTTTCTTTTTTAATAAACTAGCCACCCAAATACTTATTTGGCCTTTTATTCTGAGAACTAGGTGTTTGATTTTGAGAGCACTCGGTGTATTTGGAAAACACAAAGCCTGGTGAGAGGGCTAAGGGCAGATAAAGCTTTTGCATCGTACTGGCTTGCTTCTAAAGCCAAGTGTTAAAGATTTTGCTATAATGGGAGGAAAATAAGGTGAGGCCATAGAAATGAGCCCAAAGAGAGTCCTAGGGACTTGACTCTTTTGCACTTCACACCAYGTCTCGCTGTAAAGCAGCATTTGGGTTGGTCCTTTTCTGCACTGCATGTTTTTAACTTCTTGCTAGCTGCCATAGCTCAAAGTGAGAGTAAGAATCTGAGCAAAACTATTGCCTGTGTTGGAAACAAAGACTTCTAAAACTATGGATTTTGCTGTGGAAATCATTATTGCTGTTCCGTTCTCTAAACAGGGATGTCCTGCCGTTCACTCTGAAGTTGCCTCATGCTATTGCAGCAGCAAAGACAGAAGCTGAACTTGAAGACCTTGCTCAGCTCGGACTGAGTAAGTAGCTATCTGCCTAGCTCTCGTTCTCTATAATAATGCTATAAGCTTGAGGAAATAGTCTGTATTACAAATAGTTCTTTTTGGTCAGTAACAACTCAGCCTTTGGAAAAGCAGCTGCTCCTATGCGAAGGCCAAAGCCCTTTACCAAGGGACAAATGGTGACCTTGGTTGCCTTCCATCCTTATGTGCCTTGAGTGATATTTTTGACTCTCAGTGTTGATTCTTTCCTTCTTTCCTTCTTTCTCTTTCCTCTCTTTGCAGCCCTGGCCTGACACAAAGCAAGTCTTGCAGTCACCAGGCAGACATCTGAGGTAGCTTGTCCTCCATGATGGAATTTTGGCTGTGGTCTCACACTGCAGCCTTTAGCTTCATGATTTGCTGCTGTAGCCAAGGTGGTGCAGGATCGGCAGTTCAGTGATATCAAAACTGTCTGTTCAGAAGGACGTGTGGCCCTGGAAAGGCAATTTTGACATCAGTGGCTTGATGCGGTGGCATGTTGGTACAAGGAGGGCTGGGTCTGTGGCATCTGCAGAATGTGTCCATGCACATGGCATGGTCAGGGAGTTTAAAATTTAGGGGGAAGAAAGCAAAATGCTAAGGCTTGTCTTTGTAAGATGMACAGCTTGACTGCTACAACCAGCTACAGCCTCATTGCAACATGCTTTGAGTTTGCAGCAGATGCGAAGCCTTGGCAGGGTTTGAAACGTGGGCTTGATCCAGATGAATCATTGAGCAACTCTTGCAAAGTGCTGAATGGYCTTATTTCCTTTTGGAGGAAGAGAGAGGTGGCTGAAGACAGTCTTTGTCCCTCTAGATTTTTGAATCATCTTCAATTTAGAAACGAATTTTCAGCAAATCAGGGTTGTAGCACAAGGCTCTCCGGAAACGTTGGGTGGGATTCTGCAGTGAAGTCCTACAGAACGAAGTTCTGCATTGCTTCATATTTTGTTTTGCTACACTTGCTCTGACTAACAGGAATTCACTTTGAAAGAGGAGACAGATGTCTCCTGTGCTGTTAATCTGCAAAGTTAGGTAATTGAATGAAAGATGGATTTTCATTGAGGTGTAGGCAAATTGGGAAGCAGAATAATGAAGATGGTCTCCCCTAGAAAGCTAGAGGCTCTGAGGAAGCATTTAGACAAGTGTCTCCATAGAAGCTAATAATGGTGGTGTTGAGCAAGCTCTCCAGAGCCTTAATGCTGTCTCCTGTCTTCTGTGCCCGAGAGCATATGCTGTAGATGGACCATCTCTGTGCTTGCAGAACAGGCAGCTGAGCTGGGGTTTTGATGGACTTACAGGTGAACRCCTCCAAAAGAGCACACCCACAAGCCAGACCTGCAACACCTCCACCCAAGAGATGCCTCAGGCTCTCAAAGGGGCCTTCTGATTGTCAGCTTTCCTTAAGTAGCAGACAGGCACAAAACAGCCTAATGTGAATGCTAAGGACCATAGCTGCTGCCAGAGCTCTGTTAATGCTGCAGGCTCAGGTCAGCAGCAGATAGCCCAGCAAAACGTATCTGGGAGGCCTGATACTAAAGGTTGCAGGGCTTTTGGCAGCCTTTTTCTGGCCTCTTTTCTCCGCTTTCACCTGCTGGGCTGCTCCTCTCGTGCGTGTTTGCAGCAGCCCACACGCTGAGCGCTCTGCAGAGGGATCTGCGAGCTGGGCCTGCGCTCGTGGAGCCGCAGCAGGGCCACGCAAGGTGCCTTTCCCTGCACGTAGCCCCTGTCACGCTCTGAAATTCCTCCCTGGCACCGCTCCYGTCGCTGTCCCACAGGCCCATCTGCTTTCAGCCTTGGGGGTCGCGGGAGCTGCAGGGCTTTCACACTCACCCATGCTTCGTGCGCTCACAGCGACGCTCTGCTCGCACAAGCGAGGAGGCTGTGGGAGAAACTTCCTGGTTTAGCCCTGGTTTGTTGTGCCTTGCTGCTGGGGCTGCACATTCAGCCCATTTCTGTGCTGCTGAGTGTCTAAAAGCCCCTGTCGGCCGCCCATGCGGCACAGGGCTGCAGGCCAGGGCTCTTAAAGAGGCATGAACGTAGCAGCGCGGCACTGAGTTTTCCTGCCTAGTTTTATTTGTTCCCTGTGAACCAAGCCCCTAAAACTTTTGCTTCTGAAGAGCTGCCATATGTGGCTGTCAGCTGGTGCAAATCAGCYGAAATCTGTTTGCTTTAGTGGAGTGAGTTTATTAACACCAGCTGAGAACCCGTGTGCTGTTTCTCCTGCCAGATACGCTGGGGTGCGCTTCACGTCCCTCTTAGACTTGCATCGGTAAGAGTTGCTACGTTGCCATCTCCATTCCTTCCTTTGACTCTCAGCTTATTTTGAGTGTTGTTCTGCTGGCCAGTTTGGAGTTGTGTGCTGGCTGCGATATTAAAAAATGGACAGGAGCAGCCCCAAGAGCTTTAAGGCACTTTAAGGACCAGTTCACCAGGAATGCTATTCATCCTTTATTTATTTTTATTTATTTTTATTTTTTTCTTTTCCCTGCTTGGATTATAAAAGCCTGCCTGCATTTCTCCGTGCCCCGAAGGGGTTACGCTGAGCCGCACGCCATCTGCGTATGCCATTTGCCTTCTCATGTTAATGTGCTGATGACTTTCAGATTTCTGGAGCTCGCCGGCTCACAGCRACCCCCCGGATCCCTCACCGCCGGCCCGGCCCGCTCCCGCGGACGCCGCTCAGAAAGACGGACGCCAGCTCTGCCTCATAAATGGTGTGCACGCGCTGCGGACCCGCACGCCCTCGGAGCTGGAGTGCAGCCAGAGCAACGGCGCACTCTGCTTCATCAACCCCCTCTTCCTAAAAGTGCATAGCCAGGACGCGAGCGGCAGCCTGAAAAGGCAGAGCCTGCGCGGCCCGGACGCCAATGGCACCGAGCGGACCCGCTCGCCCCCGCCCCGTCCGCCGCCTCCCGCTATTAATAGTGGCCCGAGGAGCCCAGGGCCCCCGCGGGCTATAAAGCCGGCCGGCATGCCTGCCACGGGCGGCCCCAAGCAGCCGTGGGCCGCGGGCTCGCCGCCGAGCAGGCCGGCGCCAGTGCCGCCACCCCGGCTGAAGAAGCAAGCGGGCTGCGCTGAGGCGACGGCGACACCRCGGCCCGGCGGCCCCTCCGCGCCGGGTGCCGCCCCCACCACTGCCGCGCGGGATCCGGCTGCCTCCGCCAAGAGCCCTGCGGCAGCGAACAGTGAGTCACCAACGCCCTGGGATGGAGGGCGGCAGCGGCTGAGCGACATGAGCATTTCCACCTCCTCCTCCGACTCGCTGGACTTCGACCGCAGCATGCCCTTGTTCGGCTACGAGGGTGACACCGCCAGCAGCCTGGAGGATTTTGAGGGCGAGAGCGACCAGGAGAGCATGGCCCCCCCTCTGAAGCCCAAGAAGAAAAGGAACAGCTCGTTCGTGCTGCCCAAGATTGTGAAGTCCCAGCTGCGGAAGGTTAGCGGTGTTTTCAGCTCCTTCATGACCCCTGAGAAGAGGATGATCAAGAAAATCGCGGAGATGTCCCGGGACAAGCGCACCTACTTTGGGTGCCTGGTACAGGACTACGTGAGCTTTCTCCAGGAGAACAAGGAGTGCCACGTCTCCAGCACCGACATGCTGCAAACCATCCGGCAGTTCATGACCCAAGTCAAGAACTACCTGGCCCAAAGCTCCGAGCTTGACCCCCCCATCGAATCCCTCATCCCGGAGGACCAAATAGGTAAGAGATGCTGCCCTGTAGTCCAGGGGAAGCTGAAAACGCGTGATCCGGGTCCACAGTGCTAGTCTTAGTGCCAAGTTGGACGGGAGGGAGTTGAGTTTGCTAGCAGAGTGTAAGGCTTGGTTTATTTAATTTTTAAAATGCAAAAGCTCAGAAGAACTAGGCTGCAAAGTGTTGTTTATAAAAAGTTTTCCTTATAATTAACAGTGGTGAGCATTGCATTTGATTTAACTGTGACTTTTTAAATTAAACTGCTCCACTATTAATCCCGTATTTGCTGGCACTCATATACTTCCCTGTATTTTGTTGGAATGCACCAGTTTTAATCATATGCTGCGTACGTGTTGGAGCCATAAAGCCAGGATTTACTAGGAACCAGCAACAGTTAAGAGTAGAGAAACATTTCTTAGGAGTTTCCTCTTGAAACAAATCTTGTTCTTGCAAAGAAATTCTCCCTTGCGCCTAGCAAAGCTGCAGTGTCCCTGCATTAAAGCTAAATAAAGGGGTATGTAAGCTTAAGAAAAAAAAAAAAAAAAAAAAGTCATCCCAGCATTTGACTCCGGGGTCAACTCAATCCTGGCAAGAACCGGAGAACAGAAGTGCTGCTAATTGCAAACTGACTTCCCAGTGCATCTCTTCCTTAGGCAGGCCTTCCAAAGGGGCCCTGTGAAGCCAGGCAGGCAGCAAAGCACCTTCGGGTGGATGCCGGCTCATCCTGTCAGACCTTTTTTTTTTTTTTNAAAAAGAAGAAGAAGAACAGAGGATGCCAATTTCTGGGTTTCTGTACCTCTCTGTTACATGTCTCTTGTTTATAAATGGTCACTAATGAACTATATATTTGAATGCATGTTTTGCCAACAGAGAAAGACTTGTGTATCCACAAAAGTGCAATCGTTGTTGCTGTATAAAACCTCTCTGTCCCTCCGACTTGCTGCGCCTGAGCAGTATTTGTGAAAGAGCTTATAAGCCACGTTTAGGAGGTAAACATCCCTGAGGGCAAAATACTTTCCTTGTGAGCTCACTTCAGTCTGAACTTGCTTGTTTTTCTCCTATACCCCAGTGTCCTAACAGTTGGCCAAGGACAAAATTGGCAGATAGCTCTTTCCCTGGGAGTAGCTGGTGCTTTTTATGTTGACATTTTGGTCTGCCCTTGACTGCAGGGAAGGATTTGCTTGTAATTTCGGCCTCGTTTGCACCGAGTTGAGCCAAAGTAGCAAGCGTCACCAAAGYGAGTCCTCCACGATGAAGAGTTTCCTCAAAGCCGAGACTGTCTGAAAGGCGAGGAGAGCTCTCTCCAGAGTGCCCAGGAATGCTGCGGGGGTGTTGTGTGGAAGGAAAGCAAACGCAGCCGTGCTGTGGCTCCCCCCGGGGGCTTTCGGAGGCCGTTGGACGAGGAGAGACCCAACTTCTGTGCTCGTAGGCGGGTTTGAGTTGGCCTTGTCCTTGAGAGGGTGAGTCTGAGGCTGGGGGGTCTCCAGAGACTGGCACAGCGATGTCTCCTTGTAGAGGTCTCACTGATTCGGAGTAGTTGAAGTTCTACAGCAAAGCRAAGAGACTGAGCTGGTTTTCTTCATCAACAGAAAGTCTAACTTTGCTCCTGCAATTAAATCTGATTCATTAAAGCAGGGTAGGTTTAAGCAAATGCAGCACTTGCTTTTGAGTCATCTGCTTTCCTGTTGCTGGAGCCTGAAAAAAGCCACAGAGGATCAGGAGCCTGAGATGGTGCTGACCTAGGCAGATAGCTATGTGACAGCACGATTTAATCATCCCTATAGAGAAGTATTTCTTAGGCTAGAACAAAAAGTCAGCCCTGCCTATCACCTTGGGGCTTTGCTCGGCTGCCTCAATGCAGCTCTGCAGCCCAGGCTTTGTAAAAGGTCATTTATTCTCTCTGTTTGGTTTAGGTAGTYACTGTGCAGGTTCTTCTGCACGTAGCAGCTGCCTCTTGTGGCTGGCCCCACTGCTGGTGCAGGTGGCATGAGSTGGTAGGAGCCTGTGACTCTAAATCATCGGGCATCTCAGCTCCCCAGGCCCTTCCTCATGCTTCCTGAGGAGCTTGAGCCAACACTGTGTCCTTTCCCAGCAGGACTATTCCCTGGTCAGGTGCCGCCAAGTTGTCTCTTTGTCTCCTGAGTTTATGCTAGAGCCTGCATCTATGGCAACCCCCTGGAGAACAGGGCTGCAAGTGTTTGGGAGTTTTGTTTATATTTCACCTTTTCCTGGCTGGGAAAAGAAAGGAGGCAAGCGGAGGGTCATCCTTTGGCCAGGGGATCAGCAGACAGGGGCTAGCATCTGACCAGCTCCGTGGCCATGTGGCCGTGCCAAACCCTGGCCTAACACCAGAACTGACCGACTTAACTTGGTGAGGAGGCACTGACAAATGGCACGGCCGGTGCTGGGACGTCCCCTGCGTTACTTTGGTGTTTCTGGTGCATGTGGAGTTTGAAATGGTGAATCTGAGAATGCAGTTGGTCCCTCAGCACTGAYCCACTTGGCCCCCGAGCATGTGGATTTACACCAAGGAAGATGGGAAGAGTTGGAAGGCATGTCARGGAGCCTGTTAATTACCCCCCAATAGAGAAGGGTTTTCTTTCTTTGGTGAAAATTAAGTCAGTTACTTGTCCGGCTGCTCTCCATTTTTACTCCCCTGCAGGTCAGCATGAAATAAAAATCAGCAATCCTCCTGGGAGCAGTTTTTGACATCCCAGGATTGCCCTACAGCAACTAACTGTCTTTCCAATGTGGAAGAAAACTTCAGACCTTTAGACGTGATCCTGGGAGCTGGTGATGTCCTCCTTCCACCCCTACCATGTATTCACATGCAGAATTTACATATGAAATGCTTTATTTCATCATTCAGATTCTTAATGAAACTATTCAACGGCCCAGGGCTGGCCATGGGCCCACGGGGCCTGTTTGGAAACACCCGCGTGTTCGACAGGGACCTGTTGGGAGTTGGGCGCTCAACCAGCCATGCACCCACATTATGGTAACTACAGCTGGACGCTATTCCCCTTTTTTGCCTGTAGAGAAGCTGTGTGGAGAAGGGTTAAAGGCCTTTAAAAAAGTCAGGATGTAGCCCAGCTCCTGCTCTGTGTATCCTTCCTAAGCCACTTGTCCTGTGAAAGGAATGGGAATGATATGTTGCTATTTGCTCTTGAAAAATTCATATGGGTGGGGTTTTTTTTTGTTTTTTTTTTTCTTTTAGCAATGTGATTTTTTTTTCAAGGGCCTTCCATGTGCTTTGGGTCCCTGCTGTTCATGTCCGCTTAACRTCAAGGGACCTGGTCTCCCTGTGGCCTCCCTTTCGCCGAAGGGGAGCAGGGAAGAAAAGAGCAAGCAGTGAAGGCCCAGAGCAGAGGCCAGCATCCCCTTTCCCTCTGTCCACTTGCTTGGTGACTTGTTTGGGGCTCCATCAGGGCTGCTCTTCCAAGAGAAGGCAGGTGCTTCCCTCCCGTGAGCTTTAATCAACCCTCATTAAAACGAACTGAGTGCGGAGAGGCACCATTCCCCACCGCGCGGCCAAGGCGAGGGCAGCGTCTTCCCAACGCCTCTCGGAGCTGCCCTGGGCCCCCAGGTCTCGGCCCACGGCCAAAGGAGTGAGCGGGTGGTTTGAGGACAGTGGCCATGGCTCGTGCAGCGGGTCAGCGCGGGGCGCACGTGCATTTCCACCGGCCGACGCCAGGCTCGCTTGCTCGCCTCGGCGCTCCGCTTGTCCAGGCACTTCCAGTTCCCRTTTTGAGGCTGGAGACTAATTTTAAGCATCGTGGCAGGAAAGCGAGCTGGGTCTTAAATTAAAAGTACCATCATCAGCTGAAACAAAAGCCCTCTGCAGCCTATGTGGGGGTTGTTGAAATAGTAGCATCTGGAGGGGGCATTTGTAAGCACTTTGCTTTTGCAGAAGTTAACAGGCGTCTTTGTTGCTGGCTTTGATTTGAGTTGAGGAATTCATGAACATGTTAACTCGATGGATGGGTCCACAGTTCAGCCCTTGCAGGCACTAGTTTGCCTGGGAAACCCTCCTGTGCTGCCTGTGGCCATGAGAAACTAAGGTTCTGCTGGGCAGGAGTCACCTGTGGGGTTGTACCCAGAATTGCCCTCTGTGAATGGGGGGCATTAGCAGCAGCCCTGGACAAAAGGGGACCTGCWTGGATGCTCTGATCCCGAGAATGGTGGTCCTGGCTTGTAACCCTGAGTGATAGTTGAGACCCAGATCACAAGCAAAGCTGTCCTTCCAGGCTTCAATAACAGTGCAGCTGTTAAATGCTGCTAAAGCCTCTGCATTTTGGGGCTAACTAGGTTAAATGTAGGTATTGTCATTTACCATACGAATGCCCAATGCTTCTGACCTTGCCAAGTTCTTGGCCTCGCCATCTTGCTTGGATTTGCTACCTCTTAACTCAGAGCTCCCTCATTCTTAGGTCTGTCCTGAAAATTAAGAAGGAAGAATAAAAGATAAAGGGGAAAAAAACCCACTTGTGGGTGCCTTSCTGCAAGCTGCTACTGTTGACTTTGCTCGTTAGTGCTGTGCAGAACTGCAGGAAAATGCAAGTGTCTCCCAGCCCAGCTGAGTTGAGTCTCTTTGGAGTCCTGAATCTTTAATTTATATCCCATTGGGGTAATGTGGTCCCTGAAGGAGACTCTACCAAGCCATCTGTCTGGTTTGTATTTACCCAGCCAGGGTGACAAAGCGGAAAYTCTGAGGAACAGCCGTGAGCAATGAAGCTGAGGGAAGGATTCCCAAAGGAAGGACTCAACTGCTTTTGCATCTCGCCTCGAGCTGACCAGAGGCAGGGAGCGGGGCAGAGCCACCCGCCCCGCTGCTCCGCACAGCCCCAAGTCCCTGCAGGGTTCCTGATGTGCTGGGCACTGGGATGGGGTGAACTGGMAGGTGATTTCCAGGTCCTGCTGTAGGGCCCCAGCATGAGCTGCAAACTTGATGCAACTCCCTGCCCAGCCCACAGAGCCATAAAATCCCTGTGATTCATCCGCTCTGTGGGAGTGGCGCTTCCCAAGGCCAACACTTAACGCCTCYGCTTCCCACCTGTAGACATCCGGGCCAGCACCCAGAAGCTCGGGCTCCATGGGGGAGCCCCCCAGGAGGCTTCCRGCAGCTCCGCTCCACAGAAGGAGTGCTGGGATGGGGTCGGGAGCAACTGACTTCCCTCAAATCCCACCCAGGAGATGGGCCCAGCGGCTCCCTTCTTATCTAGCCAAAGGAATTAGAGGAATTCTTTCCTGRAGTTATTGATCCTCCCGCTACTTGGATGAGGACCTGAGTTACTTGGATGGAGGGAGGCTGAAATCCGGTGCTCCAGGCACAGCCATTCCCTAGGGATGCGGAGTTCTCTCTCTGTGCTRTTTGGCAGCCTGAACTGTTTTGATTCCAATTTAAACAAGAGCAGGCAGCTGGAATGCAAACAGCAGAGGTGCTCTACAAGCAAAGCCGTAATAGGGGGTTGCTGTTGGAAAAAAAAAATACAATAAAAAATAAAAGAAGTTAAATTGCCAATAAAAATATGGCACTGGTGAAGCTAGCAGGGAAGGGTGCTTCCCATGTGGAAATGAGCTGGCTAATGCGCCCGCATGTCGGAAGTTTTGTGCCTTTCCTGCTGTGTTTGTCTACGTAGGTCACGGGGAGCATTTGTGGGACAGACTGGGCCTTTGCTGRAGCCTTGGGGAAATGGGGAAAATGGCAGCACAGAGGCCTGTCCTGGCAGCGGTGCCTGCCATGGGGCAGAGCCTGGAACAAGGCCGCCCTGGGTGACTCCCTGAGTGTCTCAGCACAGAAAAGCAGCAGTAGAAGCTGCAGAGGCCCCAGGAACAGGGAGAAGGGGAGGTGGGAGTGCCCAGCGGAGCCGACCGTGTAGGAATCTCATGGCAGAGAGTTGCAGGGATGCTTTGTAGGAAAAGCTCCTCGGAGCAGCGCGCAAAGGTGTGGGAGAAGGGGGCAGGAGGTGAGAGCCAGAGCAAYGGTGGCTTTGGGGAACACAAGAACATCCCCTCCTTTGGCACCTCCATGGCACGTGAAAGCAAAAAGAGCCTTCACTGCTGATGTGGTCCAGGCATGGAGAATGAAGAATGTTTGTTYTAAGAAAGACTTTCGCTTGAGTAGAAACAAAATAAACAACCTGAGTGGTTACTGTGCCATGTGCACACAGTTGCCARAGAACCTCAGACTTGATGACAAAGCTGTATATGAGCTTGCATGCTGAAATCTGAAGCTGGACAAACATAGCTTGGTTTTCATTTATAGCTTAAAGCCTTAGAAAAGAATTCAGCAGAGTTGAGTCTCTCTTTAGGCGGCCTTGGTCGAGCTACACTTTCTGATGGAAACTATGTGAAAAGGGCTGGTTTCCATGCCAAAAGAGACAAAAGTTACGGTTTTGACTGTCCTGCTCCAGGTTTGGGAGTCGAAGTCTAAAGCTCAAAGCAAAAACAAAGCAGTGAGGCCTCTGGCCAAAAAAAAAAAAAAAACCCAAATGTTAACTGGAGCCACAACTTTCTTTTACAGTCTGTAGTCTGTCTGTCTCTTTTGTGGTTTTTTTTTTGTTTGTGGTTTTTTGTTTTGTGTATGTGTGGCGGGGGGGAAACTGTTTCATCTTGTTTTGTTTTCTTGCGCTGACCAGATTGCCCTCAGTTCGGATGGAACACAGATTCTGCTCTGCCTTTTTGTTTTCTCGTTAGCAAGCATCTGGAAGCTGAGCTTGTGCAATACATAGGCTGCAGCGAGTAGTTTGTGCTCTGCAGCATCCCCTGGGAGCGGGTAATATTAATCCTGGCTCTGCTCTAGAGGAGGATTCAGCTGGAGCTGTGTTTGCCCTTGCAGATGTGGTGCTGGAGAAGGCCATGCACAAGTGCATCCTGAAGCCGCTGAAGGGCCACATTGAAGTGATGCTGAAAGAGTTTCACACTGCAGACGGATCCTGGAAGCAGCTCAAGGAAAACCTGCAGCTGGTGAGGCAGAGGAATCCCCAGGAGCTGGGGGTGTTTGTTCCCACGCCGGACTTTGTGGACGTTGAGAAGATCAAAGTCAAGTTCATGACCATGCAGAAGATGTACTCACCTGAGAAGAAGGTCATGCTGCTGCTGAGAGTTTGCAAACTGATTTACACTGTTATGGAGAATAACTCAGGTATGATGCTTCCTGTGAGGAAAAAAAAAAGCCTGCTGATATTTTAAACCTGGGGTTGTCTTTTGGTGCAGATCCCTGGATTCTGCAGAGGCAGCTGCCTCTTTCTCCCTGAGCTCTCGCAGGGTCTCTTAGCCCTTCTGAGAGGGCTTCTGCCTCTCCACCTCTTTCCTGGCATCCCTGCTCCTGGCGGCACGTTTGCAACTTGTGAGGGTTAAGCAGATTTGTGAAGCAGCTTCACTTCCAAGGCGGCAGCTTGCCTTAGCTTTGGCTTTTGAAGCTGGCTGCCAGAAGCCTGTTCCGCGAGTCYGCCTTTGACACTGAGCTGAAATAAGCATTATTGTGGAAGTTGTAGCAGAGGGGGCCAAATACACCCTATAATTTGCTGTGGTAATTGAATAGCGTGTGCGTCATTGCCCCGCCACGAGGACTGTGTGTAACTGGGTGGAGAAAAACAGCCTCTGATCCGGTACTTGTGGCTTCCTCTGAATGCTCTTGTTCGACATAGCATCTTTGGAACAGAGCAGTGCTGACTCCTGCGCTGCAGTACGTGTAGGCCAGTAGCCACTGATGCCCGTGCGGGCCCAGCCTTTCACTTCCCTTGCAAAGCTCTAGGGTTATCAGCACCCGGTGGTGCCCGTTGGGAGCACGAGCCCAAGCTGGTGGAGGCCAGTGAGGCTGTAGAGCAGCCCAGTCCTCCTGGCTGGTAAAGGCAGCAAAAATAATGCTTCGAAATGCTGGGCCTGGCATAAAGCTGGGGTTTATCTGTCATTCTCTGTGTCCTCTCGACCCCAGGGAGGCTGTATGGAGCTGACGACTTCTTGCCTGTGCTGACATACGTATTAGCCCAGTGTGACATGCTGGAGCTGGATACTGAAATTGAATACATGATGGAGCTGCTGGATCCCWCCTTACTACATGGAGAAGGTAACTTTTTTCCCCTTATTTTTTAATTAAAATAAAGGAATAGGGAATGGAGATTTTCCTTGATAATACAGTTGCCATGACRTTGTTTACCTGGTAATCTCTTCAAGGAAGAGTATTAAAGTCAGCGATGTTATTAGCATAACAAGAGACTCTCCTAATTATTTCTGCCCTTGAGTATGGAAAGCCCTGGTGGGACCTTCCTTCCTGCTGGGATGTGCAGAGCGCAGACTTGAGCCCTCTGGGAATCTACTAGCGCAGTTGCTCTTTGCTTCTTTCAAATATTTGTTTCTTGCAAAATATTTTTATGAGCCCCAGGAATTAATTTCGTAGGGCAAGCATGACTGACAGCTGGAGCCGACTAGAGGCAGGGAGATCTGTTTCTCGGTCTTCCTGCTSGTGTTTTTAGCCCAGAGATATTCTTCAAGGCCCCAGAAACCAGCAGTTTCTGAGAAGGTCACAAGGCTCTGTGACCAAGCTCAGCTGCGAATTTAAATATATATGTGTATATATATTTCCTGTCCCTGCTATGTTTAGACTTGGCATTGCCGAATCCTTTTGCAAGCTGGAATGTGTGCAAGATGCACCAGGCACCATACTTGAGATGTGGGGCTGGACATCATTAACGTGCTTGAAAAACAGAAACACCTACTGACCTGTGAAGTCATGTTATTTTTAATTCAGCAAAAGGGGTCTGTCTATGGGTTGGCAAAGGGTGTCTTTTCCCCAGGTCGCTGAGGGCTTTAGCTCCTGCAGAGATTTCTTTTCCTTTGTGATCTGCAGCATCTCTTTGTATAATCAGCAGTTGCCTTGGCTTTGTTTATTTCATTCTGCCTTCGTGGAAGGCAGGTGAGAAGCAGGCAGGATTGCAGACAGATTGCCCAGTATCTGTCACCTTTGGAAGGAGGAGAGCAGCATGTGGATAGTGGTGACTTCTGGGCAGGGTGTCACCAGAGGGAGCTGCAGTCCGAAGAACGGAGCCATCGAGTGGGCAGTAAAGACAAAAGTAAATGTAGTAAAGAGCAATTCTAATGTCACCAAATCTACTGCTTTAAATTACGTGGCCATATAGTACAGCTGATTATGGTCTGTTAATCTGTGGTGTTTCTACAAGTGCCATTAGTAGTAGCATCACCTCATTACTCGGTGCAGAATGCTGCAGTTTAGGGGAAACAAGCTGCCTGCTGGATCTTTCTTTGCATATAGATATTTTGACAGCAAAGTGCAAGCACTTTAATTACACGGGCACACACAGGTAAGTAGATAGGGCAGATGTGCATGGTCAGCCCCAAGCCCTAGGGTGCTCTTTGTGACCGTTCTGAGCYGTCCCTCTCCCGCTGTCCTCGCAGGGGGCTACTACTTGACGAGCGCCTACGGAGCCCTGTCCTTGATCAAGAACTTCCAGGAAGAACAGGCCGCCCGGCTGCTGAGCTCGGAAGCCAGAGATACCCTCCGGCAGTGGCACAAGAGGAGGACAACTAACAGAACAATACCTTCAGTTGATGATTTTCAGGTAAAGGGCTGAGAGAGAGAGAGAGAGAGAGAGAGAGAGAATAAAAGGGGGGCAGAAGGAGTGGTTCTTTTCTTGGAAATCTCTATTTGAGAGGTGTGATTCTTTACGATTCCCTTGGGGACATGAAGGAAGTGAGGTGAAGTGGTGTTGAGATAAGGGTTATGAGTGCTCCCCGTTTTACTTTAACTCTTTGCACTTTTTAACAGTTCTGTTGTGTTGCCTAGACAAAAACACTAAATAATTCATCTCCCCCTTCCGTCCCCCCTTTTCCATGGGCAAAGCGAATCCTGTCGTAGATTTGGTTGCTTTGTATGCCTGGCTGTTCAGAAACACRAGTGTAGACTTCCAGAACTGTGGATCAGCACAACTGCCCTGTGGATCTTGCACAGCAGGCAGCAGGGGAGAAAGCTGCCTTGATTCTGCACTATGAAAGTCTTCATTTTTTATTTTCCYTCCATTCTTACTACTTTTCCAGAGGGGGTCGATAACTTCGAAAGAAGTGGATTGTTTCATCTTCTAAAATCAGATCCGTGGGTCTTTTACGTAAAATCATAGTATGCTGTTGACTGGYTTTTCAGATGGATCAGTTCCTCGACTGAAGCGAGGAAGGTGTTTGAAATGAGAAACAAGGATTTATTTCTCTGAGTTTAGCTGTTTCCTGTTGATATCATAGCCCAAAGTTTCTGGCCTGGCTAATAAGAACCATCAATCAGTTAGTTTCTGGTTAAGATCTTGAGAAATGAAAGCGGAGGGTCATCAGAAGACRGTGAAACTTCTCAGTTGAGGCTCCTTGAGCTTCATCAGCCTCTGTGCAGAAGACTACAGAGCAACACTGAGCAAGGAGGAGCTGGGAGAAGCAGCAGTCTGTCTCATGTGATGTGTTTCTCCTTAGGAAGAGATCTGCCCTGACGAGCAGAGATGCTGGGCGATGGGGCTGGCATCAAGCTGCTCTGTCTTGCTGACATCCATTTTATATTCAGCTTTTCTTCAGTTAGGGGAAGTCTCAAGCTCTTTGAATCTGACATTCCTTTCAGAAAAAAAAATTGCACCATTTGTACGAAGCTTCATATTATTGCATCTCCTCTGAATGACTCAATCTCAGGGGATTTTGGGGGGCAAAATCTCAAATTCTGCCCTACTTTCTCTTGCTCAGCATAAATACTTGAGCCAAGCCTGGTGCACGGCCGAATGAGGATGCTGTGGGCACTGGGAGAAGGGCTGTGCTCAGGGCTGCTCATTCTGGTGCCTATTTCAAAACAGAGCCTTGAATCACTAAGATCAGACCCTGCCCAGTAACACTTGGCACAGATTCATGCACCTGGCTGCCTGCTCAGAACACCAGTTTTCAGTCTAATTTCTCCACAGTTGTGAAAAAAAAAGGTGCCCTTTGGACACGTAAGTAACACCACAACTTCAGAAAACTAATTCTTCCTGCTTAGGACCAGGCTGCGGTCACTGTATCTCTGTGGAGCAGTCCCGATAGAGCCTCCTGCTTCTGGATCCTCCAAGGCCTTCTGCCTACTTCCCTCTGCCTGCCTCAAGAGCATGGAAAATCAAAAATCCCACATGTCAATGATTATTAAATAGAACTTTTTGATACCGCATAAACGAATTGGACATTTATTATGAGTTATGGGCATTTGTGTAACTTCAGTCTCTTCTTCAAGCAATCCCATCCACTTAAAAGCATGCGCATCTAAAACAAACATCCTTTGTGTGTTAACTACGCACAAGCTACACGTTAAAACTGAGGGGCCTTTGGCCTTATTTAGGGCTGCTGCCTTATTAGATGCTTAGGCTGGATAAGAAAAATGGATTAGTTCTATTCAGTCAATCCCAGTGATTTAAGTGTTGCTTCAATGTTTCAGTCTGCAAGAGCTATCCAGGCATGTTTCTTTAAATAAATAAATAACATTCTTTTGATCTTAATAATAAGTCATATGAACATTCCTTTTGGTCTTAGCTTTTAATAAGTTGTATGAAGTTTTTACCCTAGTGACCTGACCTGCTTAATTTATTCTACATGCAGTCATTGGTACCAGCAGACTCAATAAATACTGTCACACTGTCATCCTCTTGCACTTCTCGCCTCCTTTAATTTTACTCCTTCTCATAGGCTTTAATTCCAGATAAATTTCTCTTAAGGGAGCCTTCCACAGCAGGCTGTCCTGTTCGTGTGTCCAAAACATGACTTTGCCTTCTGCTTTGCGTTCCAAAGGCTTTTTTGGAAGGCAGGATGGTGCAACTTGGCCACATTGAGTCATGTTTATCYATGTTCTCAGAGCTGTGGGCTTTCTCCATAGAGAGAAAGGTCACTGAATAATTTGATTACCTTGTACATGCTGCAGAATAAGAGTGCAAATATATTTATCATATAGTAACTTCTTTTGGGCTCAATACCCTTGTTTTAAAATTGGCAGAAGCCTCTCTATTTATTTTTTTATTCCTTCTGGTTAATGTGTAGAGCTTCTGTATTTCAGGCTGTCCCAGCAGTGGCAGCTGCCTCAGAGGTTGATGTGCTTCTCAACCAGATTCTTCTCCTGTGTTAAGGCAGGCATGAAGTCCCATGAAAACCTCTGGGTGCTATATGTGCTGGCTCTTAAGGGCAGGGTTAGGCTGTAAATGAAGGTGAGGAGGATGAGGGCTCACCGAGTTGGTCATGCCCACCACGTCTGTCACAGTTTCACACCACCATTATCACCAGTGGGCTGGTCATAACTTACAGGAACTGCTGGAATGCCTTTCACCATTAGAGCAGGAAGATGCTTGCTGCTGATTGCTGACTCCAGCTTTCAGAGGATGAGATTGTGGATATCTTTATTTTTGTTGCTGATTTTTTTTTTCTTAATTTTCTTGCATCTCTTTTCTTGTTCCACAGAAYTACCTTCGAGTTGCGTTCCAGGAAGTTAACAGTGGATGTACAGGAAAGACCTTGTTAGTAAGACCGTACATCACCACGGAAGACGTGTGCCAGCTCTGTGCTGAGAAGTTCAGGGTGGACAATCCGGCAGATTACAGCCTGTTTCTCTTCGTCGATGACACCTGGCAGCAACTGACAGAAGACACCTACCCACAGAAGATCAAGGCTGAGCTGCACAGCCGCCCGCAGCCCCAGGTCTTCCACTTCGTCTACAAGCGCATCAACAGCGATCCCTATGGTGCCATTTTCCAAAACAACGACGACCCCGTTTCTTAAACCCAGCAGCTTGTTGTCGAATTCGTGTTGCTCCTTAGCTGAAATCACCTTTGCTGCCTGCCTGGGGAGGTTAAAACAGTGTATGCAGCTCTTAAGCCACACATGCCTAGTAAAACGCGTGCCGATGCTCACACGGTGCTCGGGGAGGCTCCACGGACCCCGCACGTATGGCCAGTTTACATGGAATATTCAACCAGCTGCTGGAGTCAGCAGCCCRGAGAGCTGGATTTGCAGCACCGCAGACTCGGGAAACACATTCAAACGTGCTGTGTGGCCCTCTGCAGGTCTCTTGCTGCAGCGTGCCAAAATCTCCTTTCCTCCACCCACCCTTTAGCCAAATGTCCCTTTGATTTAAGTGTGTGTATGCTAGACAAATGTTTCAGTGAACTGGCTGGTACACACTCACTTTGACCAGCAGGAGCTTGACAAAACTGTCCGATGCAGGGCATCAGTTAACTCGTAATTACCTGGATGGTTGCATCCTTTTCTATTTTTTTTTCATTACAGAAAATCTCCATGTTTTTATATATATTTCATAGAAATTTTATAGCAGTTGCAGGTAAACTGTCAGGGTTGTTTTTTAAATATTTTTTTAACTATAAAGTATTCTATAATTATGCATGTGATTTTAACATTTAATATACAAGAATAAATCTCTTGCTGGTTTTAGAGTATTGTATTAAAAGTCTCTGTGGTTTCTCTTTTTTCATGTTAAAGGAAGATGTTTTTGTATGAAAATTGTTACCTGTAATAAGATTGTAACATTGGCACTGCTGATTTCAGTGCCTTTATCTGAACTTGATGTACTGTTACCTGGATTATTGTTTATATGCATTGTTTTAGGTAGAAATGTGGCTTTGGAAAAGGAGGATGAAAGAAAAGGATGTAGAGAAGGGGTAGAGAAAGATTGTAGAGAACCTAATTTAGGAGTGAGATGTGTTAGTCTGCTGGTTCAGGCTCCTTGCGGAAAGAGAGCAAAGGGGGTTGGTAGGAAACTTCTATGTGCACAATATTGTAGATAGGTAGGTGGATGTGGCAGCACCTATCCCAGATCCTCTTGGTGTTAGCAGAGGATTAAGAGATCAACAAATGAATGGCAACACTAACTGCCTTGCATAGTCTGCAGCATCCTCAGGAGGTGCTTTGGCCTGAAGAGCATGTTGTAGCATTTCGTGATTTCTTAAGTTACTGCGTAGGTGACGCATGAAAGCCAGAGTCCTAAATACACAAGGTAAAATGGTGTTAAATGCGTGTGTTCCTGTGGCTCGTCTAAGGTGGAGCACCGTCACTCGGGGCCAGTGACGCCGAGAACCCATCATGGGCGGCGTGTGTATTGTACATACCAGGACGTGCCCTGTTTGCCGCGTTCCCAAAACCYCCGGCACGGGTCTGTGTTTCATTTTGTAAATGATAAATGGAGGGGTTTGCACATAATACATTGTAATAATGAACTTCACCACTGTGGGATGTTGTGTGCTTTTTCTTAGAAACAGTGTGCACCCTTTTTTGTGTGTTTTCGTTTGTATGTTTGGTGCRGCAGTAGTCTCCTGGTGCTGCTTTTTGTGTGGCTTGGCTCAATTTAAACACTTTGAAAGGATGCAAGAGGGGAGCATTAGCTTGTGCGAAGCAGCGCTGCRAGAAGCTGATGGCTCTAAGTCCTTTGACTTTGGGTCAAAGGGGCAAAATAATTTTGCCGGAAAGGGCTAATTTGGGAAACTCGAAGCTTGGGGGATGAAATGGAGGAAAGCAGGAAGCGCCCGAGGGAGCACGTGCGCGAGCATCTCAAGGCGATTCCACTGCCCCTTCTTGTGCAACTTGTTCCTTTTGAGAATCTGTTTTGTTCGCTTCCCTGTGGGGAGAAAAAAAAAATGAAATAAAAAAACGCTGCTTACTTCTCGTAATGCCAGGAAACAGATGATACCAGAACTCTGGAAGGGATTTTGTGGTTCCAAAAATAAGCTCCAATGACAAGACTTGGATGTTATGAAATAGAAAAATGCTTTTAACTGATTTTTTTAATTCTTATTCTCTTTTCTAAAATTAAGAAGTTACTAGAAAAGCTAAAGGAAATTAAGCTGGAGGTAATTATTCCCAAATCTAACTAATGAAGTGGACTTAATGAGGAAAGTTGGCACTGTCCCCCAACAGGGCCGTCTTCCCAAGGCTGCCATGGGCCTTGAGGTGCAAATCTCGCCATAATGCCTTAAAATAATAAACACCAAAYGGGAAAAATAATAGGGAAAAATAAACACCAAAGGAGCGGGAGCGGAGGGCACTGACAGTGTCAGAGTGTGGGTAAAAAATAAAGTCTGCGCAGAGCTAGGTCTTGATTTTCCTCCCAATAAACATAAATAACTAGCAGCATTCTACCGTTCCTAAGCTTGATTTCTCTCACTAAATAAATAAATAGCGGCATTCCTCCTCTGCTCCTAGCTAGACCCGATTTCCCTCRCACTAAACATAAACAAACATAAATAAACACAGAACTGAAGAGCGACGTTTCGCCCTTCCTCCCCTCAAGGGGGCGGAGAACAGGAGCGCAAAGAGGCGCCGCCCCGCCTCGCTGTCGCCTAGCAACGCCTGGCGAGCGGAAGCGGCGGGCCTGGTTTCCGGCGGGGCGGCGGCGGCGGCGGCGGGACGGTTGGCGGCGCCATGACGTCGCTCCGCGCGTTCACCTGCGACGACCTTTTCCGTTTCAACAACATGTGAGCGGCGGCCCCTTCGCCTCGTTCCGCGCCCCCTGCGCCTCCCTCCGTGCCCTCCGGGCGCTCGCGCTCCAKCCCTCCCCCTTCCCGCTCTTGGGGGGCGGCCCTCGGCCTCCCGCACGGCCGTTGCTGCTAAAATGTCACCCCGTTCTTGCTCCCGCAGCAACCTGGACCCGCTCACGGAGACCGTATCCTCCTGCCGCGGGGCGCGGGCGGCCGCGGCGCTCCCCGCTGTCTTCCTTAACCAGGTGCCCCCAGTACGGGATCCCCTTTTACCTGCAGTACCTGGCGCACTGGCCCGAGTACTTCATCGTGGCGGAGGCGCCGGGCGGAGAACTCATGGGTTACAGTGAGTGCGCCGCGAGAAGGCACCCCGCAGAACCCCCAAGCCTTTATTATTTGCTTCTTTGCTTATTTCTACCTGTTCCCGTCCCTTTGCGGTTTTATTTTTGTGGGTTTTTTTTTTTGGGAATGGTGCTGAGAAGGAAATTCATTTATCGCTTGTGAATATGTGCCTATGAGCAGGGATTTGAGTCCTTGCCCTCAGCTGCGATCTAGTGGGATACTGTTTTCATTTAATAATGAAAATTTATTTAACTATTTAACTATGAGTATTTAACTGTATTAAATTTATTTATTTAAGTTTATTTATTTTAAAATTTGAGTAAAAGTTTTGCTTTGGGCTTTTGCTTCATCCTGTAAGAGGAAGCGCTGCATTTGGGCATGGACTGTGTTTTCTTTGTTTGCTTTGGTATATTCATGTTTCTCGGAACTTCTTCTAGGGAGAGCCATTTATTTCTTCTGTAAAACAGGGTAGGTTGGTTGGTCTGTTCTCACGTTTCATGGGCATAAAGGTCTTTGCAGAGATCTGGAAATTAAAGTATTTGCCAGCCTGTAGTTCAAAATATTTGCTGTTGAGAGGCTTTTTTCCTTTCCCTAGTAGTAGCAGGGATTGTGCGCTAGGAACCCTGCATGGAGCAGAGAGTGACCAGCAGAGACCCAGCCCAGAGAGGGCCCCATGGAGAAAGGGGAGGAACTACAAAGAAGCGCCCCCTGCTAAATGATGCCYCCTTTATTTCTTAACTGTATCATCTTCGCATGGCCACAGCTTTGCACTGCCAGGTTGCCAAAGTTTCCCAAGCTCTACTGCCTTAGTGACCTGAAGTCTCCACTAATGGGCATGGTTGGTAGTTCTGCAGTGGTAGGTATGGGGTGTCTGGCCCTCCTTCCCTTCATTGTTTCAATCAGATCCTGAATTCTGTTCAGTGAAAAACTAGGAAGAGTCAACGTTTTTTTGTTGTTGTTGTTGTTTGCTTGGTTTGGTTGGGTGGGTGGGTTTTTTTTTTTTTTTTTTTTGAATGTTGGGATGTTGGGCATTAATTTTGCGGAATGTATTTCTTTTTGGAGGAGCCTGGGAGGAAAAAAATAGTGTAAAGCTTGTGCAGGATGACATTTTTAGTGGAGCCTTGTGCGAGCTGTTTGCCCCATCTACAGTTAGTTGATTTTGATGTTACGCTAACCTTTCAAGATGCACTTGGCAGGATGAGGAATTCAGGAGTTAGGGCCGTTCCATCAGGACCCACCCAGGCAGAGAAGGATTTGGAGGCTGGGTTTCCAGCTCCTTGCTGAGTGGCAGACGAGGCTCTTTCAGCATTTACCACAGTCACCGTGTTGTTTCTGGTTGCTTTGGTTCTGTCCTGGGTAAAGGTGCTCAGCTGTGCGTGGCCCCTTATCCCAGCAGCCCCACTGTGCTCCGTGTGTTACAGTAATGGGTAAAGCAGAAGGCTCCGTGGCCAGGGAGGAATGGCACGGACACGTTACCGCCCTCTCCGTCGCGCCTGAGTTTCGCCGCCTCGGCTTGGCTGCCAAGTTGATGGAACTGCTGGAAGAAATCTCAGAGAAGTGAGTAGCGCATCTGTGTTTAACATCTTACTTAAGTAATCTTTCTCCTATCTAATTCAAGTAATCTTGCTGCAGATTTTTGTTCATGGTTTAGTCATTTATGTGGATACAGACACAGAGTTTTCCACTAAACAGTGTTGTGATTCACTCCCAATTCCCCTGTGGTCAGAGAACAAGAATGATGACTGCAGCTTGGCAGTTTAAAATCCCTTGGTTTCTRCAACTTGTCAGGACAAGTAGGGAGTAGCCCGCTTTTCTTGGTAGGAAAAGCTTCACATATTGTCAGTACTATTTCCTGTAGTGCCCACAAAATCACTGAACAGCAGTYATGGACTTTGTGTGACACTACCAGGCACAGCCCTGGAGAAGTTAAGTGCTTGAGGCAGCATCTTGGCTCACTTCGGCTGTCACACTGATACCTGAGAAAATTAACTTCAGTTCAGCCTGATTACAGGCTACGGGTTATTTTTGGGGAATAGGCTCAGAAGCTCTTCCTTACTTTCTTCTGTTTATTTTTTACAAAGAAAGGGTGGATTTTTCGTGGATCTCTTTGTGAGAGTCTCAAATCAAGTTGCTGTAAATATGTATAAGCAACTAGGCTACAGCGTGTACCGCACTGTGTTGGAGTACTACTCTGCCAGCAATGGAGAGCCCGATGAAGATGCTTATGGTAAGTACCCGGGAASCTTCCTGTGCAGCCAGAAGCAGAACAAGCTGTGCATCTTTGGGTGTGTTTGTTCTCTTTTTTTTTAATGAAACTCTGTTCAGATAGTCTGTTGAGAGTGGAATTTTGGGAGTGTAGGAACATTTTCCCTACTGCAGTGTGTCAGTTAGAAACCTTGATTGTGCAGTATACACCATACTATTGCTGACAAAATAAAACTACCCAGTACAAATAAACTAGTAATTACAAAGATGTGCCAGTCTGTAAGGAGGAATAAAATATAAATGCAGCTACTTAGCCAATTCTCTGTTAACACAAATGAAATACTGGCTTCCTGTTATTCCTGAATTTTAAGCATCCTCCAGCCAGGCTTGTGTGGCCCTGTTGCGCATCATCTCCATTCSTGCAGCCTCTGTTTGATTTGAAGGAGCCCTATGAAATACAGGGGCTACAAGGGACTTCTGGTTTTGTGGCAGATGCTGTAAAGCCCTTTTTAACTTGCTCTTTCCTTTAAGGTCTATTGAATTCTGTGCAGTGTTTGAATTTATAACATTGCTACTGGACTGTTTTTGAGGAGAAATAATCTTACCACAATAGCAAATTTGCTTACTGTGCAAAATTTGCTTTGGGTAATGCCTGTTTTACTGACAGAGCAGATTTGCTTACCATGGCTTTGATAAAGCCTATTTTGTTACAGTAACACTGACTTCTTTTGAAACAGATATGAGAAAAGCTCTTTCCAGAGATTCAGAGAAGAAATCAATTATACCTCTGCCACATCCTGTGAGACCAGAAGATATTGAATAGCTGTAAGCTGTGATTCTCAGGCAGCCCATATGAGTTTCAGGTTTCTTTTCTCTCCTTGCCCTTGAGCTTAAATGGATGTGGAGTCTTAGGCTCAATGCTTCTCCTCTTCCCTCCAAAACTTCAAAATAATATGGAGACATTGGCTTACACTGCTGCCCAGTTCTATGTCCCAGCAKCTTAATGAAAGGTACCAGCATTGTTTACAGTAAATATAAAAAAAAAAAAAAAAATGCAGACAGGAATCAATTTTCATTATTAAGCCTGAGAGTCACAGCTTTGTAATTCTTATTCCTACCTCCTGTTTGAAATGTTAAAATTTGAAATACCTTTTTTTTGAGAAAAAAATAAACCTTGTACAATACAGACAGACGGTGTGATACTGATTTCTATGCCTGTGTCTTTCAGGGGCTAGTTTCAGTTGCATTTAATTTCTAAYGTTGTCCTTCCTAACTAGTTTCTGGGATGAAAACTTACTTTAGTAGGAAACTGAAGAGGTTACAGTTGGCAGTAGGTTTTATTGTAATCAAAACCATCCTTGTGATCAAAATCTGTGCTACAGAATGTATCAGGAATGATTGAAGTAATCTTTCTCATTACAAAAGCAGATCTGGGGTCCTGCCATGTTAATATCCTTAAATCGAGCATTCCTGTGACACTTTCTTGAGAGCCTTAGGAGAGACAGACCTGTGTTTGGAAACAAAGCTGCAAGCACTGCTGCTTTTCTTGCAGTTCTCAGAACACTGACAACAGTGGCAAACTTCTGCACYTGCCTTGCCCTGGCTGTGCTTAAAAAACACAATGTTAAATGGAATCACTTTAAAATTATTTCTTTTTCAAGCCAAAATACATCAATAGTAGTAAAACTCTTCAGTTGCATTTATTCATCCTCCGTGAAAATACTGTACAATACCCTCCCCAAAAAAGGAGGAGGAGAAGTCAATGTTTTAAGGCTGGCTTTCATCAATATCTTTGTCGGGATCTGTCTCYGCAGCTTCGCTCTCCTGTTGCTGCTTCTTCCACAGTTTAGCCATAGCGAGGAGTTTGAGATTGGGCTGGTTGGCAGTGTCTTCGGGGAAAATGTAATCATAGTATTCCTCCCAGCCAGCATCAGACTAGGGGAAAAAAAAAAAGATTTAGGCTGCATCTTAATCTTAGCTCTCAGAATGCACTTTTAACRAGCATAACAGTAAAATGAAAGTAAAATCGGTGTTTGTTAAACCACCACCAAGTGAGCAGGGCTAGCTGGAGCTGTTTGAGACAGTACTGCTTCCACTAAGAGTAAGGAGCACAGGCAAGAGACCTGGTGGATTATAATTTCCTAAAGAAAACTGAGAAGCAGATATTATCTGTATAAAACTACCTGAAACTGTTCTGGTATGTCTGCCAGGGCAGTTGAAAGTAAAACTAGCTTGAGCACTTGGTGTGGCATCAATCTCCCACCCCAACATGCTGAAGAGCAAGGAGCTCAGCAGCACCYGGTTAAGCCAGTACTTTGTTCTTGCTTCTGCACAGTTACAGCAACCATCCCAGCTGGATCTGCTCTGTGTCTAAGGCACCAGCAAAAAGCCACCACAAATCCAAGGCAATTACTTGCATGATTTCTCCATGTTCTTACCCCATCTTCAGCCTGAAGTTTTCTTCTCTTCTTTATTTTCTCAGGCATAAGTTTGTTTATCCTCTCTTTCGTGGTGTCAGTTCCAAACTCCTGTTCAAAGTTTCTCCAGGATTCCAGGAGCATGACTCTCTCCTCCTTCTCCTCACAGTTCCGCATTGCCTTATTGGCCTCTTCATAAACTTGCCGGCATCTTGGCAAATTCTCCTCCTTTCCTGCAGAAAGCTCAAACTGGGCAAAACTGATCCACACCTGTGGGGAAAGTAAAACAAACCCAAGTTGTTTTATTTTTCTTTATAAATAAGTAGGTAACCCTAACCTTCATGTAAACCACTTGGGCAAATTTATTGTAGTTGTTTGGGGTGAAGATAAGTGTTTGATTTTAGTCAAACTTGAGCATCAGACGAGACTGCAAGGAAAAAGTCAGGTGTGTGTAGTTTTTCTTCCCCACTGTTTTTTTTTTTTTTTTTTTTTTCTTGTCATAAAAGTCCAAAGCTGTTCTATAAGAAGAAGGCTGCTTTAGAAAGCTTTTTAGAGCTTTTTTTCTCATAGAAAAAACAGCTGCTGTTAAACACCATTAAGGGTTTTTTTTCCCACCTTTTCATGGCACAGCCCTAAAGTTCACAGCTGATTTGGAAGAGCCACCAAATGAGCATGGCCAAGGATCAGCCACGAGCCCTGACTACAAGGAAGACACAGTCACGTGGGCCGTGCACCTACCTTAACGTGCTGGGTCCGCTGAAGTAGCCTGCGGTACAGGTTTCTTGTGTTCTCATACTCTTCTTGCTCAATTTCAAAATCAATATAGGACTTCCAAAGAACCTGTAAAAGAAAAGTCTCTGCTGCTGCTCACAGCATCWTCAAATGACACTGTATCTGCTACTGAGAAAATGGGGAAAAATATATATTTCATAAAGGCAGAGCATGAGTAAACACAGAATTTGTAGAAATACAGTTMACAACTCTGTATTAATTGACTGTTCTACCTAAGCATTAATGCTAACTAGCTGTTTAGGGATAGAAAAGTATCACTGTAAGTATATTTCTCCCTCTCTATCATGGGTTTTATTGCCCCAACTAACCTGTCAAGAAAGAGGCTAAATTARGGGCTTAGTTTGTCTCTCATCTACGATAAGCATTTCTGTTCAAATATTTATATTTTACCAGCCACTAGGCAATAAATGCCTTCAAATTTCATTACCTCCGACTTCCTCTCTCCCCTTACCTCAGGCATGTCCAGCCGGGGCTGGCCAATAGCCAGCTCATATATTGCACGGGCTCTGTCAATATCCCCCAGAATGGTCTCCAGTTCAGCAAATTTAATCCACGATGTGCAGTTCTCTGGTGCAAACTCCAAGAATTTTTCATACAGCTTTCGGCAACGATCAAATTCTCGCAGTTGTAATTCCAATTCAATATAACCTTTGAAGAGTTTGTTTTTTGGACATTTACCTATGGATGTCCCCTGTTTTGGGGGGGGAGAAGGGRGGAGGAAAAAAGGAACACTCTGAGGTCTTGGAGGAAGGTTTCATACTACCCTCTTTTGTGAACAACCTTTTACTGTTKCAGTATTTGAATTAAAATTCAATTTTGAGAATTTCTCAGGCTGATCAGGACCACTATGAAATATAATCAGTGTTTAGATAGTATGTATCCATAAATAGCAATAGAAACTCTGAGAACAGAAAATTTTCTAAACTTGTTCAATACTCTTAAGTAATATGGATTCCCCATGAATTATGAGTTGAAATCCTGATTCATTAACGAATCACAGAATGGTTTGGGTTGAAAGGGACCTCTAGAGATCATCTAGTCCAGCCCCCCTACTCCAGCAGGGACACCTAGAGCACAAGGYACCCAGTCACATCCAGGTGGGTCTGGAAGATCTGCAGAGGAGACTCCACAACCTCCCTGGGCAGCCTGTGCCAGGGCTCTGTCACCCTCACACTGAAGTTCTTCCTCACAAGCAGATGGAACTGCCTGTGCTTCAACTTATACCCACTACCCCTTGTCCTGTCACTGGCCACCAATGAGAAGAGCTTGGCCCCTTCCTCCCTATATTCATCCTTCAGGTACTTATACATGTTAATCAGATCCCCTCTCAACCTTCTCCAGATTAAACAGGCCCAACTCACTCATTCTCTCCTCATATGAGAGATGTTCCAATCTCTTAATCATCTTTGTTGCCCTCCACTGGATTCTCTCTAGAAGCTCCACGTCCCTCTTGTCCTAGGGAGCCCAAAACTGCCCCCAATACTCCCGGTGCAGCCTCACTAGAGCTGAGCAGAGGGGMAGAATCCCCTCCCACCACCTGCTGGCAACATCCTGCTGSTGCAGCCAGGAGCCCATTTGGCCACAAGGCTCTGCTGCCTCATGGACAACTTGGTGTCAACGAGGACTTCCAGCTCGCAGAGCTGCTTTCCAGCAGGTCAACCCCTAATCTGTACTGATGCCTGGGGTTATTCCTCCCCAGGTGCAGGACCCTGCACTTGTCCTTACGGAACCTCATGAGGTTCCTCTCTGCCCAACTCTCCAGCCTGTCCAGGTCCCTCTGGATGGCAGCACAGCCCTCCGGAGTGTTGGTCACTCCACCCAGCCTGGTATCATCTGTAAACTTACTCAGGGTGCACTCAGTGCCCTTGTCCAGGTCATTGATRAACAAGTTGAACAGCACCRGGCCCAGTACTGACCCCTGGGGGACACCACTGGCCACAGGCCTCCAACTGGACTCCGCCACATTTATCACCATCCTCTGAGCYCTGCCATTCAGCCAGGTCTTAATCTACCTCACTGTCCACTCATCCAGTCCACACTTCAGGGTTTTTCCTAAAAGGATGTTATGGGAGACAGTGTCGAAAGCCTTGCTGAAGCCAAGGTAGACAACATCCACGGCTCTTCCCCTCATCCAGCCAGCCAGTCATCCCATCGTAGAAGGCTATCAGGTTGGTCAAATATGACTTCCCCTTGGTGAATCCATGCTCACTACTCCTGATCACCTTTTCCTTCATATGCCTAGAGATGCTCTCTAGGATGAGCTGCTCCATCACCTTTCCAGAGGTGAGGCTGAGCAGCCTGTAGTTTCCTGGCTCCTCCCTCTTGCCCTTCTTGAAGACTGGAGTGTTGTTGGCTCTCTTCCAGTCCTCCGGCACCTCCTCTGCTCTCCATGACCTCTCAAAGATGATGAAAAGCAGCTGAGCAATAACCCCTGCCATTTCCCTCAGCACTCTTGGGCGCACCCCATCCAGGCCCTTAGATTTATGGGTGACCAGTTTGCCTAAATAAGCCCTAACCCAGTCTTCCTCAGCCAGCAGAAAGTCTTTCTCTCTCCCAGTTCTCTCTCTTTAACCTGGGCTCTGTAAAGAAAGCTCTGTAAGCAGTTAATCCATAATATAAATCTTAGCAAAGAAAAACTGGCTCCTGGCCCACCACTRTTATTTAACAGTGGACAAAGGAATTGCTTGCTAAATTTAGGCCCAGTCCAAAGCATCACAGCTGGTTTGATGGCTGCATCAAAAATCTGCTTTCCAAAACAGGACGTGACATACTAAGAACAAGTCTGTCAAATAAGTAAAACTATTGAAGGAAAAAAAGCTATCAAAAAGTGAAGCCTCAAAGAAACTGAGCAAACTACATTTCCGTATTTCAGCTACTTTAGCAGAGACATCATTTAGGCAATCATTTAAGCAGCTAAAAATCTACAAGTCTAAATCTACAAGCACTAAGCTCATTTGGGTGCTGTTGCTATCCAGATGAGCGTTTTGCCAGCTGAAATGAGAAAGCTGCATTGATTTCCACCAGCAGCTAATTGACCATGTCTCCTGCTACGCTTCTTTATTTTAACCATACATGGCAGCCAACAGTGGTGCCTGCAGACTTCTAGGATGCTTTACTTAAATGGATAAACCAGCAATTCATAAAGAACAATTTAAGATCTCTTAATGCCATTCTCTTGCTGTCATTAGTTAGTTAAGGCAATTATGGAATTAACCCCTTCTTTTACTTACCAAAGCTCTTCTGGCAAGTGGAAGATTTTTCTGTCGTATTTCGAACTGTGCATACAGCAGCCATATTTTGGCAAATGTGAACTGAAGGGGGGAGGGGGGGAAAAAAAAGATGCCTGAATTGGAAGCTTAATAAATGATGCTGCATACATAGACTATACAAATGTTACTGCTACCACAATTTGTTGTGTTTTACTCCAACATTTTCCTGCTGAAACGTTGAGAGTTCTTAACCCAAAAGAGACTTTCTAAGAAAGGACAATTTTCTCCATCATGGATAAAAGTAGTAACGGCCAGCATGGGAAGTATCCCCAAACAAATCAAATGTTTAGCATACTACTATATCAATTAATAGCTAATTATYATTATGGCAGACGACATGATTAATTGTCACGTTAGAAGAGGAAATATATACTGCCTAAGATTTTGTGGCATTCCAGGGCAAAGTTGGTTAATTGTTTCAAAGGCCACGTGGCTTTTGAATTTAATTGCAATTAATTAATTGTAATTAATTACCCTCACTGCCACAGAAGAGAAAGTCAGTCTCAAAGAAGGGCAGCCCTAAAGATGTTTACCAAGATGTTGGCCTGAGGAGAAACAAGCAAGCAAGGAGGAAAAAAAGAAAAAAAAGAAAAAAAAAGAAAAAAAAAAAAAAATGGAGATAAAGTTCTCCCCTATTGCTAATGGCACTAAGCCATCCTCTGCCTGCATACAATTTCAGCTTTTTAAAGTAAACTGGGTAACCCGAATATACCCTTGCATGATGGCTGCACTATGTTGCTTGTACTAGGCAACAAACACCAGTGTGTGGCCTGCTGTCCCCCACTGAGCATGGAATTTGTAGCCATCTAACACCTTAACTGAAGAAAAAGTKGTCCATTTTGGGAGACAAAATGAATGCTGCTGGAAGGAAGTCACTGAAAATCTTCCTTGGGTAAACACCTCCCCTGCTCCCAAGCAGGAGCTTTAGGAAGGTGCCAGTATCATTCGGAGAGASGCACGCACCAGAACCGTGTTCTCTTCACTGCAGTGACTGAGGATAAACCAGGTGGCTTCAGGACTAGCAAGTGGCGAGAGCAGGGAAAGAAAATTCAAGGATTTTGGAGATTCAGGCTAAGACTTGATCCAAACTGCCGAAGAAGCCATACCTTCTTGTGCGGAAGGAGCTCGACACATGCCTGATACACCTGCCTGGTTCGTTCCGGATCCTGCAAGAACAGGCAAGATTCAACTCCTCATTCACTGCTAAGATCCCACTGTGTTTTGAAATATGCAACACTTGCCACATTGAACAGTACTAGAGTATGTTTAAGACCAGATGTTAAGAATCCTGTATACTTAAACATATATGCCTGCTTATTTGTTTGCACCTTCTAAGAGTCAGTGAGAGTAATCTTTTTRCAAGAAAATTTAATACTAAGATTTAGACCACAACTCCCTAAAAATTGTTTTGGGGAAAATTTTTAGTGGACTCTGAACAGCTATACTGTAATATTAAAATTGTGTTAACAAACAGAGAAGAAATACCTACACAATCTCAGAATGTCTGGCTGCTTTATAGAACAACTTCACAAATACTTCTGYTTAATACCAAACCATTTCACAAGTCCAGACAACAGCCTCGAACTGGTAATTCAAACAGAGCTTGAAAGACCTACTTGTGCTTTTATTGATCAGCATATTTCTGGATGACTTTGGGTAAAAGGGAAATACTTTTTCTTTTCCTTCATGTGCAGCATCTAGATCTGCCTTGTTAGGGGAGGGGGAAAAAAAAAACCTCTTAAAGAGCAAATGCTGATTATACAAAACAAGATATATTTAGTTCCCCATTTTCTTCTTTATTTCTTATAAAATGAAAGTATCTGTTGCAGCTACTTAACGTAAGTAAAAAAAAATCTGCAAAGAAAACAATAATGGAATTTGTACTACTTACCTTTGCCTCCAGCTCTTCATATAATGCATAATTAATCCAAAGATAGATGTATCTCTTCCAGTGTCTCTTCTCTTGAAGGGGGGGAACGTTGGCAATGGCTCTCTCATACACTTCTCGCACAGTGTCAGCATCTGCATCACTTTCAACTAACCTCAAATAGTCAAACCACGCATCATAATTATGTGGATTTGCCTTCCAGGAACACAAGAGCAAGGGAATGAGAAAGAAACTTCAATAACTCTGAAGGAAAAAAATCCTGTTCTTTTACACACAGTTTTTATTCAGCCTTTCTCCTTTAAAATGGCTATTGGAATATTAACTGGGAGCCCAGGTAGTGTTCTCCTCCCTCCTTCCAATGAGGGGAATGGATTCAAGTAGGAGAAAACGGATATTGGAAATCAACAACTAGCTGTGCCACTGGTGTTGGCAGCAAGGTTTTGGATTCTATGATCACAGGACTCTGATGACTACCAGCTAGTGGAGGGCAATGGGATCCACCTCACCAAGAAGGGCAGGYGGGTATTTGCCAAAAGACTTGCCAATCTTGTTAGGAGAGCTTTAAACTGAGCAAGAAGCGGAAAGGGGAGTRTCATATGAACTGGGCAATCAATCTCCTACAACCTAAGTCAATGGCCATCCAACAGGCCTATGGTGGTGGGGAAGTATGGCTAGGACGTGATTATAGAGGGTCCGCTTTTACGCCTCCTGGAAAAAGTTCAGGCTCCATTACCTCCCTGAAGCGTTTATACACCAATGCACGAAGCATGGGGAATAAGCAAGACGAGCTGGAGATCTGTGTGCGGTCCCAGCACCACGATCTCATAGGAATCACAGAAACGTGGGATAGCTCAAACAATTGGAGTGCTGTCATGGAGGGCTATGTGCTCTTTAGGAAGGACAGGCTGGGAAGGCGAGGTGGTGGAGTTGCTCTGAATGTGAGAGAGCAACTGGAATGCATGGAGCTCAACCTGGGAGTGGATGATGAGCGGGTGGAGAGCTTGTGGGTAAGGGTTAAAGGGCAGGCCAATGTGGGAGACACTGTGGTGGGTGTCTGCTACAGGTCACCTGACCAGGAGGAGGAGGCGGCTGATGAGGCCTTCTACAGGCAGCTGGAAGTTGCCTCACAGTCACAGGTCCTGGTTCTCATGGGGGACTTTAACTACCCAGACATCAGCTGGAAAGACAGCACACCAAGGCACAAACGGTCCTGGAAGTTTCTACAGTGCGTCGATGACGACTTTTTGACGCAGGTTGTGGAGGAGCCAACAAGGAAAGGTGGGCTGCTGGACCTCATACTAACAAACAGAGAGGGCCTGGTTGAAGATGTGAAGGTGGGGGGCAGCCTTGGCTGCAGTGACCACGAGCTGGTAGAGTTCAGGATCCAACGAGGAGGAGGCAGGGCAGTAAGTAGCCTTGCCACSCTGGACTTCAGGAGGGCCAACTTTAGCCTCTTCAGAGACCTGCTGGAAAAGATCCCATGGGCTAGGGCTCTAGAAGGAAGAGGGGCCCAGGAGAGCTGGTTAGTTTTCAARCGGCATTTCCACCATGCCCAGCAACAGTGCATCCCTRTGCGTAAGAAGTSAGGCAGAGGGGGCAGGAGACCTGCGTGGATGAGCAGRGAGCTCCTGGCAAAACTCCAGCAGAAGGCAATATACAGAATGTGGAAGAAAGGACAGGCCCCTTGGGAGAAATACAGGAGCGTTGTCAGGGAACGCAGGGATGCTACAAGGAAAGCCAAGGCACACTTGGAACTAAATCTGGMAAGGGATGTTAAGAGCAACAAGAAAATTTTTTTCAAATATATTAACAACAAGAGGAAGGTSRGGGAGAATGTGGGTCCACTAGTGAACGGGGTGGGTACCCTGGTTACAGAAAACACGGAGAAAGCAGAGCTGCTGAATGCTGCCTTTGCTTCYGTGTTTGTCAGGGGCAGCCCTCTAGAATCCCAGGCCCTAGGGACTCAAGAAGTGAGCTGRAGAGAGGAAGGCTTGCCCTGGGTAGAGGAAGAGTGGGTCAGAGAGCACCTAAGGAAACTCTACACCCACAAATCCATGGGCCCTGGTGGGGCCCATGATCGCCTTCTATGAAGGAGTGACTAGCTGGATAGATGAGGGCAGAGCAGTTGATGTCATCCATCTGGACTTCAGCAAGGCTTTTGACACCATCCCTCACAGCATCCTCCCGGGCAAGCTCCGAAGGTGTGGGATAGATGAGTGGACGGGGAGGTGGATTAGGAACTGGCTCAGTGGCAGGGTGCAGAGAGTGGTAGTCAGTGGCGTGGAGTCTAGTTGGAGACGTGTAGTTAGCAGTGTCCCCCAGGGGTTGGTCCTCGGTCCGGTCCTGTTCAACTTATTCATTAACGACCTGGATGAAGGGCTGGAGTGCTCCCTCAGCAAGTTTGCTGATGATACCAAACTGGGAGGAGTAGCTGATAGCCCTGAGKGCTGTGCTGCCATCCAGAGGGACCTGGACAGACTGGACAACTGGGCGGTTAGAAACCACATGAAGTTCAACAAGGACATATGCAGGGTCCTGCACTTGGGGAGGAATAACCCCGGATACCAGTACAGATTAGGAGTGGACCTGCTAGAGAGCAGCCCCGCAGAGAGCGACCTCAGCGTCATGGTGGATGACAAGATGACCATGAGGCAGCAACGTGCCCTGGTGGCCAAGAAGGCCAACGGGATCCTGGGGTGCATTAAGAAGAGCGTCTCCAGCAGGTCGAGGGAGGTGATCGTCCCCCTCTACTCAGCCCTGGTGAGGCCACATCTGGAGTACTGCGTCCAGTTCTGGGCTCCCCAGTACAAGAGGGATGTGGAGCTGCTGGAGAGAGTCCAGCACAGGGCTACGAGGATGATCAGGGGCCTGGAACATCTGCCCTATGAGCAAAGGCTGAGGGAGCTGGGCCTGTTCAGCCTGGAGAAGAGCAGGCTGCGGGGGGACCTGATCAGTGTGTATAAATACCTCAAGGGAGGCAGTGAGGAGGAGGTGGCCTCTTTTCAGTGGTGGCCAGCGAYAGKACTAGAGGAAACGGCCACAAGCTGAGGCACCAAAAGTTCCACAGGAACTTGAGGAAACATTACTTGACAGTGAGGGTGACAGAGCCCTGGAACAGGCTGCCCAGGGAGGTTGTGGAGTCTCCTTCTTTGGAGATCTTTAAAACCCGCTTGGACGCAGCCCTGTGCCATGTGCTCTAGGTGACCCTGCGTGAGCAGGGGGTTGGACTAGATGACCTCTGAGGTCCCTGCCAACCTTAAGCATTCTATGATTCTAATGAAAGTTGCCAGTCTCAGGCATAGTAAAAACAGGCTTTTGAGAGGGTGGGTTTTAACTTACTTGTTTTCAATCTAAAAAAAAAAAAAAATACCCACACCACACTGAGTGAAGACTCACCAAACGGTGAGAGGGTAAGGAATGAAAATCTGCAGTGCTCAGCAATTCAATGGATAACAGATAGGGTTGGCATGTTTACTTCCCAAGAAAGAGAAATTTATRCAGAGGAGGACTCCTGTAGAAGCTGCTGTGTTAACAGAAGTGAAATAAGTTACCAGCTGAACTGCATATTGCCCTAGGATGACTGCAAAGAAYAGAGTTCTCCCTGCAACCACAAATTCTGCAGCCACAGTCTATTTAGACTGCAGGGGGAGGGCAGGGGAAGGAAAAAAAAAAAAAAAAAGGCTGTGAAAAGAAGTTAGGTACAATTCTTTCCCCTATAGAGAGAATCATCCCTCCAAAAAGCATAAAGGTAAATAGGGAATTTGGGGCTTAAGGATGGAGGGTAAAACTTAGCCTTTGTGTCATGAGGTGCTCCAGTTGCTGAAGCAGCACCTGTGTGCGAGGAGCCCACAGGATGTTTCCAATACATACCTTCACCTCCTCTTCATATTGGAATCTCCTCTTGCTGACAATGATGTCCTCAATTCCCCTTCTATCACCAAACTTCTTCTCAAAGATGGTATAATTCTTGAAKAGGTTTTGTGCTGCCTGTTTTGGAATTCTATCCAAGGCATATTTGTAGATCACTCTTACTCTTTCAAACTGAAAATGTTAAATGCCACTTGAATTAGATTTGCAAAACAAATTATTTCCCCTTCCAAAATCTGTGCTTTAATTTTTCAGTGAGGTTTTGTTAATATCTAATGTAAGCCAACATTTTAGGACATGATTAACAGAACTCCCCAAAAAATAAAATTAGGAGGAAAATAATYTACAACGGCTATCACCATCTCACTCGTTTGGTTTAGGATGCTTAAAAGTTAATTTGAAAAGTTTGTGGCGTGTGGTTTTCGCTTTCACAGAATGTTTTCATTTGCTTAATGTCCCAGGTACATCCAAGATGGCATCTGGGAAAAACATGGCTAATTCAGTTTGTTTTGTTTTTTTTTTTTCTTTTTTTTTTTGGTTAT